>NW_026712347.1:496085-864509 GCF_030504385.1 Musca domestica
TTCTTGGGATAGGAGAGATATAGGAGAGGGAGAAGAAAAGTTTTATAAAGAAAAGTACAGTTAGCATGGTGGTCCGCCTACCAGGAAATGCCTTTGTTAATTATGGTGGGATCTATGCCTGAGAAGAACCGAGGCTGTCAAATAGTCTAAGTCTCTTGTTGAAAAATATGGGACATCTACAAAGTTGATATTTAATCGTTTCTAAGCCTATTCGTCTTCACATAGTCAGCCTTCAGTAGTTAAAACACTCTTGTTCCATCTTGAGGTGAGATAGCTAATACTGCAGTCAGTTTAACTACCATGATTCTAAATCAGACCTACTAATAATATTAGGATGTTTATTTTTCCCTTTGATATTACAGGCCCAATGGCCTCAGATATCCAGCAACCGGTTTCAAGTACAATTTTTTCCAGCTTCTTCGATGACAGATTGTTTAGAACTGCTGCAGCTTTTGAAATTCTTAATAAAAAGTTAAGAAAAGTAATTAAATGTACTAGAAATTGAATAATTTTTATTGGACAATGGAATGAGATTTGGAATGGAGAGTAGGATGGACGTACAAAAGGGGTTTCGGAAATTCGAATTTTAAGGTTACGAAGATTTCTAAAACGGTACTAAACTTCTTAATTGATACCATTTGATGCTATGTGAACGCAAGAAACTGAAATAAAAAAAAAAAAAAACAAGTAAAAAAGCTATAAATTCGGCCTGGCCAAACTTTGAATACCCTCCACAATTGGAAAGAATTTGGCAATTTTCAAAAAATAATAAATAATAAAATCCGTTAAAAATTCTTTTAAAATCTTAAAAATATCGAATTTAGCCGTATGTTTACGACGACGTGTGCCAGCAGAGGCAACTTTTGTCATAAGCCATTACAACATTCAACGCAAAACTAGAAAAAAACAAGTAAGCAAAGGCTATAGATGTGCGGGGGCGACCATGTGATACCCTACAACACTATAATATGTTAGAAGCCCCCCTTATATTCAGAACGATTTTGGAAGATTTTGTTTTTGAAATTATGTCACGAGATATTGACCAGAGAAATTCGCCCAATATTTAAGCACTCCGTCATACTGTTGGTTGGTGGGTCCTGTTTTTCATCCAAACGCTTGAATAATTCCCTGTCCTTAAGTCTCTTCTCAGGCGTGTCGATTGGCTTCAATTGTGTGATCAGGAAGTTTTTTTTCTGTTTTTGTTTCATTTGACCCCTAAATATTTTGCGATCATCTCCAAATGCAAGAGGCCCTCCTTATCTCCAAATTTAGACTCATATAGATGTTTGTTTACGATATTTGGCTATATTCGTCAACGAAATCAGCATAAAAAGCCAGAAGTTCGGCTTTTGTGTATTTCGGATATCGCCTGTAAGTAATTCTGGTATTTGTTCACCAAAAGTAGCGGTCCATTCTACTCGCTGTCCTAAACTCTAACTTCATGTGAGATTTCGTGTCCTTTGGTTTCTATTTGTGACCTTTATACGGCTGCAAAATAAGGAACATTTTTAGTTGTGGTCCATTCAACCCCAATATGCCTAGCCCCTTTGAGCCTAACCCCGCACTTATTAAAATTTTTGTGAGGATTGGACGATAATTGCAATCTGTATATAATAACCCCTGTGTTGTAAGGTGAAAAAGTATTACAAATATACACTTCAATATTATAAGTCAAATTGAAAAAATCGCATGCGATAAAACATATGAAAACATATAAAAAATGTCACAAAATACTACAAACCTATATTAACATCATTTTGACATATTTTTATGCGGTTTTTTTAGATTTTATAATTTTATGCCAAAAGGGCATTCTGAATTGACAAAATTTGTCAAAATCGGTCTAGCCGTTCTTGAGATATAATCATTATAGCTAACACCCCCTTCCTTTGTATATACACATTGTATATATTTCGCTATATATCCCGATATTTTAACTATTTGCATCTACGTAACGGTCAGTATTGACCCGGATTAAATATTTTCGCGGTATAATGGAAAATATGACTTTCATTTAACACAAATGTTATGGTCCATTTCACCCACTAAATATTACCCGCTGACCACCAAATTGGAAGGCTTCAGCCCAGCCCTAAGCTCTAGCCCCATGCTAAACTTTCGCTTTGATTGGTCTATAATTGCGACCTGTGGAGCACTACAAAATCATGTTTTTTCAGTTTTTGGTCCATTTCAACCCCTAAATATAATGCGACCATCTCCAAAAGAAATAGGGTTCTATTCTGATCATAACCCCACCTCCATTTTCAATTTCGTGAGGATCGAATTATAATTCCAACCTGTAGAGTGATTACAAATTAACATGGACAGACGGACAGACGGACGGACGGACATACATAGCTAGATCGACTCAGCTCGGCGAGATAGGAAGATCCTATATACTTTCCAATGTTGGAAATCAATATTTCGAGGTGTTACATAATTTTTGGCCCAATCAAACTTATAATACCCCAACACATAGTGTTGTAGGTATAAAAACGGTAAATAATGTAGCTAGAATCATCCAAATACCGAATATAGGGAGATGTCATTATATGGGAGTTATGCGAAGACAATTTTCTGGCACATGCTGCAGTATCCATTACAAACCTCCGCTATCAAATTTTAAACATTTCTGGCGAATAATGTCGCTAAAATCATCAAAATACCGAATATCGGGAGGTACCGTTATATGAGGGCTATACAAAAAGGTAGACCTACATTATTCATTTTCAATACCTAAATTCCTGCAAATATATATACATTTGAGTAAAATTTTATCAACCCCATATTCGATATTTTCATGATTTTAGCGACAATATTCACCGGAATAGTTTCAAATTTAGTTTCTGAAGTTCGTAAAAGTAAGACAGAAAATTGTTTTTGCAGGTCCACGTCTTCGTATAACCACCATATTTGATGATTTTAGCGACACTATTCACCGAATTTTGTTTTTTTTTTCAAGTTTCGCATTTGAATATTGTAATGGTTTATGACAAAAGTTGCCTGTACAAGTTCACGTCGTGGTATAGACCCTCGTGTAAACCTTTATTCGGTATATTTAAGATTTTAAGAAAAATTTTACCCAGTTATATTTTTGACAATTGCCAAATTCGTTCCAAATGATGGAGGATATTCAAAGTTCGACCCCGCTGAACTTACAGCTTTTTATTTGTTTTTTTTTTTTAATAACTTGACAAAAAGTTAGTTGATTTGCATTGCAAACTTTATTTATAACAAATAATTTTTAGCATATTGGTAAGGTAGAAGGCATGTAGTTGCCTATATCTTGACCTACTTGGTAGTGAAAATTTGAGTGCTGTGAGCTACCCCAACAGAGTTGCTACATTTTATGCGTAGTCAACGAGACTTTTATTTGAAAGGCACAACACTGAGAGTGGGAATCACGAGAGAGAAGGGTGCAATCAGAGATTTCAGTAGGGCACAAAGAATAATTTTTTGGTAATTAGAATTCTTTACTTGTTTCAATAGAAACATTATGTATCTTGTTGGGGATTCATGCGAAATAGTCTACAAAAAATCTTTAGAGCTATGCGTCCAAAATTTGTTCACGTTCTAATTATTGTCAGTTGTGTCATATATCTCAGGTATGTAATTGTAGATATTAAAGTTCAAAACAGAACCATTATAATTTGTGTATAGTTCTCGTAAAAGATATTATTCCTCTGCCTTGCAAGCGAAGACTGTACGTCCATTATCAGAAAGAAGAAAAACATTTTATGCATTTTGTTATTAATTTTTTGTTGTGTACGAGGCTTTCTTAGCGGCTGAGGTAAGCTCCGCTGTAGCAAGCGTGTTGATTTACATACTTAACTACAGTAATTTAAATACTTAATTACAGGGTGGGATAAAGAAACTGCAACGAAGTCAAACGCCATAATTTTTACATTCTATTTTGAATGAAGGCAAAAAATATCGGAAATAGCATCAAATTTTAGTCACCTTGGGCAGGACTGGCCTTCAACCGGCCAATGAAACGGTCACACGCTGCCCGAATGTTAATCTGCGATATTTTGGCCCATTCCCGGCGAAGCGCTTGCTTGAGATGATCGACACTTGGGTATTTTTAGTGCCTACCTTGCTTTCCAAATACTCCAGACACAATAGTCCAACGGATTGGTATCCGGAGATTTTGGTGGTCATTGTGCGCTGGAAAGGAAGCAAGGAACCTCATTTTGTGCGGTCAAAATGTTTTCGTACCCAAACCCTTAATATACCCTCCAGAATATTTTCGCTATAATATTCGGCATTTTTCTGATTCCACGGTCTATTAATACCAGCGGAGAGGGACCATGGGCTTTTATGGCGGCCCACACATCATGACCATGGTGGCGTTCTTGATTTCACTCCCGAAGGTGGACATTTTCAGCTGACCTCTTTGCACAACTAAACACCGAATTTGGTTTTGTTCTCACCGGAGAAAACTTCGGCTTCTATTCTCACCGAGAGGCGTACCACACCGCTTTCGTCCCGAAGCAACATCTTTAGCTTCTTTGAGTCTATTTCTTTCTGTTGCGGTGTAAATTCTTGCACTTTTGGAATTTCAATGGCTTTACCCGAGCTCATTTTTCAATACTTCATTTCAATTTTTTTTTTTTTGTCGAATGGAATATTGCGATATGTTCAGTTCATTTCGATTGAACCATTTTTTCGGCCATTCGCGACGAAGGTCATATGTCCTGATGTGCGCTGTTTCTTCTTGCTGTTTCTTCTTTGACGTCGGGCTACGCTACCAGTATCACGGTAACGAACGATGGTAGGAGACACAAAAGATTTTTTTTTTCACATTTACTGTGCTGGAGTGCTCTAACGATAGCCACTTGTGGTTTCCAACCAAATATAAAGAAATCACACGATCATGCTTGAATTCCATCACGAATAACTTTTTTTCTGGAAAATTCTCACCAAAATGCTTTTGTACGCTTGTAAACAATAAAATGAGTTGTCACCGGCATAATTTTAACAGCTGTCTGCGAGTGGCTTAGAAATGACAGCAGTCTGAAGTTCGTTGCAGTTTTTTCATCTCACCTTGTTGATTCCTTATTCCGCATTTGTTATTTATATATAAATAAATACCATTTGTGGCCATGTGGCTGGGAATATGAAAAAAATCCCACCAAGCCAAATTTGATAGACTATTACACATAAAGTATCAGACATCCTCCATCGAGTCACGGCCAGAACAAAGGTAAAATTTATTAATTGTGGTTTTTTTTTTTTGAATGCTGTAGGTTTCAGTAAGATTTACCATTTTGTATTTGAATTGCAATTAATTAACTCCAACTTTTTTGTGTCCTTTTCTTTATTCCGCTTTCATTAGGCAGCGAAACGACCATTTATCTTGAAATTTCACAATGTAACCTGCACGAACTATGATGACCTGATAAAGAAATATGAATGCAATATCAAAATGCTGTCCACTAGTCGCTATGCTTACACCTTGATGATCGAATTTAGTTTCCAGTGTCCACCAATACTCGACTGATGAGCCTGTATAGATTAAAGCCGAATGGTAAAACTGTCAAACTTTTTGATGTCAAATTCATTTGTGACATGTTGCAACACACTGTCGCTGTGCCGGTAAAAAAGTCAATCCTGGTGGAAATGACACGAACCAGTAATTTTCCATTCACGTGCCCTTTGAAAGCGGTAGGTACGCACTGTGTGATCTAAAAGTTTATTCTAATTGAATTTCCTCCAATTCTAGTATTATACCTATAAGGTTGAAAATTTGATTATAACCGAAGGAACGCTTCCTCCATATTATGGTATATTTGATTTTAGCGATTACATGGAATTTATAGCTAAACATGGAAAACTATTGACAAGAGCCGCTTTTGAAGGTAGCGATACCGAAGGGAAGAAAATCCTAAGGGTTTCGTATATGGCGCAGTACTTCAGTTTGATTTTAATTTGGTGAGGGGAAAATGTATAACTTGAAAGTTCGACATACACTGCTATACTTTGAAAATAAATAAAACTTATATCTGAAGTCAGTCGACTGATATATAACCACAGCACATGATCATTTATTAAGGTAATAACTTTTTGGGAAAAGATACCGAAAGAGTGGGTCGGTTATTAAGCTAGATCCCTTATTGGCGGAATTATAAAGATAGCCAAGTTTGAAGAAATCAATACAACTTTCACATTTTGTAAGAAGTGTTACTATTCATACAAGGATTTATGGAGAGATATATTGTTTATGGGAATTCATACTAGGACGGTACGAAAAGTTTTAAAATGTACTCAATTTAGTACGCTCAGAGGAAGCAGTAAGAGCTGGAATTTTTTAAATTTGGAATGAGAGTCACTGATGGAATGTACAACAGATGTACCAAAGGGGTTGTGTACTATGAGTGTACAATTGGAATTTGGAAGAACGGATGGAGCTGGAATCCTGAGTTTTCGAAAAGTAATAAATGGTATTAAATTTGGTACAATTTGGATTTAGGTGAACCAATAGAGTTGGAATTCTAAAATCTAGAAATAAGATTACTATTGTTATCTAGGACTGTGATGTATATGGGTTGTTTTGGAAATTTATACTTATGTGAACTAAGTGGTACTAAATTTGGTAAAATTAAAATGTAGGGGTGAACCTAAGAGTTGGAATCCGTAAATTGAAGTAAGATATCTTTTGGACTGTTTGATGAAGGTAATTATGAAAATGTGTACTTAAGTGTACTGAATAGTACTAAATTTGACACAATTAGGATTTGGGGTGAACGAATAGAGCTGGTATCCTGAAAATTGGAAAGTATATTATGTAGGTAGTATTGGAAATTTGATCCTAGGTGTACTAAAATGTACTAAATTTGTTACATTTGGGTGAGCCGATAGAGCTGAAATTCCGAAATTTGGAATTAAGATTACTGTTGGAGGAATATAGGAAGCTTTGGAAATTCGCACTTTTCTGTACTATATGGTACTAAATTTGATACATTTGGTATTTAGGCGAACCAACAGGGATGGAATCCTGAATTTGGAATTGGGGTTACTTGGGGAGTGCAGTATTGGGGTATGTTGGAAGTTTTAGAAATTTGTACTTATGTGTACTAATAGTACTAAATTTGTAACAATTAGGTTTTGGGTGGACCGATAGTTCTGGAATCTGGATACAGGGAAAGACGATTTCTATTGATTGTATTATGCAGGTTGTTATGGAAACGAGTACTAAATGGTACAAAACAGTTTGTGATGAAGACTTGGTTTTGGAAATGTGCACGAAAAGTACTAAATAGTACTTTCATAGCTACAATTTGGTATTGTGTGAACAGATAGTGCTTGAACTCTGGAATTTGGTATTAGGGTCACTGTAGCCTTGGATTGTGTAGCCTTGTTTCGAAAATTTTTTCGAAAAGTACTGGTTGTTATTATAAGTGGTATTGAGTGAAAGAATATAGCTGGAATCTTGAAATTTGACATTGGGTCTCTTTTGTATCGGGAATTGAGATATTGAGGTGATTTTACAAATACTTAGTGGTACAAAATGGGTATGGTGTGAAGGGATAAAGCAAGAATCCCGAAATTTTTTATGGATGTCACTGTTGGTTATTGTGGTTGAGAAGGAGTATCATACTACGATTGGTATTGGAGGAAATTATAAATTATATCCTGAAATTTTATTTTAAGGTAACTGAGGTTAAGATATGAAATTTGGTTTGAAAATGCATACTAAATTATGCGAAAAGTACTAAATGGTACTAAATTGGTATTGGGTAAAAGGTTGGAGCTGAAATCCTCAAGTTTCATATGGATGTCACTGATGGTGTCTGAAGTTGATAGAAGAAGGTGGTTTTCGAAATGGGTACTATGAACGTACGAAACGTCAAAATGTCACAAATGCGCAGTTGGCGGCTCGATTTCACTGTTGGTGACTATGTTGAAGAAAGGAAGTGGTTTCGGACATGGGTAGTATAACTGTCATTTGGGATTGGGTCTTAGGGTAGAGCTGGAATTTTGAAATTTGATATGGAGTCCACCAAATAAGACACCCATATGTCAAAACTGGTAAGACAACTGTGACACACATCCACTGTACGACTTGTGATCCAAACCCCCAGCTTTTCCTAACGCATTCCTCAATGAAAAGTGTGCAATTATATCCTTTTAGTACGCTCGATTTTCTTGCCCAGATTTAGCGCTGATCCAAGATCATACCGAAGTATTTAACGCATTGATCTATTTTTCGTTTCCTGGCGAATAATACAAGTTTAGATTTACAAGTTTAAATTTGAAAGAAATTTACCACTGATCCACTAAGTCATCGGCATATGCCACTCCCTTTTTTCGAAGTTGGTCGAAATTCACTTCATTTCATTTTTCTAGTCATTATAGAAGAAATACCAGAGTCATAGAGAGCATTATGGATCTACACCAGGTTTACATTTTTAAATACCCAATCCATTTCGAGGAAAGCTGTCAAGTAAAAATGGAGTTTTCCATGTTTATACCCTACATCACATAGTGGTAAGGGTATTAAGTCTTTGTGCATTTGTTTGTAATATGGAGAAGGAAGGGAGATAGACCCATAGTTACTTTTGAGGATCTTCATAGAATCACTTTCTGAGTCGACTTATGCATGTCAGTCCGTCTGTCCTCCCGTCCGTCCGACCATCAGTCGGTTCACGTATTCTTGTCAACAAAATGCATGTCGCATTTATAATCCGATTGAGATGAAATTTTCCAAGTAATATTTGTTTGGCCGAAGGACGGAAATTGGTGAAATTTGTGATAATCGGATCAGATTTAGATATAGCTCCCATATATCTTCAACCGATTTTGGGTTAATTGTGCACCAAATGGCCAATATAAGTCCAAATGACCAGAATTATGGTACATCCCACAGAATTGAGTCTACAAGAGCGTACGTCAAACTTCGTGAAAATCGGTTCAGATATAGCAATAGCTCCCATATCTATGTTTCATCCGATTTGGGGTTTTAAGTCCCGACCGAATTCCGTCTAGAAGCAAGTATGTAAAATTTAGTGAAAATCGGTTCATCCAATTTGGGGTTTAAGTCCCTCACATTCGTAATATGCATTCGACAACAATGATATTTGGTACCAGATATCTTATAGAGCTCGGAAATGCCTTTGACAGATTTTATCGAAAACGGCTAAGATTTGTATATAGCTCCCATATATCCTTAATCCGATTTCATGTTTATTGTGCAAATAATGGCCAATATCAATCCAAATGGAGTGAATTTGGCACTTACGTTTCCATTTTTTAAACTCGGCTCCGATATATATTTTTTTAATACAATCCTTCTCAAAGTGATATCATTCACTCAAAAGCAATGCTATTTGGTATAACAGTTTAAAATGTCTCCGTCAAATTTAGTGAAAATCGATTCAGAATTGGATATGCCTCCTATATATTTGTTCCGTCTGAAACCAAACTGTAACTGCTCTAAAGCCAAATGTTGATAGGTGGTTTGATCTACTTCAAATAAATTCTTTTCGGGAGCTCTAATAAATATGCATAGTGGTGTAGGGTATCATATAGTCGGTGCCGCCCGACTTTTGACTTTTCCTTACTGGTTTTCTCAATGTATCCGACAACTTCGTGTAGGGCTGTCTACACCGACCGACCGAACTGTTATGGACAAGGTACCAGAAGAGTGGGCTATATATCCAAGTTTAATTTTAGATTTTGGGTAAATTAAAATATTGAAGCAAAATTCGAGGGAAATTAAAGAAGAATTTCAATTATAGAGCGTAAGGTCATTAAGCTGAAGGTACAATGAAGTAACCAAAATTGATGGTTATATGTTTTATTTGGTTTATTATCTATAATTGCACCATCTCTCTGGCACCACCCACAATACTATCGACCTGAAACTTTTTTCATTACTTCGATAATCATTACACAATAAATATATTTTCAAAAATATCCGCAATTTCGTTACAAAATATATAGCTTAATCGCGTTAAGCAAACTAATATATATTTGTTACGCTATGCCATCGCCGTGTTTTACTCGCTGGCATTAAATTAACGTTAATTTCCCAAACAATGCCATCGTCAATTACCCAGTGCGGCGGATATTTAGGTAAGCACTGCTGCATTTTGCTGCAATTAAGAAACATGAAAAGACAAAATTTTATGCAAAAAATATAAATAACCGCAAATAAATGAAAATACTTTGAAAGTTTAACTTTTTTTGCGATTTAGTGTCTATGACAAAGTGGGTGGGTGGCACGGGTTATGCATAAGCGGTGTCACCCACCCAACCTGAGACCACCTCATTTTCTTTCACTACCTTTCGCGGCGAATCATTGACTTTGTCATCGTCATAGACGTCATGTTCGGCAGCAACATGAACATAAAACAAAAGTTTAAAACTCAATTTATGAACTTGCGGAATTCTTCCAAAAAAAAAAAAAAAAAAGAAAGAAAATGCTGAAGCCAAAACCTTAGCGAAAGGAGTGAGAAAATTTTAGCAGGATTTTTCGTTTTTTGAGCATGTCTTCCTACTCGACCTTTGGCCCAATAAAACGCGACACATTAAAATTGCGTGTCACTGCTCGTTAATAACGCGCAACAACGCAGCTCACAATCACTGCTTAACAAACACACATACACATCGCGCATACATACAAACACCATTAAGAAGAAGAGAATTCATAGCTTCCAACCACAGCGCAGAAAGCCTAAGTGAATTATTAGAGCACAAGTTCGGCCAAAAAAAAAATAATAAAATGTAAGGATGAAATCCCGAAAGAATAGAGATGACAATTCTGGAAAAATTATGTGGTGATTGCCGAGATCTTGGTTCACTTAATTGTGTTACCAATGCGTAGTCAACCCTTAACCCTGATCAAATCGAATGGCCTGCTGTTCAGAAAATACCGATGGGATATATCAATAAATCTAAAGCAAAAGATGTTAGCATACATTTTCGCCTCACTTTATTTGAAGACTAACTCCATCAGTAGAGAAGTGACCAGCCAGTTTCTCCACCATACTATGGAGGGTGTATTAACTTTGTCATTCCGTTTATAACTCCCCGAAATACTCATGTCAGATCCAACAAAGTATATATATTCTTGATCAGCGTAAATTCTAAGTCGATTTAGCGATGTCCATCTGTCTCTTGTAATCACGCTATCTTTCGAACGAATTGACATAGAAGGCTAAACTTTTGCACACATGTTTCTTTTTCGAGTAGGCAGGTTAAGTTCGTAAATGGGTCAAGTAGGTCCACGTTTACATATAGCCCCCATATAACGGTACCTCCCGATATTCGATATATTGATGATTTTAGCGACATTATCCAACGGAATTGTTTCAATTTTCGTATTTGAAGTTCGTAATGGATGCTACATGTCTTCGCACAGCTCCGATATAACAGTACCTCCCTATATACGATATTTTGATAGTTTTAGCTACATTATTCACCATATCAAATCTTGGACCTATGTAGACAACTTTATGCCTTGATAAATCTGGGGTTACAGCTATATGGGGGCTGATATAGACATTAAATATATATGAGTAAAATTTATTTCCACAGGCGGAAAAATACACAGATAGACAGACATCGACATTTTACGCTGATCAAGAATATATATACATTGTGGAGTCTAAAATGTATATTTTGAGGTGTAACAAACGGAATGATAAGCTAGAACAGGTAGAACTTTCCCATATCAAAACGGTATTATTCGTGTCTTCAACTATTAGCTCTTCTTTCATATTCTGGTGAATTTTTCCTGTCATTATTTTTGGTGTATTTTTATACCCTCCACCACAAGGTGGTCAGGGTATTATGTCTTTGTGCATTTCCTTGTAACAGGCAAAAGGAAACGAGATAGACCCATAGTTCCTTTTGGTGATCTGCATAGAATCACATTCTGAGTCGATTTATGCATGTCCGTCAGTCCGTCTGTCTGTCAATGTATTTTTCTAAACAAAGTACAGTTTGCGTTTATTGCCCTATCCAGATGAAATTTTGCACAAATCATTTGTTTTGCCCAAGGACGAACCCTTTTGAAATTGGAGATAATTGATAAAAATTTAGATACAGCTCCCATATATATCTTCGTCCGATTTGCCTTTTATTGTGCACCAAACGTGTAATATCAGCCCAAATATGTAATTTTGTACTTGCAGGCAAATTAGGCCTGAAAATAAGTATGTCAAATTTGATCGAAATCGCTTTAGATATAGCTATAGCTCCCATATATATTATTCATCCGATTTGTTATTCTTGTCCTCCGCAGCCGTAATATACATTCTGTAACAACAATATTTGGGAAAATATATCAAATACAGCTCTGAAATACCTTTGCTAAATTTTATCGTGATCGGTTCAGATTTGGAGCTATATCCAACTCCAATTTATATCACTTCATCCGATTTACTTTTGATTGTGCACCAAACGTCTAATATTTGCTCAAACTGGATGAAATTTGGTATTTACGACCGAATTGAGCCTAGGAGCTAGTATGTCAAATTTGGTGAAGATCGTTTCAGATATAGCTATAGCTCCCATATATATTGTTCATCCGCTTTGTTATATTTGTTATCCACAGCCGTAATAATCACTCCGTAACAACGATATTCAGGGAAATATATCAAATACGGCTCAGAAATATCTTTGTCAAATTTTATCGAGGTCGGTTCAGATTTAGATATAGCTCCCATACATATGTTTATCCGATTTCAAATTAATTGTGCACCATATGGGCAATACAAGTCCGAATTTAAAAGATGCAAATGTTTCGGCATATAGGACTCAATATGCCGAAACATTTGTATCTTAATTAACTTAATTAACTTTAAATTATAATTAAAATCAGCATGTATGATTGAATTCTCCCATAAAACTTTTAATTGTTTATGGAGCTCTAATAAATTAGCAAAGTGGTGTAGGGTATCATAAAGTCGGCCCCGCCCGACTTAGAGAATTTCTTTACTGGATTGTAATTGAAGGGCCTTCAACGACTTAAAATTTTTATATTTTTTTTTTTTTTCATAACATGTAGAAGACATCTTATAAAGATTTTAACTATTATTAGAAATGTTCAGCCCAATATTAAAAAAATCTTTTCTTACACTTAAATCCCTAACTAAAAACACCTACCAACACACGCACATATCCATCTAGCAACACTTGGTGCTGTTAGAATGAAGGAATTTTACCAAGAGGCGAACAACCCCACCCCACCAATACTACTACCAACAACGCGAAACAAAAAGCCGTCTGCCTTTGTCGA
Organism: Musca domestica; assembly: GCF_030504385.1. Classification (NCBI taxonomy): domain Eukaryota; kingdom Metazoa; phylum Arthropoda; class Insecta; order Diptera; family Muscidae; genus Musca; species Musca domestica. The sequence goes on from NW_026712347.1 coordinate 509,332, forward strand.
GTATAGAAAGGCAAGAGGTTAAAACCAAAATAAAGTGTTTTGGCTTTTTATAAGAATTTTTGCGACTTTAATTGCCAAAAGACTAATGGCATATAACATTCGCTGCTTACTGCTCGGCCATCAAGACTGGCAAAGGACAATGGCTGGCTTTCTTCCGGCGTTACAACATAACAGCCGCTGTGTCTTAACTCGAAAGCAAAATGTGATGACATACAGACTGGCATTTTACATAACCTTAGCCACAGGGACACAATGCTTTTTGTTCGGAGGAATTTAGGCATAGACCAACCAAAACGCCATCCAACCCCAAAAGATGCGTGGCAGGTGTGTTCTTTAAAATGCTTGAGAAAGAAAAAACGCAAGAATAATGACAGCCATTTTAAACGAAAATTGAAAATTTAAAAAGTTGTTAACTCAAGCCATTTTATCGCGACACTGTGACACAATCGCTTAAGATGGCCATTTATATTTTGGCCGCAGTAGGGTTTTTGCGTGAAAGAAAGTTTTCCAAAAGCTGATCTCGTCTTGTTTGTGTTTAACTAACAAAATATTTAGGCAGCGGCCTAACAACGTGAGCGAGAGAGAATGGCGCCGAACGTCATGTCTTCCATTTAATTTAAACTGACACATTTGGTTTAGAAAATAATTGCGGTCTGTGGGTATTTTGCGTGTAAGAAGCGATAATATCAGCCTCGTGTTTGGTTTCCAAATATCCACCCGCACCCACTATTCAGCCAGCCAGTGCAATTAACAAGAAATTTTTGGTTTACCTAAATGCCAGCCACTAAAGATTTTGGTTGAACTCAGTGAACGTTTTAATCCGAATTTATTATGATTTCGTTGTTGTACAGCACAGCGGTACTTTACTGACAAAATATGCGTTAATTTAAAGAGAGATTTGGAAGGGGTTAGGTTAGAACATGTAGTACTAGTAGGATTCCTTAAAATGTTTTAGAAACCTTAAAGGAATAGTTTTTTATCCTTCCCATTATAAACAAGAAATACAGTACAATATTTAACAAGCTGGACAGAGTTAGTCAGTGTTAAATAATATTAAATTGATACATAACGAACTGAAAAAATTTCAAAATATGATGCTACAAAATTCTTCCCCTTTACGGTACCTTTACCTTTAAACCATTGGTAATTGAGCAAGCTTCATATGCTGGACTTACCTTTCCTCCACTACCTTCCTGTCAGCCAGTCCTTAGGAGTCAGATTGTCCTCGTCGGTTATCACTAGACGTCCGACTTCGAGTTTGGATTTCACCTTGAGCCACTTGGCTTTGTCTTGTGGAGCTAGTATGTAGTCCTTCGACCAAGTCCACCAGAATGTTTAATAACATTTGAACCCATTCCTATTTACACTTCTTCGATGGATTCCAAGGTTTTCAGGAGAAAGCAGAAACGGCTGTTTAGCACCGCTCTACTTATGTGGACATTATTGTCATTTATTTTCGTGTCAGCAAAACTTTCCATAGATCTGCGAAATCAGGGGCTCTCGCAGGAATGAAGCTGAATTTCACGTTCAGTAATGCAGTGTATCTCTCTAAGATTTTTAGCTATTCCATCAACTCTTTACTGGCTCCGGCTAAATAGCGTGGTTCATTATATATTCCTGGGAAGACCACGCCTTGCCATAAAATAGGCAAATCAGATACTAATAAAACCAACCGAGAGGGCAATATACTTTATGGCAGGTAGTTTTACTCTTTTTATGAATTATATCTTTGTGCATTTGTTTGTAACAGGCAAAACGAAACGAGATAGACCCATAGTTCCTTTTGATGATCTGCATAGAATCACATTCTGAGTCGATTTATGCATGTCCGTCCGCCGTCCGTGTGTCCATGTATTTTTGTGAACAAAGTACAGTTCGCATTTATTACCCGATCCACATGAAATTTTGCACAAATAATTTGTTTGACCCAAGAAAGAAACCCTATTAAAATTGGAGATAATCGGTAAAAATTTATGTGTAGCTCCCATATATATCTTCGTCCGATTTGCTTATATTGTGCAAACGTGTAATATCAGACCAAATAGCATGGAATTTTGCACATACGACCAAGTTAAGCCTAGAAATATATGTGCCAAATTTGATCAAAATCGGTTCAGATATAGCTATAGCTCCCATATATATTTTTCATCCGATTTGTTATTTTTGTCCTCCGCAGCCGTAACATGCACTCGTTAACAACTATATTTGGGGAAATATATCAAATATAACTCAGAAATACCCTTGCTAATTTTTATCGAGATATAATATTTAGATATAGCTCCCATATATATCTTCATCCGATTTGCCTTTAATTGTGCACCAAACGTGTAATATTAGCCCAAATGGAATGAAATTTAGCACTTACGACAAAATTGAGTCCAAGTATGTCAAATTTGGTGGAAATCGGTTCAGATATAGCAATAGCTCCCATACATATTGTCCATCCAATTTGTTGAATTTGCCCTGCATAGCCGTAATATGCACTCCGTAGTAATGATATTCGGGGAAATATATCAAATTCGGCTCAGAAATACAATTGCCTAATGTTATCGAGATCGGTTCAGATTTAGATATAGCTCTCATATATATCTATCTGATTTCAAGTTAATTGTGCACCAAATGGATAATACAAGCCCGAATTGAAAAGGCGAAAATGCCTCTACAAATTAAGTAGAAATCGATTCAAAGGAGGATATTCCTCCCGTATATTAGTTCCTTTGGACTTTTAATTAGTACTATAATAATAGTTGGTATGATTTATTTCCCACAAATTCCCCATTAAAACTTTTATTTATATGAAGCTCTACTAAATATGCAAAGTGGTGTAGGGTATTATAAAGTCGGCTCCGCCCGACTTTAAGACTTTTTTTTTACTGGTTTTACTTGTATATATTATCAGCTATATGAGAAATTTTCAGCTAAAAAGAATGCATGGAGAGCACTAGTTCGGAGCTAGAAACAACACTGGGATCTATCAGTGTAACATCAACAGAAAAATCAGGTGCTGTTTCTGGTACCTCCCCCACAAAGCGTTAACATTTTGAGTATCCATGAAGCTCAAAAATCACGAAACAAACATCCGATTTCATTCAGACTGTGTACATCTTAATATTTTCATCAACACAAGATCTGTTATAAAGAAAATAGGGATGGGACTATTCCTTCTGGTAACTCCCCTACATAGGGTTCAAGATTTTTAAAAACAAAACGCTCAAAGAAAGGGAAATTAGTATCCAAATCTCTTCAGTTTTCACACATACAAACATTTTGGCTTACGCAAGATCTGTTGTGAAGATGACATATATCTGCGAACCCCTTCCGATATCTCACTCACAATTTTCAATACTTTTATCTGTCATAACTTGCGAAACAAGTTAGCGATTCTTTACAACTTGTCATATCTAAATATTTCTCTCAGTCAGAAACCTGAGTGGAATTTATGATTTCGCATAAAATTGGTTATAAATGTTCGATTTTCTTGTAATTTTACCCATACCAATTTTTTTTTATCTGTATTAGATGAGGTATGAAATACTTCGGTCGACTATATCTGGTAACTCCCTCACATTTTTAGATGTTCTAAAAATTATCGCATATCTCATATAAAGTAAAGGAAGTAACCAATGTAGTTCAAACCTGGCACGTCGCAATATTTATATTATATTTACTTAGGTCCGTTACGAATTGGACAATATTCGGCCATTCCTATTCCATATTGGGTCAACAATTTTAATAATCATAACAGAAGTCAAAATATATTGAAATATTCGAACTGTTGGTAAAACCGACTGATACTTTTATACCCTACGCCATACTATGGAGGGTATATTAACCTTGTCATTCCGTTTGTAACTCCTCGAAATACTCATTTCAGATCCAACAAAGAATATATATTCTTGATCAGTAAAATTCTAAGTCGATTTAGCGATTTAGATGATCGTCTGTCTGTTGTAATCACGCTATCCTTCGAACGAAGTGAGATAGAAGGCTAAAATTTTGCACACATGTTTATTTTTCCAGTAGCCAGGTTAAGTTCGCAAATGGGCAAAATATAGCCCCCATATAAAGGTACCTCCCGATATTCGGTATTTTGATTGATTTTAGCGGCATTATTAACCGGAATGGTTTCAAATTACTTATTTCGAGTTCGTAATGGGAACTACAGTCTGTGACGGAAAATTGACTGTGCAGGTCCAGGTCTTCGTATAGGCCCCATATATCAGTACCTCCCTTCATTCGGTATTTTTACGAGTTTAGGTACAATACCCACAGAAATTGTTTGAGATGTCGTATTTTAAGTTCGTAATGGATGCTACAGCCTATGACAGAATATTGTCTATGCTGGTCCAGGTCTTCGCACAGCTCCGATATAACGGTACCTCCTTATATACGATATTTTGACGATTTTAGCTACATTATTAACCGTTTATTTCAAGTTTCGAATTTGAATATGGTAATGACTTATGACAAGCAATACCTATGTAGGCCCACGTCGTCGTATAACGGCAATATTCGGTTTTTTTTAAATTTTAACAGAATTTTTTAAGGATTTTTTTGAAAATTTCTAAATTCGTTCCAAATGGTGGAGGGTATTCAAAGTTCGGCCTGGCCGAACTTTCTGCTTTTTAACTTGTTTAAATTGTTTTAGATATTATTATATTTATTATTATATTCTTTTTGCGTTGCTTCGATCACTTTTTGAAAAACCCGAATTTAATTCTTGAGACGAAATATGGATAGATTTTGGAATCATCCTCTTCTTTACTATGGCGATAGGTTGAAAAATTTATTTATGTTTTGCTTCATTGTCACATTTCGCCAAATATGTTTTTTATGGCCATTCTTGAGTTTCAGGGATAGGTTTTTAACCAGTGCTGGCATGACCCTCGTTTTGAGAGCCATGGGCTCTAATGTAGGCATATGGATGCCCATGAATTTTTGGTGATGTTGTCGCCTTGAGGTTTGAACCGTATTTGGTTGCGACAAATTAAATTTCAATTCTTCTCATTCCATATTCAATCGGATAGGAATTGACTCACACCAGTCTAACTTATTAATTCAAATTTCTTGCAAATCATAGCTTCAATACGAATTTGGCTTTGGAATGTGCTAAATTCAAAATTCGATGTATTGTAAACGATCTTCAATTATTAGAGAATAGATGTTTGATCGATCAAGTCGACATGGCAAGGTTCCTCGGTCGTCAGTCGACTGGCACACATGACATCCACATATTGGGATATGCTCAGGGAACAGAGTCCATCACAAAAATTTATAATTTCAGCAACTGAAAAGTAACAGATGTACTGTTTACAAATTCAAAGTGTAGATTGTTCAAATCAAGTTCAACATTCGTCATCTGTTTCTTAATCAGTACCAGTGGTGGTCTTCGAACTGATCGGTCTTATATCAGACAAACGACCGACAGACTGCAGATATGAAAGCGACTGAAAACATTTCAGCCCTTTCGATTACGAAGTCTAAGGATGTGAAACCAAACGATTCTCTCTTGGATAACAACTGGTATACGAGAGACATATCGGCACTCTTGGTTAAAGAATACCCTAAAATGTATGTTTGAGAGACATTTCAGCCTTCTTGCAAGGATTAGGATTTTATGATACCAGAAGATAATAAACAAGTTACCAGAAAATAATAAACAAGCTGTAAGTTCGGCCGGGCCGAACTTTGAATACCCTCCACCATCTGGTAATTTTCAAAAAATTAAAATCCATTAAAAATTGTGTTAAAATCTTCAAAAAAAAAAAAAAAAAAACCAAATGAAGTCGTATATTAGCGTCTATACGACGATGTGGTTCTGCATACGCAACTTTTGTCATACGTCTGCACAGACAATTTTCTGGCATAGGCTGTAGTATCCATTACGAACTTCAAATAAAAAATTTGAAATAATTCCGGTAAATAATGTCGCTAAAATCATCAAAAGACGTGGACCTGCATGGACAATTTTCTGTCACAGGCGGTAGTATTCATTACGAACTTTAAATACTAAATTTAAAATAGTTCCGGTAAATATTGTCGATAAAATCATCAAAATACTGAACATCGGGAGGTACCGTTATATGGGGGCTATACGAAGACCTTTATCTGCATAGAAAACTTTCTGTCATAGGCTGTAGTATTCATAACGAACTTCAAATACCAAATTTGAAACAATTCCGGTGAATAATGTCGCTAAAATCATCAAAAGACGTGGACTTGCACGGACAATTTTTTGTCACAGGCTGTAGTATTCATTACGAACTTTAAATACTAAATTTTAAACAATTCCGGTGAATAATGTCGCTAGAAATCATAAAAATACCAAATATCGGGAGGTACGTTATCAACTGCGGTCGTTCAACACATTTCCCGCCACTCTCTCCCCCCAATTTCGACTTCGACTTACATATTTAAAGGTGTTACAAACTGAAAGGTATTAAAAATGGAGGCATGTTGTTAGTAATCCATCCAAACTCACTGATAAGGAAATACAACTTCAGAACGAACATGAAGTGAGGACTGTGGGAAGCTCCTCATAAGGTGGCTTCGAAGGAGACAGTCTATTAAGAAGGCAACCATGGCTTCAGATTTGGTGATACCATCCGTCAATTCGGAAGAAGACACCGCTGTGGCGAAGTCTCCTGAACCGCAGACCATAAATAATTCTGCGTGCAAGAAGAGCAGGTCAAAGTCTGAATTTCATTCAATTTTCGAATTTCAACTGAAATTTTACGAATTACATATCGAGTTCTCGGATTACAAATGAAATGATACGCTTTAAAATGAAAATGTACATAACACATTGAAATAGTACATAATACATTGCTTAAATAAATATCTCTTAAATTAAGAAGAAAACCTAATTTTGCCATGGAGTTTTCTGAAACAACAACAGCAACTCTTCAATGGCATGACATTATCCTTTGTCCTTGTTAAATAACAATTGACCATATCCCATGGCAAATGATTCGATTTACTTGCCATGAAACCTGACATTTAAGTCGTTAAGTAAGGCCAATTGATTCCAGTTAACTTTCATTTAGGGTCGCATTTTATCATGCCCGATGGTGGTGACAGAAAGTTTCCTCTTAAGTTATTTCATTCTTTTCTTCTTCTGTCTCTCCTTTTTTGTTCACCGGAACTCTTAGAGTATTGACCATTCTCCATTCAAACGAATAAAAGTGGGAAAAAAGCTAATGGAGACAGCAAAAGAGATAGGCAGACCGACAGACAGACAATCGTAATTGAAGTTTTCGTCGTCGTCGTCATCTTCTTCTTCATCTTTTAATATTTTTGGGTCATTTAAGTACTGTCAACACCCAACAATGGCATCACCCGGTCATCCGACACACAAAAGAGGGGAGGAAAACTTTGTTAATATGCTCAATTTCGCAGCTAAAGAAGAAAAAGTAAAGAAACAAAAACAACAAGGAAGAACTGCTACACAGTTAAGTTTTCCATAATTGCCTAAAGTCACACTTTACAGCAGCAAATGACATATTTTTGTCTCTAAGAACGCCAAGAAGACGAAGAAGTCAGCGAGCCGCACAACTGATGCAATTGAAGTTGCATCGACAATGAATGCCAGAATAATTTGAAGATACAGTCGCAGGATAAAATATTAGTTCAATAATCTGAAGATACTATAATAAATTTCCTTTGCACTAAAATAGAGTTTTTTTGGGGAACAATTTTAAAATTTTAGGATTAAAAATTAGGCAAATACGTTACTATTCATAAGAGCCATTGGACAATGTCGTACTTTTGCATTCAAATCCAAAAATAACCACTTTTACCCTCCATTATAAGTTGAAACCCCACTATTTAAGATGAATTAATGAAATATGACCTTTGTGGTACATCTAAGATGGACTTTATCGGTCCACTATAGGCCCCATACAATGGTACCTTCTAATTTTCGGCACTCTGAAGATTCCAGCTTCAATATCCAACCAAATGTTTTCTTGACTCCAAAAATTGTCAATATAATTTCACTATTTGTTATACCCCCGATACGAAGGTTTTACTGATTGTATTGTGTGATACATATTTAGAAAGTTAATCCCGGACCGGCCAATCTTAATGCCGTTTTTATGCCCTCCACCAGGGTATATTAACTTAGTCATTACGTTGGTAACTTCTCTTGATCAGCGTAAAATTCTAAATCGGTTTAGCGATGTTCGTCCATATATCTGTCTGTCGTTATCACGCCATTGAGGGAGAAGGCTATGGGCCATGTCGGTCCACGTTTTCATATAGCCTCCTTGTAACGGTACCTCCCATAATTCTGTATTTTGATGATTTAAGCGACATTTTGTACTGAAATTGTTTCAAATTTCGTATTTAAAGTTCCTAATGAGTACTACCGATTTTGAACATATTAACGACTTTATTCCCCGGAATTGTTTTAAAAAATTCGAAGTTCGGACATTTTATGACAAAATATTATTTATCCAGATCCACGTCTTCGTACAGCCCCATATGGCGGGTTTAATAGTAAGGGTATTTTTTGATGGAATTGTTTTTAATTTCGTTGAAATTTTTTAAGTTCCTTCACAATGGTGGAGGGTATTAAAAGTTCGACCTCGACTCGGTTTACAAACGTATAAAATGCGAAAATGTAAAAGTGGAATTTTAAACTATATACCTTAAAAGTTCAAATTTTAACATTTCTCACAATTTCTAAAATTTGATACAAAGATTACTTTGTGATCCAAAGCGGATTCTAAAAACTTCATATAACATAGACTCTGCATTTTTGTCTGCAACTGCAAACGGCAACAAAGTCAAACGCCATAATTTTTACATTTTTTTTTTAATTTTATGAATGAAAAAAATGTCAGAAATAGCATCAAATTTTAGAATAAGTTTACATTTGTTCAAATTGGTCACCTTTAACACGAATTATGGCCTTCAAACGGCCAATGAAACCGTCACACACTCTCCGAATGTTGTTCTGCAGTATTTTGGCCCATTCTCGGCGAAGCGCTTGCTTGAGGTATTTTTAGTGCCAACCTTGCTTTCCAAAATACTCCAGACACAATAGTCCAGCGAATTGGCATCCGGAGATTTTGGTGGCCATTGTGCGCTGGAAATGAAGCGAGGAACCTCATTTTGTAACCATTCTTGGGTGGCGCGTGCTGAGTGTGATGGTGCTACGTCCTGTTGAAATGTCCAAGGTCTGCGGCCAAAAAGTTTGCGTGCCCTCCAGAATATTTTCGCGATAATATTCGGCATTTATTCTGATGCCACGGTCGATTTATACGAGCGTAGAGCGACCATCGGCTGTTATGGCGGCACACCATCACCATGACCGGCGCTTGAGTTCTGGTGGCCAACCGAAGGTGAACATTTTCAGCTGACCTCTTTGGCAAGTAAACACGATCATTTGGTTTGTTTAAAAACTGCTGGACAACGAATGTTTTCTCAGCGGAGAAAACCAAATTCGCTAGTTCACCCCTTTCGGCCAAGCGAAGCAACTCATTAGAGTCTATTTTCTTTCGGTTGCGGTGTAAGTTCTTGCCCTTTTTGGAATTTCAATGGCTTTACCTCGAGATCATTTTTCAATATTTGCCGAATGGAATATTGCGGTATGTTCAGATCACGAGCCATTTTTCGACCACTGCGACGCGCGTTTCGATCAAGTCGCTTCTTTACTTTTGGAACCATTTCTGCTGATGTTGCTGTTTTCTTCCGTCCACTTCCTTGACGTGGGGCTACGCTACCAGTAACGAGTGATGGTACGAGACACAAAATATTTATTCACATTTCAATGCTGGAGCGCTCTAACGATAGCCACTTGTGGTTTTCCAGCCAAATATAAAGAAATCACACTATCACGCTTGAATTCCATCACTAATAACTTTTTTTCTGGAAAATTCTCACCAAAATGCTTTTGTACGATTATAAAAAATATAATGAGCTGTCACTGGAATAATTTTAACAGCTCTCGGACGAGTGGCTTAGAAATGACAGCCGTCTGAAGTTTGTTGCAGTTTTTTTCATTCCATCCTGTGAATGGTAATTTAATATTTAAATAAATAAAACATCTGATCGGCAGGAAAGGGAGAAATATACTCTTTTTATTACGTAAGTTTTAGTGGGTCCTTATGCAGACCCTGGATACAGCTGAGCTAATCTCACCAGACAAGAAAACCACGTCCTGGATTAACCATACCTTGAAGTGGGTGTCGTCTTAAAAAGCACCTCAAAACGTTATATTTTGAGACACATTTTGGGAGTATCAATTAAGATATACATCCTATAGCCATACGACTGGGGGTATAAAATAATCATTTTGTTTTATCAGACACTATTTAGAGATGATATTCGAATGTTCAATTGTCCTTTTAATATATTTTGAGTTGAAAAGTACCTCAAATTTTTGGGAAACTTTTTTAAAATCTAGTAATTTTAGGGTTTCACTTTTCTGAAATCTCAATAATTCCATTATTTCCGGAATCCAAAAAAATCCAAGCTTCTTAAACCCATCGTCCCAACACATAAAACATCTACTGTTGTTACTCAAAATGCACGTTGATGGCAGCTACTTCTTCGCCGTCTCCTTCAGCTGCTTCGTCTTGAGCAAACTGATTGGAGGCAACTAGAATTGCTACTTGAGAATTGCAAAAAAGAAACTTAACAGTCAGAGTAAAGTTGTCTTCACAGTTAAAAAGTTGCCATCGCATGCAATCACTCTTCTCACACCCTTTGTTGTCATTTGGCAGATGACGGGGTTGCCACCCCGAAACCCTGGAGGAATGCGAAGACAAAGCTAAAAGCGGAGAATGACTTAACTTGTCATAATTTAAAGGCTGGAGGAGCAACAAATGGTAGGAAATTCTTGAGAATTGTAGCATTGAGGGGCGCTATCTATATATTGAGCAGCTACAAACGAGTGTGACCGACTGGAAGATTTTCTCGAACGAAATGACCTTTTTAGAAAATACTGAGGAGCTATGTCTGTTTTTCATTTCTTGCCTTTTGTTTTTTCCATCAGAATTTCTTGTAGAACCAGCTAGTGTGTCTGTGTGTTTGTTGGCTTTTTTAACTGTTTCACATGCCATTGGCCACCATCGACCCACTTAGCATTGCAGATATCCTGTTGGCCTGTTGGGTTACCGTTACAGTGCAAGTCGCAACATATCAAATTTGAAGTGTGAATGAGTGAGTGCAAGTGTGTGTGTGTCTGTTTCGCCTGGTTCAGTTCAATTCGTTGTGTTGTGTTGATGGCAAAGTGTTTTGGTATCTCTCGTTCGGGCTCAACCAACACACATCCACACGCTCTTAGGATGTCCGTGAGTGTGAATGAGCCTTAGTTGTTCCTTAAGTGTATAAGCATTCAAGTGTTTCCTCCTCTTTTTGCCATTTGCTATTTGTTTTTTGATGTTTGAGCTATTTCGTTGTTGTTTTTGTTGCCTCGAATATTTTAGTGCATCTGCAGCACATAACTAAAATGTCTCATGTTTTTGTTGTTATTTTATGTTTTGTTGTTTGTTAGTAAAACATTTCATGTTTCATGTTGTTTTTTTTTCTGTGTGGTGCTGTCATACAAATATCTTAGCACGGAGCAAAGGTCGGAGTTCGATGATTTGCGATGAGGGCCTAAAATGCGATCAAAAATTAAGTTTGTTTGAAGACAGGAGTAGGTCAAGTTTTTGGTATCATTTAAATCTGAGTTGGTTAAACAGATGGTTCTCCGCACAAGCAAATGGGTCACCAAATTCTTCATGGACATGGCTCTCCCTTGCACTCCTCACCTGTCGTCCTTCTATCAGTTTGGCAAAAGTTCTAAAACTAGTCTAAACTATGCTGGAATAGAGGATAAGGATATCGAAAGATTCCCAATATATCCTCTTTTTATGTACTTTTGTTTTAAAATATAATAAACATTTTGCTATTTTATGAAAATTATGATTATTCTCAATGTTTACCCTTTATTGGTATAGACTGAAATTGCCTATTATTACACATGAAGCTAGATCCAATGTTGCAAAATGCGCAGTTTTGATGAGAATATGTACTCTGTTGCCTTTTACACATTTTCAAATTTTTGCGGTTTGCTTGGGACGTTTGGGCTTATACTACTATTGCGAAGTTCAAACCAAAAACGATGTTTCCTTTGCTGACTGTGAGATTTAATGTAACATTACAATGTTTACATTAGTCTATACGACGACATGGACCTGCATAGGTAACTTTTGTCAAAAGACAATACAATAATCAAATGCGAAACTTAAAAAAATATGTAAATAATATAGCTAAAACCATCAAAATATCGAATATCGGGAGGTACCGTTATATGGGGGCTATACGAAGACGTGGACCTGTACAGACAATTTTCTGTCATAGGCTGTAGCATCCATTTCGAACTTCAAATACCAAAATTTGAAACAATGCCGATGAATATTGTCGCAAAAATCATCAAAATACCGAATATCGGGAGGTACCGTTATATGGGGCCTATACCAAAACGTGGACCTACATGGCCCATTTTCAATACCAAAAGTTCCGCAGACAGAATATACATTTGAGTATAATTTTATCAATTTACTTCAATACGTTCCGAAGGTAGAGTGATTTCCACAGACGGACGGACATCGTAAATCGAAGAATTTTATACTGATCAAGAATATATTTACTTTGTATGGTCTAAAATGTATATTTCGAGGTGTTACTAACGGAATGACAAACTTAATATACCCTTCATACGATGGTGGAGCCGATGGTGAACTGCCGAATTTGGTTTTCTCCGATGAGAAAACATTCGTTGTCCAGCAGCTTGTAAATAAACAAAATAATCGTGTTTGCTTACCAAAGAGATCAGCTGAAAATGTGCACCTTCGGTTAGCCACCAAAACCTATGCGCCGGCCATGGTGCTGGTGTGGGCCGCCATAACAGCCGATGGTCGCTCTTCGCTCGTATTAATTGAAAGTGTCAGCAGAATAAATGTCGAATATTACCGCGAAAATATTTTGGAGGGTGTATTAAATTCTTGGGCACGCAAACATTTTGGCCGCAGACCTTGGACATCATCGCAACAGCACCATCGCACTCAGCGCCACCTATGAAAAATCTCCGGTCACCAATCAAAATCTCTGGTTACCAATCCGTTGGACCATTGTGTCTGGAGTATTTTGGAAAGCAAGGTTGGCACTAAAAGATATCAAAGTGTCGATCACTTCAAGCAAGCGCTTCGCCGAGAATGTGCCAAAATACCGCAGAGCAACATTCGGATAGCGTGTGACGGTTTCATTGGCCGTTTGAAGGCCATTTGACTTTGTTGCAGTTTTTTTATTTCACCCTGTATACTACAACATCGCCTGAAAGTAACATAGTCTATATACATTTTTAACATTTCACTTGGAACTGGAGATATAGCATCAGAATCGGAGGTATCTCCAGACTATATATTTTTTGAATGAACATATCTACTGATCGGTTATAAATACAGTCAACATATTTAGAATGTGTAACATAAATCGGTACTAAAATAAGTTTATATTGAATTCGGTTCAGATTCGATTTGCCAAATTATATTCAGATTTGGATATAGCTTCCATATATTTTTTTCGGCTGATTGCGTATATTTGATACCCCAAACACGCTGTGTATCTCAAATTTTAATGAAATTTGGAATGTGTAACGAAATTTGGTACCAAAATAAATTTGCAAATTATATTAAAATCGGTACATATTTGGATATATTCTGCCGATTTCGTGTATTTGATGCACTAAACACGATATGTATGACCGATTTCAATAACACTTGGAAATAGTGACGAGATTTGATCATTTTCTGAACATTTGCCAAGTTGTATTGAAATCGGTACAGATTTGGATAAAGCTCCCATATATATTTTCGGCTGATTTCATGTACTTGATGCACCAAACAATATATATATGCTAGATTCCAATGAAATTCGGAGTGAGTGGCGGAATTCGGTAGAAAAATAAATTTGCAAATTATATTGAAATCGGTTGTTTAACTTGAAAAGTACGGTTGACATTTGCTATGACAATTAATAAATTCCAAGGACAAACTCCTCGTGTATGCGGACTAAATTTGGTATGTTCCTGCTTTACTCGTAGTCAGCTATACATGGAGTGTTCATGTTAGGGGTACCTACCGATTTGTTTGTTTACAGTCCTAAAAGGAAAACAAAAAATATTGTATAACCCAAAGCGTTACAATAAATACCTTCTTAAATTCTTAAATTATTGAATTTTTGTTTGTCTTTTTTAACCACAAAATATTTGTATATAAAATTTTGAATGCATATAAAACTAAAGGGGGTAGCGAAGCTCACCGGGTTCAGCAAGTAACCTATATAATACCGAAAATCGGGACATATTATGATATGAGATTGGGATGCCAAATTTTTTATTTTTCCTTGAGAACCTGACCTGTCAAATTACAACTCATTCCATTGAAAAATCAATTTAAATCTTTAGGTGTTACTAAAATCTAATAAAAAGAGGGACCATTAAGTAGGGGAGTAGAAAAACAAGTAAGCAGAGGCTATAGTCGTGCGGGGCCGACCATGTAATACCCTACAACACTACAATATGTTAGAAGCCCCCTCATCTCCAAATCCATTTTGGAAGATTTCGCTTTTGAAATTATATCATCCAAAAGCAAAAGGTCCCTCTTCATTTCCAAATTTAGTCTCATCTATATGATTTGCTTGTTTACGATATGCGGCCATGATCGTCAACGAAATCAGCATAAACAAGTTAAGAAGCAGTAAGTTCCCGGGCCCAACTTTGAATACCCACCACCATTTGGAACGAATTTGGAAATTTTCAAAACATAAAATCCGTTATAATTCTGTTAAAATCTTAAAAATTCCGAGTATAACCGTTATATTGGGATTTATACAACGTGGAACTACATAGGCATTGCTTGTTATAGGCCATTACCATTTTATAAACGGGTATAACGTAGCATCTTCAAAATACCGTATATAGGGAGGTACCGTTATATCGGTGCTATACGAAAACCTGGACCTGCACAAACAATTTTCTGTCACAGGCTGGAGCATCCATTACGAACTTCAAATACGACATCTCAAACAAACGGTGAGTATTGTACCTAAAATCGTCCAAATACCTAATATAGGGAGGTACTGATATATGGGGCCAAAATTCCGAATATCGGGAGGTACCGTGCTATACGAAGGTACCGAGGTACCGGGCTATACGAAGACGTGGATCTATATGGCCCATTTACGAACTTAACCTGCCTACTGGAAAAATAAACATGTGTGCGAAATTTTAGCCTTCTATCTTTATTCGTTCGAAAGATAGCGTGATTACAACAGACAGACAGACGTCGCTAAATCGACTTAGAATTTTACGCTGATCAAGAATATATATATACTTTGTTGGGTCTGACATGAGTATTTCAAGGAGCTACAAACGGAATGTCAAAGTTAATGTACCCTCCATAGAATGGTTGAAGGTATAAAAAGCCAGAAGTTAGCCTTTTGTGTATTTTGGATTTTGTCTGCAAGTTATTTTAAGCGTTTCGGTAGAATTATTTTTTTCACACAAAAGTTGCCGTACATACTATCCGCTGTGCTACACTATAATTTTATGTAAGATTTCGTGTCCTTTGGATTCTAATTGTGGCCTTTATAATGGCTGGAAAATCAGGAACATGTTTAGTTGTTGGTCCGTTTCAACCCCTAAATATATTGCGGACATATTTAAAAACTATAAGGTTAGCCCTTCTGAGCCCAACCCTACCCTTATAAAAAATTTCCTGAGTATCGGACGATAATTGCAATCTGTATACAATAACCCCAACCTGTGTTGTAAGGTGAAAAAAAAATAGTACAAAATGTACACTTCAATATTATACGTCAAATCGAAAAAATTCCTTCCATTAAAAATATGAAAAAATTAAAAATTGTCACAAAATACTACAAAATCTATAATAACATCATTTTTGGCATCCTTTTATGCGATTTTTTTTAGATTTTATTCTCTTATGTCAAGATTCTAATTCTGAATTGGTAAAATGTGTCAAAATCAGTCCAGGCATTCTTGAGATATAAGCATTCTTATGGTATATTTCACCCACTAAATATTAAACGATGACCATCAAAATTGAAAGGCTTCTGCCCAGCCCTAAGCTCTTGTCCCATTCTAACTTCCGCGTCGATTGGTCTATAATTGTGACCTGTAGAGCAACTGCAAAATCAGGAAAATTCCATTCAGTTTTTGGTCTATTTCAATCCCTAAATATTATGCGATCATCTCCAAAAGAAATAGGCTTCTACTTTGGCCTTAGCCCCTATTTTACAGCATAATACAGTAACACCAAAAATTTGACATTTGAAGGGTTTTAATGTTATGTTATAGCAGTATTCGCATTTAGGATTGGTAGCAATAAACATTTTTCTTCTAAATAATTGGAATGTATGACAATGTTTGAATATGTAATTCAAAATTTCAAAACATTCAGTGTTAAGGCCTTAGCCAATCCACCACTGACATCAGAAGTATTCGCAACTTTTTATGCGTATAGTCCGAAATTGTGTGTGTCTATGTGTTGTTGCATTTTAAACTTTGTGTTTGTCTTTGTTTAACCTGTGAATCGTCCAAACATACAGACGATGAAGAAAAAAGCCAACTCATATCATGTCACTGGATATGTTTCGTGTTATGTTGCCTTGTTTTCGGTGGGCCAATTGCTTGAACTTATTTTCTATTCTGTTTTTGTTCTTCTTCTTCGATTCTAATTTGGCCATCGAGCCAAACCAAGCCAAGCCAAAGCACTTTTGTGTTCACTTCTTTTTCCTGTTGATTTACGCAGTTTTACGTTTCCAGAGAGTTTTTGTGATTGTTTCGTGTTTCGTGTTATTGTTGTGTAATCAATGATTTTACATGGTTGCGTAATGCCTTCTGCATCACCTCTGGTTGTGTTGTGGCCTAAATGGAACTTGGCCAGTAGCTTGTAATCAAAATATCGCAAAAAAAACCAAATGAAACGAAACAAAACTTTATTCGATAAAACACTCACACTGACTCTCTCACACACACACGCATGCATGCACACTACATACGCACAGAAGTCATATTAGAGTTTACAATTAACTGCAACCGGATGTGCCTTTGCACAAGTTTACGATAATGTCTTTTACGAAGTGACAAATTTAAATGTTTTTGACTACTAAATGTTGTCTGTGTGTCGGTCTGTCTGTTTGTTTGTTGTCGTTTCTGTCGCTGTTGTTGTTGTTGTTGCTGGGCTTGTTATAGTTATTTGTGCAATTGCCGATTCACTCAGGCCGGATACAATTAGCAATGTTTTTATACAATTTGTTGATACAGTTAGTTAATTAAACAATTTTAATAAGAGAACAACAAATGTATAAATGTTTTTCGTTTTTGTTGTGGTTGTTGTATTTTAACACTGATTGTATTCTGCAGTTGAAACATGTTACAAGTATTGAAGTGTTTTTTACAACAGGCGAAATAATTGCGTTAATAAAAATCCAACAAAATGTTTGTGTATTTTACAAGTGCACTTACAATTTATAAAGAGAGGTTGAAGCTAGATTGTCACACCCCATCGGGTGGTGGATGGGGATCTAGACATGCCTATATCGACAAATTATTTGGAAGTAGTATTGTGACATACCATTTTAATGATATGCCATTTTAATGATGTCAATACAAATTATCGTAAATAAGAGCACAAAAATTAGAAATGTAATGCTAGAGGGTCTTAGTAAGTAAACTAACTAACTAATCGTAAGCATCTCTTTTCGAGGGATAAAATACAGACAGAACTCTGCTCATAACCACACAGAGAAAATCAAAAGCCTAGGGGAAAGGGATTACGACTAAACATTTTTTGACTCATACTCTCAATCCAAAGCCTTAAAATATTCAATAATTACGTTTAACTCAAAAATACAATTTTAACTTAGAAATTGCTTTAACAAGTGAATAATGGATAAAATTCAAATTCAAAAATACAATTCTGAATATCAATACGGTTGTAACAAATCTTTGAAGAACGACTGTATCGTACCATATCTACTGAGATTTCGAAATACGATTGCGTGGACCTGCATACGCAAAATTTCGTCATAGTATAATGTATGATTTTTAGTAAAAGCAGGATGCTAAGGGATTTATAATGCTGCGCTTAGCCACAGCACGTTTTAATTCTTCTAAGCACTGTTAGGTGCTCAGTTAGAATAATGAGAATACTCTTTTGTTGGTTGCAAGAAAGATTCTTCTTTTATTCAACAATTCTTACAGCTATTTATACTAAAATGTTATTCATAATTATGCTTACAATATATGTACATAGATATTATTTGTTATTATGAAATGTGTGATCGCAAAACTTCAAATCAGCAAATTCAATTTTGTGCAACCTGATTCCTTCCAAATTCTTGACGATACAACATGTATGTCAGTGCAATTGGTTGTTTACGTTCTTGAGTTAAGCTTGCACATTTTGTTTTGGAGGAATCAAATTGTTATTTTAAATAGTTGGAATAATGTGACCAACTATGGATGAGTGTGACCAACACACTACAATAGACTGCGGTACACATTACGAACTTTAAATACGAAATTTGATACAATTCCGGTGTATAATGTCTCTAATACCATAAAAATACCGAATAGTAGGAGGTACCGTTATATAAAGGTTATACGAAAACGTGGACCGATTCACCGATTTTCGAACATGTCTACTGATAAAATACACACGCGTGTACAATTCTACCCCTTCAATTCGTTCGAAAGATAGCGTAATTACAACAGACAAACAGACGGACATCGCTAAATCGATACGAAGACCTGCATAGACAAATTTACATTAAAATGCGAAACTTAAAAACCAGTAAAGAAAGTCCTAAAGTCGGGCGGGGCCGATTTTATGATACCCTACACCACTTTGCTAATTTACTTGAGCTCCACATAACAATTAAAAGTTTTTTATGGGAGAATTCAATCATACACGCTATGATTATAATTATAATTTAAAATTCAAAGGACTAAATATGCCGAAGCATTTGTATCTTTTAAATTCGGACTTTTATTGCCCATTTAGTGCGAAATTAATTTGAAATTGGATAAAAATAGATATGGGAACTATATCCAAATCTGAACCGATCTCGATAAAATTTGGCAAAGATATTTCTGAGCTGTATTTGATATATTTCCCTGAATATCGTTTTTACGGAGTGCATATTACGGCTGTGGGTAACAAATACAATAAATTGGATGAACAATATATATGGGAGCTATAACTATATCTGAACCGATCTTCACCAAATTTTGCATACTACCATCTAGACTAAATTCGGTCGTATGTGCCAAATTCCATCCCATTTTGACAAATATTTTGTGCACAATAAATGGTAAATCGGACGAAGTTATATATGGGAGCTTTATCCAAATCTGAACCGATCTCGATAAAATTTAGCAAAGGTATTTCTGAGCCGCATTTCCCCAATTATTGTTGTTACAGAGTGCATATTACGGCTGCGGAGGACAAAAATAACAAATCGGATGAACAATATATATGAGAGCTATAGCTATATCTGAACCGATTTCGATAAAATTTGGCATACTTATTTTCAGGCCTAATTTGGTTGTATCTGCAAAATTCCATACTATTCGGGCTGATATTACACGTTTGGTGCACAATAAAAGGCAAATCTATATCTAAATTTTTACCGATTATCTCCAATTTCAATAGGGTTCGTCCTTGGGCCAAACAAATGTTGTTTGCAAAATTTCATCTCAATCGGATAATAAATGCGACCTGCATTTTGTTCACAAGACTACATGGACAGACGGACGGACGGACAGACGGACTGACATGCATAAATCAACTCAGAAAGTGATTCCATGCAGATCATCAAAAGGAACTATGGGTCTATCTCGTTTCCTTTTGTCTGTTACAAACAAATGCACAAAGACATAATACCCTGACCACCTGGTGGTGTAGGGTATAAAAATCGGTAAATAATTAAGCTAAAATCCTCAAAATATACCAAAACGTGGACCTGCACAGACAACTGTAGTATCCATTACGAACTCCAAATACTAAATTTGAAACAATTCTATACGAAGACGCGTACCTGCATAGACAATTTTTTGTCATAGGTTTAATATCAATTACGAACTTAAAATACGAAATTTGAAACATTTGATGTGAATAATGTCGCTTAAATCACAAAAATACCGAAAATAGGGGCTTATATGGGTGCTATACCAAAACGTGGACGTATGGCCCATTTTCAAAACCTAAAGTCCGGCAGATATAATATACATTTGAGTAAAATTTTATCAACGTATTCATTTCGTTCGGAAACTAGAGTGATTTCCACAGACGGGCGGACATCTCAAAATCGACATAGAATCTTATGCTGATCAAGAATATATTTACTTTGTGGGGTCTAAAATGTAAATTTCGATGTGTTAGAAACGGAATGACAAACTTAATATACCCTCCATACTCCCTCCATACTATGGTGGAGGGTAAAAAAGTATTAAGTTAGCTGAACTTTTAACATCCTCCACCATTGGGTAAAGAAAACATTTTTATATACAAATATCAGAATTCATACGTCTTGCACTTTAAACTACAAATACCTGTAATACCGTGGATAATGGAGTTAAACATTTGAAAAATCCCATAAAGTGGGTAAGGCGATTAAATTGGGGCCATACCAAATCGGGAACCTACATACAGGGCGAGATGAAAAAACTGCAACCAACTTCAGGCTGCTGTCATTTCTAAGCCACTCGTCCGACAGCTATTAAAATTATTCCAGTGACAGCTCATTGTTTACAAGGGTACAAAAGCCTTTTGATGAAGATTTTCCAGAAAAAAAGTTATTCGTGATGAAACTCAAGCGTAATAGTTTGATTTCTTTATATTTTTGGTTGCGAAACTACAAGTGGCTATCGTTAGAGCACTACAGCATTTAATTGTTAATAAATCTTTTGTGTCTCGTACCATCGCCCGTGATACTAGTAGCGTATCCCGACGTTAAGAAAGTGGCCGGAAGAAAACAGCGACATCAGCAGAAATGGTTCGAAATGTAAAGAAGCGTGTTGATCGAAACCCGCGTCGCAATGGCCGAAAAGAGGCTCGTGAGCTGAGCATATTGCAATATTCAATTCCGCAAATATTGAAAAATGAGCTTGGGGTAAAGACATTGAAATTCCAAAAAGTACAAGAACTTACACCGCAACAGAAAGAAAATAGACTCTAAAGAGCTAAAGAGGTGCTTCGCTTGGCCTAAAGTGGTGAACTGCCGAATTTGGTTATCTCCGAAAACATTCGTTGTCCACCAGTTTGTAAACAAACAAAATGATCGTGTTTACATGCCAAAGAGGTCAGCTGAAACTGTGCATCTTCGGTTGGCCACCAGAACTCAAGCGCCGGCCATGGTCAGCACGCGCCACGCAAGGACGGTTACAAAATGAGGTTTTCGCTTCACTTCTAGCGCACAATGGCCACCAAAATCTCCGGATAACAGTCCGTTGGACTATTGTGTCTAGAGTATTTTGGAAGGCAAGGTTGGCACTAAAAAATACCAAAGTATCGATCACCTCAAGCAAGCACTTCGCTGAGCTCACCCTGTATTTCTTAATTGCACTTTGTGATGGACCTATATTCAAGATTTTCTGCAAGAAAGATGTACATACTGTGTTTGGTCTCTTTCGATTGACATTTATGTGAAATCTAATATCTGGACCCAACTTTCCTCAACTTTTTGCTGAAAATGCCCATTTCCTTAATTTTTTTGCATCAATTTAACAAACTTTAAACGCATGAGCAGACCACACTAAATTATGACTAATTTCTCTTGTTCTACCTACAGGAAATCATGAAACGAAATCTAGGTGAACATTGTCATAAATCTCATTGTTTCGTATCATTAACTCTATGGGCTGTGTTCTTCCTGCTTGCTGTTTTGTGCTTTTTTTGATTTTTTTTCTCCTTCATTCATCTTTGCCGTCAGGCTCTTGTTTGGTTTGGGATGATAATGGTGATGTAGCCCTTATTTGCTGTGTGTTACTGCAGTCATCAATGATATTTATGGCATTACTTCTCGCTGCAAGGGAGTAGCTGTAACAAACCGTAGTTCGGTATTATCGGGACAGCTACTGGAGGCAATGCATGTTGTTGTTGTTGCTTCTTCACATTATGGGACGTAATTACATGACGCCTTTCAGGCGCTATATCATTGTCGTTGTTGTCGTCATTTTTGCCATCAGTTGGAGGAGATGTAGTGCCTTTTTGATTTCCACTTTGTATGTTTGTCTGTGTGCACAGAGCGAGTGAGTAAAGTGTAAAGCCTTAATAATTTTTCCCGTTTATTATCATAAAGTTATCGCCGCCATTGTCAACGCCAACGAGCTTCACACATCCACACTGGCGGTGAGTGAGCAACCAACCAACGAACCAACCAACCTCAGGGTGGCAGCATCAAATATCACTATCATCTGACAATGAGCCTCGTTTGGAAAATGCAATTAAACACGAAAGGCTATAGGCTGTGGAGTAGTAGGAAATGGTAAATCACATTGAATGAAGAACGACATAACACAGCAGCACATCACGACGGTAGGTAGGCAGTCAGGCAGCAGGCAATAACAACAATAATGAATTACCCGGTCATGATATACGAGTGCACTCTCCCTCCATACCAAAAATGGCCGGCCAAGCAGCAGCAGGAAAGTTTGAAGTGTTGGATTCCTCAATACCAGTAGCATTGACATCTTAACTGCTACTCAAACAATAAATAGCAACATGCCTGATGTTTGCCCGTCCGTCTGTCCGTTGACTGCTGCTGCCAGCAATGGGAGCAACAATCAACGCAATCGAATCATGCAAGAACCGTTCTACACTAGCACAAAAGGGCAGAAGGACAGACACGCAGCCCGGTAGTGCGACAATGACTGAAAGACAAACACCTACTGCGATAAATGGCACATTGAGACAAATCAATGTGATAATGCAAATTGTGAATGGTTTGCCAATTACAAAAGGACACATTCACATACGCACACACGTTCACACACACACACATAAACGGAATACCATTTCTCTTTTCTTTTTTGAGTACTGCAGACAGTATTGCATTGCCCAGCCTATTTGACCAATTCCGATTAATACAAATTCACTTTCGACACAACCTCTCCTCGTTATTTGATACCAACAGTAACAATACCATGACAAACCATGCCACACATTTCATTCAAGTCTTCATCATCACCATCATCGTCGTCGTCGTCGCATCAGTAGCAGCAGCATCGTCAAGTATCACAGCATCAACGACACCATAAAAATTCAGAACAAAAAGATGCCATGCTGAGTCTTTACAATTTCAAACAGATTCAAAACAGTTTAGCTTGGGAAATTCGGCATATATGCAAAAAGGATGCATCAAAATGTAGCCAGGGTGTTGGGAAAGTTTTTCGAATTGTGAGAGTGGTGAAAATTTTTTAATAGCCCAGTAAAGATTTTTTTCCAAGTGCTCTGATCTCCGATTTTCTGTTGAGACTTTCTGAAGGACAATAGAAAACCATATTATATGCTATTTTAACTCGGCCAAAGTTCGTCATAACAAACGGCTAATAAAAATATCGAATTTATATTTAATTATATAGAATTACAAATGTCTGTATCTTATATTTCAAATAGTTAGGCTTTTATTATATTAGACTGAATAAAAAAAATATTAAATTAAAAAAAAAAGAAAACAGTAAGAATATGATACCCTAGACCACTATGCATACTTAGTAGAGCTCCCGTAACAAAATAATTTATTTGAAGTGTATTATAACACCTTTCAACATTTGATTTTATAGCAGTTATAGTTTGCTATAGAGTGCATGATATCACTTAAAGAAGGATTATATATCGAAGCCGAATTGCACAAAATGGAAACATTTCGAAATTCGCTTGACCAAATTCGGTCGGATAAGCCAAAATTCAGATCATTTGGACTGATGTTGACTAATTAGTGCACAATTAACCCGAAGTCGGTTGGGGATATATATGTGAGCTATGTCCAAATCTGAACCGATCTTGACACTTATACACTTATTTCAGAGCTTTATCTGATATCTGGTACCAAAGATCATTGTTGTGGAATGCGTATTACGCATGTGAGGCACTTTAAACCCCAAATCGGATGAAAGATATATGTGGGAGCTATAGTTATATCTAAACAGACTTACACCAAATTTAAAGTACAGGTTTATAGGATGAACTCAGTCGTAATTGATTGATATTAACCATTTGGTGCACAATACACCTGATGTCGGGTAAAGATATATATGAATCGATGTCGAAAAAATTGGAAAGAGGTATTTTCGAGCAGTATCTGATGTCCAGATGTATAAGTGAGCTATAGCTATATCTGAACTGATTTTCTCCAAATTTGAATCACTTGCTTCTAGACTGAATTCGGTGGAATGTACCAAAATACAGGTCATTTGGACTGATATTAGCCATTTGGTGCAAAATTAACCCGAAATCGGTTGAAGATATATGGGAGCTATATCTAAATCTGATCCGATTAAAACCAATTTCAATAGGGTTCGTCCTTGGGCCAAACAAGTATTGTTTGCATTATTTCATCTCAATCGGATAATAAATGCGACCTGTATTTTGTTCACAAAATACATAGACGGGCGGACGCACGGACTGTCATGCATAAATCCACTCGGAAAGTAAATCTATGAAGATCCTCAAAAGTAACAAAGGGTTTATCTCGCATCCTACTCCCTGTTACAAAGAAATGCACAAAGACATAATACCCTTACCACTATGTGGTGTAGGGTATAATAAATATATGGGGTTATATGAAGATGTGGACCTGCACAGAAAATTTTCTGTCTTAGGCCGTAGTATCCATTACGAACTTCAAATACCAAATTTGGAACGATTCCGGTAAACAATGTCGCTAAAATCATTAAAATCCCGAATATCGGGGGGTACCGTTATATGGGGACTATATGAAGACGTGGACCTACATGGCTCATTTTTTGACTTACGATGTAGTATCCATTACGAACTTCAAATGCCAAATTTGAAACAATTCCGATGAATAATGTCGCTAAAATCATAAAAATACCGAATATCGGGAGGTACCATTATATGGGGGCTATATGATAACTTGGACCTACATGGCCCATTTTCGAACTTAACCTGCCTACTGGCAAAATATACATGTGTGCAAAATTTTAGCCTTCTATCTCAATTTGTTCGAAAGATAGCATGATTACAACAGACAGACAGACAGACAGACGGACATGGCTAAATCGTCTTAGAATTTTACGCTGATCAAGAATATATATACTTTGTTGGGTCTGACATGAGTATTTCGAGGAGTTACAAACGGAATGACAAAATGAATATACCCTTCATAGTATGGTGGAGGGTATAAAAATTATCTCAATTTTAGAATCTTTGGCACTCTCACACAAACTTTTTCCGAGTTCGTTCCGTGTGCAGAGTACTTTTCCGAATTCGGCACCGTTTAAAAATGTTTATGGGCAAAATTACAAGAAAATCGAATATTTACATCCAATTATATGCGAAATCATAAATTCCATATTCATCTCAGTTTTCTGGTTGAGAGAAATATTTAGATATAGAATGTTGTTGTTTCGAAAGTTGTGGCAGATAAAAGTATTGAAAATTGTGACCCTTTGTTGGTGATTTTGTGTTATTGGAAATATTGAGATGTATCAAGTCTAAAAAGAATCCGATGAAAATTTCGCGTATTATGAGATTCATGGATATTCAAATTTTTGACCCCTTTGTGGGGGAGGTACAAGAAGGGGGGAGTGATATATCCTATCTTCACAACAGATCTTCTGTTAGTAGAAATAATAGGATGTGTGAGATATAAAGAGAACCGGATACTTATTTCGAATTTTATAATGTTTTTGGTTATTCAAAATTTTGACCCTTTATTGGGGAGTTACCGGAATAAATGGTCCGATCTCTATCTTCTTTATAACAGATCTTGTGTTAATAGATATATTGAGATGTACCATTTCTGAATAAAATCGGATGTTAATTTCGCTTTTATTAAGTTTCATGGATATTCAAACCCTTACATGGGGTCAACAGTTTGAATAGTTATAACCCTTAAAACATGCGAAGCAAGTTAGCGATTTTCATCAAATTTCGTGTATCTCAATATTTCTGTTCACCATAGAACAAAAAGATATTTCGGTCCACTCCTTCTGGCTAAACTTTTTGCTAACAATTATTCCTATAGAATTGTAATGAAGTGTCCGACTCTTTGTATATGTTTCGCATTCCAATATTATTATCAGTATTAGATGAAAGTGTAACCTTCGTTCCACTGTATCTGGTACATGGCACACATTTAATAATTTTCCAAATATTATCACATAAATCATATAACGTGAAGGAAGTAGTCATATAGGCCAAATCTGTTACGTTGTAATACTTGTATCAGATTTAGGTCAGATACGAAAGGGATAATATTGGCCATCCCTTTCGGATTATCCTCCATGAAGGATCAACAGTTTGTATAATCATAACGAAAGTCAAAATAAATTTTAATAAACCAACATTGGCCGACAAATACTTCGTTTTATATGTTTCATGTTCTTATACCCCACAACACTATGTGTTGGTGGTATTATAAGTCTGATTGAGCCAAAAATTATGTAACACCTCGAAATATTGGTTTCCCACATAGGAAAGTACATATGGATCTTCCTATCTCGCCGAGCTAAGTTGATCTAGCTATGTATGTCCGTCCGTCCGTCTGTCCATGTTAATTTGTAATCACTCAACAGGTCGCAATTATGACCAGATCTTCACGAAACTTAGAATGGAGGACGGGCTAGAACCCTATTTCTTTTGGAGATGATCGCATAATATTTAGGGTTTGAAATGGACCAAAAACTGAAAATTTCCTGA
The DNA here is from genome assembly GCF_030504385.1 of Musca domestica. Lineage (NCBI taxonomy): Eukaryota > Metazoa > Arthropoda > Insecta > Diptera > Muscidae > Musca > Musca domestica. The sequence goes on from NW_026712347.1 coordinate 536,295, forward strand.
TTTTGCAGTTGCTCTACAAGACGCAATTATGGACCAATAGACGCCGAAGTTAGCATGGGGCTACAGCTTCAGGCTGGGCTTTGGTGGTCATCGGGTAATATTTAGTGGGTGAAATATACCATAATATTTCTTCTAAATAAAAGTCAAATTTTCCATTAAACCGCGAATATTTTTAATCCCGGCGAAATCACAAATAGGCGAACAGGTCAATTCTGACCGTAACGTAGATGCCGATAGTAAATATATCGGATATATATAGCGAAATATATACAATCTATATATGCAAAGGAAGGAGATGATAGCTAGAATGCTTATATCTCAAAAATGGCTGGACCGATTTTGACAAATTTTATCAATTCAGACTGCCCTCTTGCCATAAAAGAAATAAATTTAAAAAAATCGCGTAAAAAGATGCCAATAATGGTGTTAATATAGATTTTGTAGTGTTTTGTGACATTTTTTTCATATTTTTTATCGCATGCGATTTTTTAATTTGATTTATAATATTGAAGTGTATATTTTGTAATATTATTTTCAGCTTACAACACAGGTTGGGTTATTATCGTCCGATCCTCACGAAAATTTTCACGAGGGTAGGGTTAAGCTCAGGAGGGCTAGGTCCATTGTTTTCAAAGATGTCCGCAATATATTTAGGGGTTGAAATGGACCATCAACTAAAAATGTTTCTGATTTTGCAGCCGTTATAAAGGTCATAAATAGAAACCATGCCAAGGCGATATCTTCTGAAATACACAAAAGGCGAACTTCTTTTTATGCTTTTTTGCTGATTTCTTTGACGAATATAGCCAAATATCGTAGACAAACAAATCATATAGATGAGTCTAAATTTGGAGATACAGAGGGGCTTCTTGCTTTTGGAGATGATTGCAAAATATTTAGGGTAGAATTCTAGCATTTTGGATGACAATTGGATTATATTTGGCTGTAAAATGGACCACAACAAGTAACAGCCCGACGGAGTGCATAAATATTGGGCAAATGTCTCTAGTCAAAATCCTAATTTCAAAAGCGAAATCTTCCAATATGGATTTGGACATAAGGGGGCTTCTAACATATTGTAGTGTTAACATAGTCGGCCCCGCACGAATATAGCCTTTTCTTTTTTTTTTTTTTTTTTTAATTTTCCTATATTTCATAAAAAATCACCCTTTTATTTCAGTAATTAATGCTTTTTTGCGGGTTATCTACCAATATTTAGTAATCGCTAAGTGAATAAATAATCAACTCATTTTAGTTCTACCGGTTCTTGTCCCTAAAAATCTGTTGGTCCCAAATTGCAAATATTTATGTACTTTTTTCTTGAAAGCAGTTGTCGACTTTATTGTCAAGAAAAGAGAAAATAATTTTTCAATAAAAATTTTTCGAAGAAATTTTTAATTAATTGAATATTGCAAATCTGATTATTATTTGGTATTTCATTGGATTCTATGTCTGATCCTAAGATGTGAAGGTTCGCTGAACTTTCCAAATGAATCAAGCAATGAAGATGTTAATAAAATTGTGCACAACTACATGGATTGCTACGATGTTTCCCGCAATCAGCGTGAAAAAAGAAATTACAAATGTCAATATTATCCATGGAAACATTTTCCGGTTTTCAAAATAATTCAAGAAGTATGAACAAAACAAGGCTGATATCTTCAAGTAAGAAGAAAATAACTTTTTTTCGGGATTGAAATTTAGTGATAATGTAAGCAGTTATAATCCGGGTAACTTGAAACAGATTTCTTTAGACATCTTGATAATCATACAGATGCATGTAACATTGTTAAACCTAATGTACACTACGTGCATTTTGTTATCAGGATGTAACCAGGGGAAGCCTTATAAAAAGTAAAAGGAGATAAGATGTTTCCCTGCCAGAATAAGGGACACATGTCAAATAACTGCTATCGCAAGTATCTCGAAGATCATAAAAGATATATATCCTTAAGTCGGGTAGCATTCTCATAGTGTGTGTTATACAGCTTATTGGAGGGGTTGTTCTGCTTGTTTTTTTTTTTTTTTTTTTTTTTGAAGATCTATCAGAAACTTAAAGAGTTTAACTAAAGAACCTGCTAGACTTAAAGGGGCGCTGCTACAGTCTTACTATCTGAATTACTTTTTTCAAATTAATATTCCAGTTGATAAACATTATTAGTTTGGTTCTATCACTCTCGTATATACATAGAATAAGTAACCATTTTTATATCCTACACCACACAGGGTATTCTGTCTTTGTGCATTTGTTTGTAACATGGAGAAGGAAGTGATATAGACCCATAGATACTTTTGACGGCCATGAATCACATTCCTGGTCGGTTTATGCATGTCGGTCCGTCTATCCATGTATTTTTGTAAACAAAGTAGAGGTTGTATTTATTGTCCGAACAAGATGAAATTTTGCACAAAGAACGAACCCTATGGAATTTGGAGATGATAGGAAGATATATAGGTCCCATGTATATCTTAGTCCGATTGCCTTTTATTACGCACCCAATGTGTAATAATAGTCCAAATCGGATGGAATTTGGCACATACGACCGAACTGAGTCTAGAAGCAAGTATGTAGAATTTTTGCAACCCACAGCCGTTATATGCACTCCCTAACAACGATATTTGGGAAAATATATCCAATATAGCTCAGAAATATCTTTAGAAAATTTTATCGAGATCGGTTCAGATTTGGATATAGCTCCCATATGTATCTTTACTTGTTTTAAAGTTTATTGCGGACCAAATGGTTAATATAAAGCCGAAATGCATGGATTTTAGCACATACGATCGAATTTAGCCTGGACGAAAGTGTATCAAATCGATTAATATAAAGCTATAGGACCGATATATATGTATCATCCGATTTTGTATTAATGTCCCTCACACCCGTAAAATGCTCTCCACAACAACGATGTCTTGCCCCGCTATCATACCATAGAAATACCTCTTATTTTTTATAGAGATCGGCCATATACAGGGTGAGATAAAAAAACTGAAACGAAGTCAAACCCATAATTTTTATATTTTTTTGTTTTAAATTTTATTGAATGAAAGCAAAAATGTCGGAAATAGCACCAAATTTTTGAATAAGTTTAGATTTATTCGAATTGGTCATCTTTGGCAATAGTTATGACCTTCAAACGGCTAATGAAACCGCAACACGCTACCCTTATGTTGTTCTGATGTATTTTGTCCCATTCCCGGCGTAGCGCTTGCTTGAGGTGATCGACACTTTGGTATTTTTTAGTGCCAACGTTGCTATTCAAAATATTCCTAACATAATCGTCCAACGGATTGGTATCCAAAGATTTTGGTGGCCATTGTACACTGGAAATGAAGCGAGGAACTTCATTTTGTAACCATTCTTGAGTGGCGGGTGCTGAATACGATGGTGCTGAGTCTTATTGGAATGTCCAAGGACTGACAAAATGTTTGCGTCCCAAGGGTTTAATACACCCTCCAGAATGTTTTCGCGATAATATTCGGCATTTATTCTGATGTCACGGTCGATTAATACGAGCGGAGAGCGACCATCGGCTGTAATGGCGGCCCACACCATCACCATGGCCGGCGCTTGAGTTCTAGCGGCCAACAGAAGGTACACATTTTCAGCTGACACCTTTGGCAAGTAAACACGATCATATTGTTTGTTTACAAACTACCGGAAAACAAATGTTTTCTCATCAGAGAAAACCAAATTCGGCAGTTCACCATTTTCGGCCAAGCGAAGCAACACTTTAGCTCTTTTGAATCGATTTTCGTTTTGTTGCGGTGTAAGTTCTTGTACTTTTTGGAATTTCAATGGCTTTTCCCCGAGCTCATCTACCAAATGGAATATTGCGAAATGTTCACCTCACGAACCATTTTTTTGGCCACTGTGAAGCGTGTTTCGGTCAAGTAGCTTCTTTACTTTTCGAAGCATTTTTGCTGATGTTGCTGTTTTCTTCCGTCCACTTCCTTGATGTCGGGCTACGCTACCAGTATCACGGTAACGAGCGATGGTATGAGACACAAAAGATTTATTTACATTTAAATGCTGTAGTTCTCTAACGATAGCCACTTGTGGTCTTCCAGCCAAATATAAAGAAATCATACTGAAAATGCAGATCCGACCGAATTCAGTCTAGAAGCAAGTGCATCAATTTTTGGTGAAAATCGGTTCAGATATATAGCTCCCACATTTAGATTTCATCCGATTTGGGGTTTTAATTCCCACACTAATATGCAATATGTACTATGCACAACGATCTTTGGTACCAAATATCAGATATAGCTCTGAAATATGTGTTTAAAATTTTTGCGAAAATGGGTTTAGATTTGGATATAGCTCCCATATATATGTTTCATCCGATTTGGTGTTAATGATATTTGATACCGGACAACAGATGCAGCTCGAAAATATCTCTGCCATTTTACTGAGATTGGTTCAGATTATTATGTACCTTCGATAGATCTCCACCCTATGTTACTGTTATTGTTCACCATATATGTAGTTTCAGCCCAAATTTGATAGATTTTTTTTAAATTCAGCCGAATTTTTCTATTTGATGAAACTCGGTGTGGCATATCTTTTGCTCCAATAAATATGTTTTTAATATAATAATGCTCTATACAGCAAGGTTATTTGGTACTAGAGGTTTCAGGGTTGGGTGTAGTTCCCAAATTGCTATTATGTCTAAAACCATGGTACGTATTTAAATAAGGTTCATAGTTGGTAGTATCTACTTCACATAAATTCCCAATTTAAACTTTTTTGTTACGGGAGCTGCACTAAATACGCATAGTGGTATAGAGTATCACACAGTCGATCCGCTCGACTTTTGACCTTTACTTACTGGTTTTACTTGAGGGTTTCCTCAGAGTTCAATCTTGTTCCCACACTTCTATAATATTTTTATGAGTGATTTTTTCTTATAAGTTCAGAATAATCAAGGAATTTTATGTTGAGAATATTTTTGCTTCGTTTGTTTTGCTTAAAAAAAAAATTAAGCAAATCGCGAATACGATGAATGTTCCCTATTAAAGATACACGCCAACCCTCGTACCAACCACACAACTGAAATACAATCCCATACTTTCGTCGTGCAGAAGGTCGTAATTTGTTGTTCGACGATAGTTCAAATTGACTTTTGCGTATGCACTCACTTATACTTGCCCCAGCTAGGCACACCCACTGTGACGCTTTACGAAGAAATCGTACAAAAAATGGCAATGCATCTCTTGGCTTATTGGTAAAATGAAAAGAGCTAGTATTTGTGGGGACAACTGAAATTGTTGAAATTATTTTCTCACATCCTAGGCTGCCTTCCAGCCTGTCGGCCTATCTTATCCAGCAGTTGTGGAATGTGCGTCACGCATTCAAGTGTGACGTGATAATTTGTGTCGTGTCGATCTACGAGCAGCAAGCACTGCTGTGAGGATATGGCATGATGTCCTCGTGGTTCTACATATCCTTAAGTGCACACTCACACACAGGCACTCCCAAAAACCAGTAATGTTGTCGTACATATGTTTGTATCCTGATTGTAGTGGTGTTGTTGTTGCTGCTGCCGATGTTGGTACTTGATATTGTTGTCATTGTCTTTGGGTGAGTGATTGTATATCACTTTGAATCGCATGGTATGCCATCGTAATCGCAGAGTTGCCGATGTTGTTGTTGTTGTTTTCGTTGTATCACAAACGGATTTCATTCATTCGCCCATCCACATGGATGTCCTGTGTGTTGTATAAACGATTTGTTGTTGATGGTGTTGTGCCTGTTGACGTTGATTCGCAGCAAACGGCTTTTGTCTCCGCAGGAGTCATCATCACTATCTGGGGAAATTTGTTGAAGGATTTTTGGAAAATGTTGTTACAATTGATGAGATAATGGATTCAATCAAAGAATGATGTACTGAAGTGTTAATATTTATGTGGTCAACGAAAGAGGGTTGGCCGAAATTGCTATTCGTTTGTAGTTGTTTTTCTCTTTAATTTTTTTGGAAAATGTAAGATTCCGATAGTTCTTGGTGATAAGCGTGGGAAGAAAGAATACAAGTAAGGAGAACTATAACCATTAAAGTGAGGCCATTAGTCTTGTTATTAATCTCAGGCTGTCTTTTCTTATTTTAATAAAATTTCTTTGAAACTTCCTACCGATGTGGGAGATAGGGCAGCACTCGTTGAAGGTAATAATATAATATTTGCCCTCGATATTTTATAATAACTGTTCATCAAAATTTCATAAACGTGTGTGGACATTTTGTGTACCAATCTATTCCAGATCGTCTAACACCAATATTGGGTGGAAAATTTAATGAAAATCATATATTTATGCTAATAGTTTTTAATCAAAAGTTTAACCTTTTGTGAATAAGAAACCCAGAAGGGGCTCACATCAGATCTCTGGTTGAAATACGAATCCTTGTTTCACAATTTACGATAAATATAGTTATTGAATTCACACCAGATCTTGTGTTTATAAAAATATTGAGATATGTGAGAATTGATAAGAATCCAATGCTTATTTTGCATTTTATACTAGATATAAACATTCAAAATTATGACACGTTGTAGGGAGGTACCAGAAGGAGTGCGCCGATATCTTCCATACTAACAACAGATCTTGTGTTGATAGAAATATTGGGACGTGCCGGGTTTGAAGTGAATCGAATACATAATGGGTTCATGGTTTTTCATTATCCTGACCGGTTTAGTGGAAGGTACCAAGGGGAGCATGTACGAAATTTGAAGAACTCGAACTCTTATTTCACATTTTATAAGAATTATAATTATTCGAACTTTTTACCGTTTGTGTGGGAGTTACCAGAAGGAGTGATCCAACACATTACGTCTTCCGACCCGATCTGGTGATTATAAAAATATTGGGATGTGCCGAGTTTGAAAATAATCGGATGATTATCTAGCGTTTTATGAGCTTCATGTTTCTTCAAAATGTTGACCACTTTGTGAGAGACGTACCAAAAGGAGTGGATTGATACCTATTATCTACACAGCATGTTTTGTGTTAGTAGAAACATTGCCATGTGTCAAGTTTGAAAGGAATCAAATGCATATTGGGCGTTTTATAAGTTTTATGGTTATTTAAAATATTGACCCGTTACGGGGGAGGTACCGGACAGAGTGATCTGACCTCTTTTTGAAATTCAAAACTAAGAAGGACTACTTTTCCTGTTTAAATATCTGCAATGAAAATGATGCTAATAACCCCGAAATGTCAATATTTAAGAGGTTATGAACATAAAATAACATTTTTTCCTCTTTAAATATCTGCAATCAAAATGATGCTAAAAACCCCGAAACGTCAATATTTAAGGAGTAATGAGCATTTTAAAATAAGATATTTTCCTCTTTAACTATCTGTCATCAAAATGATGCTAAAAACCCCGAAATGTCAATATTTAAGGAGTTATGAGCATTTTAAAATAAGCTATTTTCCTCTTTAAATATCTGCAACCAAAATGATGCCAAAAACCCCGAAATGTCAATATTTAAGGAGTTATGAGCCTTTTAAAATAAACTATTTCTCCTCTTTAAATATTTCACATTTTTCAAAAATTTGTACAGAATCAATCTAAAAATGTTTTTAAATATTTAGTACAATGTCGCCAATATGGGAAACAGTTTCATCGATTTGAGGCGTGGCAAAATGTCATGAAATATTTCACACCATGACTCTATTTCCGAGAATATAACATAAACAAATTGCTATTTCATATGTTCTTCCCATAATAACAAATGTATAATATCAATATATTACTGACCTCTGCAATATTTTTACTACGCCAGGCGAACTTTATACAGGTTAACACTCCATAACAATTGATAATAAACGCCTAACAATGGTTGATTACTACTACACTATGGGGCCGAAAGCGAGTCTTTATGTCTTTAAATATATTGTTAGTTTATTTTCCTCCAAATTTGCACAATAATATTTCAATATTTCAATGTAGGATGGTCCTTTCCTACCTAATTTTTACTTCTTATAGATCCCTTAAAAAACATTTTCTACGTTTTAGAAATTTTCGTTTCATTAGAGTACGAATGCCAAAAAATACCGCCCTTATCAGTCAGTCAACCAGTTAGTGAGTGAGATTGTTGAAGTACTTACCACAAGTTGCCCTATTCATAATAAAATAATTTTCTGCAAATATTTCCCTGGGCTTGGGCCATAGTGCACTGTTTCGGAATTTTCTTGGAGAAAATCACAATAGATTAATTATTTTACCCCCATGACTTTCTTAGTTTTATTACTCCATATTAATTGTTATTGTTGTAATTATATTTTGTTCTGTACAACCACAGCAGGAAGAATATACGGAGATGGTAGATATCCAACAATTCCCCCATTGACATTTACAAATTAGTGGACTTAGCAAAGCTAAGGACAAAGATGACCGCTGTGTCTAGCCACTTTCATATATTCTCGAGGGGGAGAAAATAAATTCCGAACCAAAAACTAAAGCAGCAGGACAACAACAATATTTATACATATTTATGTGAATGTATAGGTGATCATGTGTGTGCGTGTGGCTTAGGAGCCCCCACAAATGAAACTCAGTTTCTTAGAGAATGCATGAGAGTGTATGTGTGATGAGGTGGTAAGAGAAGATTATTACAATATTATGCTATTGTTGTTGTTTTATAACTTGTTAAATGGGAGTCAAAGCTTAAGTTATTATCCCATAAGACGTTATTAACAACAACTACGACTACACACTAAAATCAGAAGTTACCACCAAAACAGCAGAATTCCTTTACACACCATCACCATTGAAATGTTGTTGGTCGCCCCGGGTGTTCATTCCACAGCAGCAATGGCAAGGACAACATGAACTTCAGTAACCAAATTACCAGACCCCATAATTTTATTTCAAGACTCGCAGAAGTAAGGCACCATTCTTGTAGGGGGAAAACCACAAACAAATTTCAAGTAGCCGAAAGGATCTCAAAGTCATAGTAGAAGAAGCAACAAAAGCTGGCTGGTGGTTTAAAAGGTCTTGTCTGGTTAGGCTGTGAGGAGTTAATAAAGTTATTAGAAATTAACTTAGTTTGTGTTGTGATTTCATGACTACCCCACAATTCCCTCTTCCACTCAACTGTGACGACAATCGGATGACAATAAAGTCCATCTGCATAATAATGTTATTGAGGTTACTGCCATCATTGCCGTCCGCATTTAATGGCATGCAAGTTGTTCGTCTAATTATCCATTTTACACATGGCGTTCATTGGAGTCTTATGGAGTAGGTCATGTATTAAATTTTTGGATAAGATGCACAGGGTAAGAAATACCAATTCAGAAGTTATATATGTTTATTATTTTATATATATTTATATTAATTGGAACGAAGAAAAATTTATAAAATACGATGAATCAGAAAACATGAAATCGAAGTGCATGTGTGTACCATGATTTTTTGGTTAATTTGATGGAGTTCTAAAGGAGTCATTCCAATCTTTTCAACAACGTTTCATCCATTTCTTTGAATGCTAAATACACTTTTAAGAGGATCCATTGAGCAGCATATCCAGATTGTAAGAAAAAGTTTGGTGAAGATACAATGGCAAAGCTTAGGTTAAAATGTCGAAGGTATAAAGGAGGGAAATGAGTTCTAATTGCACATATTTAGCACCATCGTCAAATCAGAGGGAAATATATATCAGAGACATAGAGATCTTTGCACTATCCCAAAATGTTATCCATTTCAAATTACCTTTGGAGAACTAAATATAAAATTGCATAAAACAAATATTTTTTTCAAAAAAAAAAAAAAAGAAAAACCAGTAAGGAAAGGTCAAAAGTCGGGCTGGCCGACAGTATAATATCCTACACCACTATGCGAATTTAGTGAGTTTAACAACAACAGTAAAAAAGCTGTAAGTTCGGCCGGGCTGATGTTTGAATACTCTTCACCATTTGGAAAGAACTTGGCCATTTTCGAAAAAAAAAAAATAAATAAATAAAATCCGTTAAAAAATCTGTTAAAATCTTAAAAATGCCAAATTTAGCCGTTATATTAGGTTCTATACGACGATGTGGACCTGCATAGGCAACTTTTGTCATAAGCCAGTACAACATTCAAATGCGAAATTTGAAAAAAAAATCGGTGAATAATGTCGCTAAAATCATCAAAATACCGAATATGGGGAGGTACCGTTATTTGGGGGATATACAAAGACGTGGACCGGCACAGACAATTTTCTGTCTTAGGCTGTTGAATCCATTACGAACTTCAAATATCAAATTTGAAACAATTCCTGTAAATAATGTAGCTAAAATCGTCCGAATATCGAATATAGAGAGGTACCGTTATTTGGGGGATGCACAGACAATCTTTTGTCATAGGCTGTAGTATCCATTACGAACTTCAAATACGAAATTTGAAATATTTCCGGTTAATAATGTCGCTTAAATCGCGAAAATACCGAAAATATGGAGGTACAATTATATGGGTGCTATATAAAAACGTAGACCTACATAGTCCAATTTCGATACCGAAGTAATAATATACATTTGAGTAAAACTTGATCAACCTTTTTAATTTCGTTCGGAAGCTAGAGTGATTTTCACAGACGGATATCGCTAAATCGACATAGAATTTTATGATCAAGGGCATCTAAAATGCATATTTCGAGGTGTTACAAACGGAATGACAAACTTAATATACCCTCCATACTACGGTGGAGGGTATAAAATTTATATTGGGAATTTATGTGAAGTACATCAAACCAACTATGAACCTTACTTGAACGCGTATCATGGCTTTAGAGAAGTCAAGATTTGGGAACTATATCCAACTCTGAATCGATTTTCTACAAATTAGACGCAGGCTTTTGTACTTTTAGTACCAAATAACATCGTTATATAGTGTATGGTATGACTTCGATTATATTTAAAAAATATTTAAAATATTAATATGGGGAGCAATAACCTAAAATCGGATGACAATGTATATCGAAGGTATATAAAAATCTAAAAGTATCTCGATAAAATTTGGCAGCGGTATTTTCGAATTGTATCTGATGTCCGGTATCAAATGTCATTGTTTTGGAGTGCACATTGCGCATGCGAAGGACTTTAACACCAAATCGGATGAAACATATATTTGGGAGCTACAGTTATATCTGAACGGATTTTCAATAAATCGTTTGAAAATATACTATATGTGAGCTATATCCCAACCGAATCTTGACAAAATTTTAGGTCTGCATTTCTGAGCTTTATCTTCTATCTGGTACCAAAGATTATTGTTGTGGAATACATATTACCCATGTGATCGGATGAAACATTTATATGGGAGCTATAACTATATCTGAACCGTTTTTCTCCAAATTCGAAGTACTTGTTTCTAGATTAGATCGGACATCCTATTTGGACGAATATTACACATTTGGTGCACAATAAAATTGGAATCGGTCGAAGATATATATGGGAGCTATGTCCTAATCTGATCCGATCTCGATAAAATTTGACAGAGGTATTTTTGAGCTCCATAAATTATCGGATAAAGGTATATATGGGAGCTATATCCAAATCCAAACCGATCATGATAAAATTTGCAGAGGTATTTCTGGGCTGTATGGGATAATGGATATATTACGAATGTGAGTGACTTAAAATCCCAAATCGAATGAGACATATATATTGTTACGAAAATTACATTTTCCAACAAAAATTATATTTTCTAATTAAAAAAAAAAAGAAGCGCGGAGGACACCATATGTAAAAAAGAACCCCAAAAGTCAAAGAGAATTAACATTGGCCTTGAACTTGAACTTGAAAATGCAAAGTCATACAAAAGAAGAATGTAATGATAAGGAGAGAAAGATGATAAAAATGTTGTTGCTGTGATCAACCGCTATCACAAAGATTTCTCGGTACTAATCTCACTCTCTTTAGTACCACAACAATGAGTTGAGTGAATTCTCCAGTAAAGCAAATAAGGTTTTTTTTTTTTTTTTGGGTTGGACGAAAAAACAAGGAGAACGAAACAAGAGAGAAGACAGTTGTGTGTTGGATTGCAAAAAAGTGGCGTAACTGGGATCATCGATAAACTGCCGTCGCGTAGCAAAAAAAATTTATTGCTTGATAAAAATAGTGGATCGCGTAGATTACAAGTTGCTGTTTAGTGGTGTGCTTGGAAGTTTCACCATTTTCGCGACCGTCTCGCTCCACCGCTCGGAAGTTTCGTCGCCCATGACTAGAAGTCCGTCCAACAAGTACTTCTGCAATCATCCGGAATTTACCAGCTTTGGTCTTTTTCATCACATACCTTCCTCTGCTGCCGTCCTAATACCTCTAGCCTCCGATTCTACCAATACTTCTCAATTGCTGCACCCTCGAGTATTCCCATCACCTTTTATAAACAAAAACTGCTCAATAACACCAATAAAAAAAAACAAGCTCTCGGGAACCAAATTTCACATAATTTAAAAAAAAGCATTTCTGTCTGTAAAAGCTTACATAATTATTCAATAAAGGCAATTTTTGTTACATTGGTGTCAGGTGTGGGGTACCTCGATCGAAGTCCCGAAGTGATTTCCACCATGCCGCGTCGTAATAAGGAGCTCAACGCTCAACTGGACTCTTTGCAAAAACCGTTGAGGGCAAGTTAGCGGAGATCTTGAAAAGACAGGATGCTAAGGAAGCAGAGATAATGAATCAAATACGAAATATAAATGAAAGCCTTAAGCGCCCCTACTCCCTTATACAGCCGGGTTGGAGTTATCGTGGGCCTAATGAAATCCATTCATGGACACATGGCAATGTTAGTGGCTGCGAGAACACTTATGCCATCGAAGGTGATCCTATCGGCTTTACTTCAACACAATCGTTGCCCCAACCTGTGGCTGGAAACCCGGTCCCTCCACCATCTCGAGGTGAAACCGGCCCCGAAGCATCGCGTGTGTCTTCGAACGATCAAGAACATAACCCTCCTTCATCCCGGGCCAATATGAGCAACTGTCCCTATGCTAATGATCAGGCACATGCGTCTGCACAACCTAATGTGAGAAACTCGCCCTATGTGAATAATCAATCATTTACGTTTCCACCTTCTGTACACCCTTGCCTTTTGGCACCACCTCAATTCCCCGGCTATCCTCAACCATCCGGCGCTCCGCCTTTTCTGCTGTCTACGTATGACGGGTCTACACCGTGGAATGACTACGAAAGACAGGTTGAAGATTTATCCAATTTTTATGGCTGGAGTCCGAGAGATAAACTGATGGCTGTAACTACCAATCTTCGAGGACGTGCACTTAGGTTATACGGGACAATCCCCAACCACCCAGAGCCTACATTTGACCGGGTAAGGAACCTAATGCGCGAGAGATTTTCTCCAGACACCAGCTCCAGCTACCTTCAGTTACGCCATCGCACTCAAGGCCCACGTGAGTCTATTGAAGACTTTGCCTTGGAATTAGAAAGACTTTCCATGAGTGCATTCCGCGGATCAACCGACAAAATAGTCAGTGATATCCTGAAACATCAGTTCATTGACGGATTACGCGAGACTCAGTTGCAGGGACTAGTTATCGCAGGACGTCCAGGGAATCTCGCCGAAGCGTTGCGAATTGCTCAAGATTTGGAGGCTCAATTCTCCAGAAACCGCCCTAAAAATGTGTATGCAGTTGAAGCGGATACTTATTTACCCCAAGATGGTCAGCATCGCAGCCCTCAAGGCTACCGAAATCGTAGGCGCGGAAAGGGCAACCGAAAACATCAGCCAAAGCACGAAGACGAGACTTTGCCACAATCGGGAAACGATTCCCCGCTGGTTTAGAGGAGCTTTTACCAGCAGAGGTAGGTTTAAAAGCTCCGCCCCCGACATCTTTAGGAAAAATAGCCGCAGATGTCCATGTTAATGTCACTGGGTCCTCCTGCGACCATGGCGGTTCCAATTTTTCTGAATCTTCTCCAGCTATTTTAGACATTGGGGCCATCGGTGATACTAACTTGCATTCCTTTATTATTATCGGCAGTAGACCGGTAGAAGTGGTAGTGGATACAGGGGCATCGGTGTCCTTGTTACCCTTCAAATTCCTAGGAACTACGACAAACATAAAATCGGTTAATACGCGCCTAAAAGGTCCATCAGGAGAGATATTTACGGTCAAAGGGGCAGCTTGTGTGAAATTTTATATGGGTGGTGTTCCTTATGATCATGAATTTATCGTGGTTGATGATCCCATGCCCGCTCTACTTGGCGTAGATTTTCTACGGAAATTCAAAACAAACATAAATTTAGCGGAGATGAAATTGGAGTTCTCATGGGGTAGTGTTCCTATGTACTTGCCACGACAAATGGGTAACAACTTCGTGTTTCTTTTAAAGTCTCTTTCGTTGCCGCCGAAGCGTGATGTTTTCGCCGTAGCCGATTGTGCTTTTAGACCGAAGAACCAAACTGTTATTATCGATCGGTGTGAGGAGTCAACATTGCCTGAAGGAGTTTTAGCTGGGCGTACGGTTGTAAATGCAAATGCTTCTGAAATTGGAATAAGGCTGGTGAATTTAAACGAGCAAGATATTCAACTAAAATCTGGTACAATTATTGGGAAACTAGATGAGGTTTATATGGTGGAAAACTGTGAGGGCTCGCAACATCATGCCAACTTGGTATCAACATTAAATGTGTCCACGGAATTACCACCGGAAGGAATACCTAAATTTGCAAGCCTCATCAAGGAGTATAGTATGGTGTTTTCCAGTGATTCATTAGATTTTGGAAAGACCGATATGGTAAAACATTCCATCCAAACTGGAGATTGTATACCGATAAAACAAGCTGCTCGTAAGATTCCTCTAGCCAAAAGGAAGGAAGTCGAGGATCTGGTAAAGGATATGAGCGCCCGAGGTGTCATTCGACCATCCGCAAGCCCCTGGTCATCACCAGTGGTGCTAGTGAAGAAGAAGGATGGAAGTTACAGATTTTGTGTCGACTACCGGCGGTTGAATGAGGTTACACGCAAGGATTCCTATCCGCTTCCACGAATGGACGAAATACTCTCCAATTTACACGGGTCGTTTTGGTTTTCAACAATGGATTTACAGAGTGGTTACTGGCAGGTTGAAATGGACGAGGTCTCCATGCCAAAAACTGCGTTCTCTTGTGGACTAGGTTTGTGGGAGTTCAACGTTATGCCTTTTGGCTTGACCAATGCGCCGGCCACATTCGAGAGGTTGATGGATGGTCTTTTTGCGGATGTTGCCTGGCGTTCCACCCTTATTTACTTAGACGACATAATCGTACACTCTCGCAGCGTCGAGGAACATATAGGACATCTTGGACAGGTGTTTAAAGTGCTCAAAGAAGCTGGGCTAAAACTTAGTCCACAGAAGTGCAGTTTTTCTTTCCAGAAGTTTCTTACCTTGGCCACTTTGTCGGTCGGAATGGATTACGGGCTGATCCGTCTAAAATTGAAAAAGTAAGTAAGTGGCCTGTTCCATCGAATAGAACCGAAATAAAATCATTTCTGGGTCTATGTTCGTACTATCGTAAATTTGTTGATGGATTCTCTACGATAGCTCGTCCCTTAACAGAGCTGACCGAAATGCATCGAAAGTTTAAATGGTCGCCGGAAGCGGAGTCGGCTTTTTCAGCATTAAAGAAAAAACTTACCGCTGCTCCTATACTAGCTTTTCCAAATGAAGAGGACCCGTTTATAGTCGATACAGATGCCTCGAGTTGTGGAGCTGGGGCAGTTTTAAGTCAAGTGCAGGATGGTTGTGAACGGGTCATTGAGTATTTTAGCAAGACTTTTCACCGTGCTGAAAGAAACTACTGCGTTACGCGGAAAGAGCTTTTGGCAGTTATTTTGGCTACCAAACACTTCCATCACTATTTATTTGGTCGAGAGTTTCTATTGCGAACTGACCATGCACCCTTACGTTGGCTTTTTAATTTCAAGGAGCCGGAGGGGCAGGTAGCTAGGTGGATTGAAAGACTTCAGCAGTACAACATGAAAATTCAGCATCGTAAAGGAACAAGCCACGGAAATGCGGACGCCCTATCGCGTCGTCCTTGCGGAGAATGCGTTGTATGTAGCAGAGCCGAAGTTAACGATTCGTCCACGGTCCTGACAATCCACCTTGAAGGTCACAGTTTAGGCGGGGATCAAGACTCTGATCCCGTGATTAACAAAGTCAAGAAGTGGGTAATTGAAAAACATAGGCCCGAAAAGGCAACTATCATGTCCGACGATCCAGAAGTAAAAGCTTACTGGCACCTTTTTCCTCAACTCTCCCTACGGCAAGACTTGATGACTGGGTCTATGTTCGTACTATCGTAAATTTGTTGATGGATTCTCTACGATAGCTCGTCCCTTAACAGAGCTGACCGAAATGCATCGAAAGTTTAAATGGTCGCCGGAAGCGGAGTCGGCTTTTTCAGCATTAAAGAAAAAACTTACCGCTGCTCCTATACTAGCTTTTCCAAATGAAGAGGACCCGTTTATAGTCGATACAGATGCCTCGAGTTGTGGAGCTGGGGCAGTTTTAAGTCAAGTGCAGGATGGTTGTGAACGGGTCATTGAGTATTTTAGCAAGACTTTTCACCGTGCTGAAAGAAACTACTGCGTTACGCGGAAAGAGCTTTTGGCAGTTATTTTGGCTACCAAACACTTCCATCACTATTTATTTGGTCGAGAGTTTCTATTGCGAACTGACCATGCATCCTTACGTTGGCTTTTTAATTTCAAGGAGCCGGAGGGGCAGGTAGCTAGGTGGATTGAAAGACTTCAGCAGTACAACATGAAAATTCAGCATCGTAAAGGAACAAGCCACGGAAATGCGGACGCCCTATCGCGTCGTCCTTGCGGAGAATGCGTTGTATGTAGCAGAGCCGAAGTTAACGATTCGTCCACGGTCCTGACAATCCACCTTGAAGGTCACAGTTTAGGCGGGGATCAAGACTCTGATCCCGTGATTAACAAAGTCAAGAAGTGGGTAATTGAAAAACATAGGCCCGAAAAGGCAACTATCATGTCCGACGATCCAGAAGTAAAAGCTTACTGGCACCTTTTTCCTCAACTCTCCCTACGGCAAGACTTGATGATTATAAATTATCATGGATCTAAGTCGGCCAGGCAACCGTCTGAACTCGTTGTCATTCCCCGCAGATGTGCCAACAAGATAATCGAGTTTTTCCATAACTCACCAACAGGAGGTCATCTGGGAGTGCGAAAGACATTGAGTAAAATACGAAAGAAATTCTATTGGGTTGGTAGAAGTAAGGACGTTCATTTTTGGTGTCTAAGGTGTCATGTTTGCGCTGCCAGGAGAGGGCCATCATCGTTGACAGTAGGAAAGCTTCAGCCCAGTTATATGGGGGCCCCATTCGAAAGGATAGCCGTAGATATCTTGGGACCTTTGCCTACAACGGAAAGAGGAAACCGGTTCGTAGTGGTAGTCATGGATTACTTTACTAAGTGGCCAGAATGCATATGTGTCCCTAATCAAACGGCCAAGGTGGTAGCGGATGTTTTGGTAGAGCATGTATTTTCCCGCTTCGGACTACCATTTATTTTACATTCGGATCAGGGCCGTAATTTCGAGTCAGATGTATTTAATGCTGTTATGGATATACTGGGTATAGACAAAACTCGGACAACTGCTCTTCACCCTCAGTCAGATGGAATGGTCGAACGATTTAATAGAACGCTCCTAGACTACTTAGCCAAATACACTGATAAAAGCCAGCGAAATTGGGACAAAATGGTGCCCCTAGCCTTGTGGGCGTACAGAGTCGCCGATCACGAATCGACTAAAATATCGCCTTCCCAATTAATGTTTGGTCGAGAACTGCGTCTTCCAAGTGATATGCAGTTTGGTTGCCCACCTAACGACCGCATGTCGATGTCCGACTATGCGTCATGGCTTCAAGAAAACTTAATAGCTGTTCACGAAACTGCAAGACAAAACTTAAAATTGAGCGCAGAGTCTTTCAAACAAAGGTATGACCTTCGTTCAAATGCAGTAATATTTCACAAGGGCGATTTGGTATGGTTATACGCTCCAAGTCGTCGCAAGGGTATGTGTCCTAAACTCCAGTCCGACTGGGTTGGGCCTACAGTAGTTGAAGAGAAATTATCTGACCTTATATATAAGGTAAAGGCGCCATTGAAGAAAGGAACTCGAGTGGTACATGTAAACCGTTTAGCCCCCTATAAATGTTTTTTGCAGCCGGAAGACAAAACTAACTCGGCCAGGAGTCTCGAGTCCTAAATGGGGGACAATGTTACGAAAATTACATTTTCCAACAAAAATTATATTTTCTAATTAAAAAAAAGAAGCGCGGAGGACCCTATATGTAAAAAAGAACCCCAAAAGTCAAAGAGAATTAACATTGGCCTTGAACTTGAACTTGAAAATGCAAAGTCATACAAAAGAAGAATGTAATGATAAGGAGAGAAAGATGATAAAAATGTTGTTGCTGTGATCAACCGCTATCACAAAGATTTCTCGGTACTAATCTCACTCTCTTTAGTACCACAACAATGAGTTGAGTGAATTCTCCAGTAAAGCAAATAAGGTTTTTTTTTTTTTTTTGGGTTGGACGAAAAAACAAGGAGAACGAAACAAGAGAGAAGACAGTTGTGTGTTGGATTGCAAAAAAGTGGCGTAACTGGGATCATCGATAAACTGCCGTCGCGTAGCAAAAAAAATTTATTGCTTGATAAAAATAGTGGATCGCGGAGATTACAAGTTGCTGTTTAGTGGTGTGCTTGGAAGTTTCACCATTTTCGCGACCGTCTCGCTCCACCGCTCGGAAGTTTCGTCGCCCATGACTAGAAGTCCGTCCAACAAGTACTTCTGCAATCATCCGGAATTTACCAGCTTTGGTCTTTTTCATCACATACCTTCCTCTGCTGCCGTCCTAATACCTCTAGCCTCCGATTCTACCAATACTTCTCAATTGCTGCACCCTCGAGTATTCCCATCACCTTTTATAAACAAAAACTGCTCAATAACACCAATAAAAAAAAACAACCTCTCGGGAACCAAATTTCACATAATTTAAAAAAAAGCATTTCTGTCTGTAAAAGCTTACATAATTATTCAATAAAGGCAATTTTTGTTACAATATGGAAGCTAAAGCTATATCTGAACCAAATTTGCTGTGCCAAAATTCAGGTCGCCTTAACTGATACTGGTCATTTGGTGCACAGTCAGCCCGAAATCGGTTGAAGATATAAATGAGAGCTATATCTAAATTTAATCCGATTTTTCCCAATTTCAATAGGGTTCGTCCGTGGGCCAAACAAATATTGTTTGGAAAATTTTATCACAATCGGATAATAAATTCAATATGCATTTTGTTCACAAAAATACATGGACACACGGAAGGACGTACTGATATGCATAAATCGACTCGGAAAGTAATTGTTTTAAGATCTATAACTATGTAACTAAGGGTCTATCTAGCTTCCTTCTCCATGTTACTAACAAATGCACAAAAACCCTTAACCCTATGTGGTGAAGTTTGTAGGTCACTTTTGTTGCACAATAAAAGGCAAATCGGATGAAGATATATATGGGAGCTATATCTAAATCTGAACCGATCTCAACGAAAATTTAGCAGAGTTATTTCTGAGCTGTATATGATATATTTCCTCAAATATCGTTGTTGGAGATC
The DNA here is from genome assembly GCF_030504385.1 of Musca domestica. Classification (NCBI taxonomy): domain Eukaryota; kingdom Metazoa; phylum Arthropoda; class Insecta; order Diptera; family Muscidae; genus Musca; species Musca domestica. Next base: position 555,932 of record NW_026712347.1, read on the forward strand.
GCATATTACGGCTGTGGAGGACAAAAATAGCAAATCGAATGAATAGATGGGAGCTATAGCTAAATTTCGCTTTCGGTCATATTTTTCCTAATTATTTTCAGGCCTAATTTGGTCGTATGTGCACAATTTCATACTAATTGGGTTGATATTACACGTTTGGTGCACAATAAAAACAAATCGGACGAAGATATATATGGGAGCTATATCTAAATTTTCACCGATTATCACGAACTTCAATAGGGTTCGTCCTTTGGTCAAACAAACAAATAAATGCGACTTATACTTTGTTTACAAAAAAACATCGACAGACGGGCGGACATGCATAAATCGACTCAGAATATGATTCTATGCAGATCATCAAAAGGAACTATAGGTCTATCTCTTTTTCTTTTGTGATGACTGAGTTACTGATTTGTTAAGGGCTAAAGCTAAACTATAAGTAGACTAAAAGTACTGAAAGATTCTAAATATTGAATCCATGTATTGTTCAAACAGATATTGGTAGAATTCTGAAGTTTGGAATTATGGTGTTGGCTTAAGGGGTGTTGGATACATGTACTACTCTGTGTTAATGTGTTCAAATTGTATTTCATGTTGTCCCATCTCTCTTAAATACCTCGTTGGCTTATATAGGAACAGCCGTTTGGTTGTCCTTAAAGATGTGTGCTTTCCTTATATTTTCTGTTATTTTCTTAATTTTCGCTAAGGCTTCAAATAATTTATTTTGTCTGACCCGTGATCAAGCGTTGGAGGGAAGGTGCCCCAAGACAGGTTTCCTCAGGGATCAGGTAATGGATCACTATCTTTATAATCTTGAATTCATCACTATCCTCTTGATTAAAAATGCTAAATACTAAAAGAGGTTGACTGAGATAGGTAGTTATTTTTATTCCCCCACTTCGTATTGAGGAGAAGCTTGTAATACAATTCAGGGTATAAAATAACACTCGTAACTTGGAAGGTTAAGAATCCATTCATAAAGAAATTGGTTTAAGAGCTCCTAACTTTGTATTTATTTTCTCCTGACCTACTACTCCAGCATATTATTTCATATCCCTCAAATATATATATTTAATAATGTTTTATATTACCAATAATGCGTATTTACCGAATCCTTCCAATGAATGCCCCTTTTATTCAAATGAAGTCTCTTTGAACCAATTTTTCATCACGAATTTTGCCCTGGCTAATATGAACTCAACTAAAAGGTACCACATCATAGCCTTATTATCTTCTTCTGATCATAAAATTCAAATTTACATCCATTCAATAATGTACTTAACACCTTAAGAAGCGTAGGATTTTCCGGATGCCACAGCATATTTACATTGTTCCAATTTCGCCCCCCCCCCACAAGCTCTTGCTTTTTTGCCAAATCACTGATGTTCTGTCATTCGTGTTATTTTTCCAGTTTTTTTTTTTTTTTTGTTTTTTTTTTTTTTTTTTTTTTTTGTTTCTCCAGCTTTTCGTTCGCTTTTCATTCACTGCCGCTGGAACAAGAAGTAATGCGGACAAATCGATTCCTTCCTTCGATGATTGATTGATGTAGTGCGTGTTTTAGCATGCATTTTGTGGAAAATGTAGTGCAACATGGATGGATCATTGCTGATGTCGATGATGGTGTCATTTCTGTTGTTTGTACGCCTCAATGGATCTTGGACCCAGCTGGTTTGGGTGCAGTAATGTAGCACTCCACTTCGTTCGCATGGTGAGCTCTGCCACACCACATTTACCATTAAGCGACCTCGTCGACGAGTTGCTTTCTTTTTGCTTTCGAGTGTTGCCACTCTAGTTTTTATCTCGTTAATGTGGCCAATAAATACAATGCCACAGACTTAGCGACGCTCAAGTGTCCTCCATAATCATTTGCCTGCCTCTTTTTTGTCGCTTCCTGTATGTTTGACTTTTTGCAGCAAAGTGTATTTGTGTGTGTGAGTGCGAGAGTGTGTGCTTGTATGCGTGTTTTACATTCACCATCACTTTAAGGATTCCTTGGTTTTTGCTCTCCGCTGAGTTGTTGCAAGTTAGTCGTGCCATTTTTTATTTGGAGCACACAAAAACGTGGCATATACTCTGCCAGAGCCACCTATTTTTTTTTTTTTTTTTCGATTGCGTTAAATGCATAAGATGATGTTCGGAGAAGCTCAACTTTTGTTTTTTTTTTTTTTTTTTTCTGTGCCCCCTAATAGTTGCTGCCGTCGCCTGTGGCCACGTTACGGCAGTCAACATTCTGTTGTTGCTGGTGGTGCTGCACAAAGTGAATCCTTGATGAAAATTGGCAGGGATACTACCGGGTACTGCTGCAGATGACGCTGGCTGTTGTTTTAGCTGTGGCAGTACATAATAATAAATACGTTTTTTTGCCATCGGATCTCCTGCCCCGATACATGCAGAACATTAATTTTACGTTTAGGTAGATGGGTAGGTAATGAAAAGAAAAGAAGGGATAGTGAGAGTATAACTTTAGTTCATGTAATAAATATTATTTGGCCCGGCCATTGTTGCTCAGGGAGCGAGAGGGGTGTCATCAGTACCTTTGTTGTGAAAAGAATGCGTATTTCATGTATTTGAGGTTGTTTCCGGCCATAGATTGGAGGAGTTACGAAATGCAAATAGAAAGTGTTGGACTCCCGTAGATTTATTGAGAATTTTATGTCGGATGTTTGTTCAATAATTCTTCAGATAAAATATTTATTTGTATTGATACAATTGCTATATGTAATTAGTTATTTCCATAGACTAGAATCAGATCAGCCATTGGTGATTGAGTATTCAATTTATTACATATAGTAACCGTCCATTGTTGGCATAAGGTGCATATACAGAGATTGATTTTATTGGACTAAATATAGATATACATCTACAAAAACTAATACATTTACTACATAAAAAAGATAGTGAAATAACTGACAGACTCAGAATCAATGCCCAGACGAAACGGAATGAATCTGGAATCTTGAAATTTTGCGCATTGGCGTGTGATAAGTCTGATTAAGGGTACAAAAAAGTACTAAAATATACACAAAATAATACTTTGTGTTGTACAAACAAAATGAGCTTGAATTCTGGTGATTCACTGTTAGAGTGCAGGATAGAGATACTGAAAGATTTTTGGAAATTTGAACTTTTAGGTTATGAAGGGTTCAAATATGGTACTAATCTTCTGAAGAGCAACGGATAGAGCAAATATGATACTATTTGGTATTGGGTGAACAGATAGTGATTGAAATCTAAAATTTGGTATTAAATTCGCTGTTTATGTGTAACTTGGACATATGGAAGGGTTTTTGGAAGAGTGTTATAATTTATTAATATTATAACTTTACGAAGAGTAATAATCTGGCTATTAGATAAAAGGATAGAGCTGGAATCGTCACATTTGATATTATGGAGGTGGTTTTGGAAATGTATTCCGAAAATTATTCACCGAAATTGTTTCAAGATTCGTATTTAAAGTATCTCCCTATATTCCAAATTTGATCATTTTAGCGTCATTATTCACCGGAATTGTTTTAAATTTCGTATTTGAAGTTCGTAAAGGCTATGACAGAGAATTTTCTGTGTAGGTCCTGGTCGTCGTATAACACACAACATCGGCATCTCCCTATATTCGGAATTTTGAAGATTTTAGCTATAGTTTCGTATTTGAATATTGTAATGGCCTATGACAAAAGTTGCAGGTCCACGTCTTCGTATAGATCCCAATGTAACGGCGGCTTCCTATATTAGGTATTTTTAAGATTTCAACAGAGTTTTAAACTAATTTTATTTTTTTGGCACATTTTTTTCCAAATTAATTCTAATTGGTGAAGGGTATTCAAAGTTTGGCCTGGCTGAACTTACTGTTTGTTATACCCTACAACACTATGTGTTGGGGGTATTATAAGTTTGATTGGGCCAGAATTTATGTAACACCTCGAAATATTGGTTTGCCATATAGGAAAGTATATATATGGATCTTCCTAGCTCGCCGAGCTGAATCGATCTAGCTATGTATGTCCGTCCGTCCGTCTGTCCATGTTAATTTGTAATCACGCTACAGGTCGCAATTATGGTCCGATCTTCACAAAATTTAAAATGGAGGTGGGGCTAGGGTCAGAATAGAAGCCTATTTCTTTTGGAGATGATCGCCAAATGTTTAGGGGTTGAAATGGACCAACTACTGAATTTCGTATGTAGCTAGAGTTTAGGGCGGGGAAGAGGCCTACCAATTTGGGTGGTCATCGGATAATATTTAGCGGGTAAATTAGACCATATCATTTGTGTTGAAAAAATTCAACATTTTTCATTAAACCGCGAATACGAAGCCATGACAAGGTTACTTATGACCTTTACATTGATGTTAACATCCAACAAATCGGATATATAGCAAAATATGTGCGATATATATGTCCACCAAAGAAGATATGCTTGAAAGATCTCTTATATGTCGAGAACGGCTGAACTGATTTCGACCGTTCTCATTAATTCAGAATGGCCTCTTGGCAGGAAACAAAAAACGTCTAAAAAATCGCATACAAATATCTCTCTAAAGATGAAAATATTGATTTTAAAAAATTTTCACATATTTCTTCAATTTTGTCATATTTTTGGCATATTTTCATTTTGAATTAAATATTTGGTAATATTTCTACAGCTAAGAAAACTAAGTAGTTAGGATATCAGGATATCATATACAGATCGCATTTATGGCTCGATCCTTATGAAATTTTGCATGGGTATAAGATGAGGGTCAGAATAGAAGCCTATTCTTTTTGGAGATTATCGCAATATATTTAGGGGTTGAAATGGACCAAAAAACTGCAAAATTGTCAGCAGGTCGTAATTATCGCCCGATCCTCACGCACATTTGAATGGGGGTTACCGGACATTACAAAAGCCAAGCAGTTTTGGATGGCCATCCAAAAATATTCAATGTGTGAAATAGTTTGCCAACTTTTGTAGACAAAATACGAAAATGTCCATTCCAGTGACTTTTTGGTAAATTCAAAAATACAGAAAAGACGCACTTCTGACTATTTCGTTAACGCTGATTTCGTTGGAGAATATAGTCAAATGTCTGTATCTCATATAGATGCGTTTCAGTCAAAAACCAATGATAAATGTTAATATTTTGCCACTTCTGAGAGATTATAGGTCTTTGGGAAATATTGGTTCCAGATCTAGGAAGACCATCTACCAATAAATTGGAAATGAGCAAATTAGTTAAAGTTGCTATTATTCGAAAATTAGAGAACGAAACCTGTGGAATTCTTTCGAGTATCTCGCCTATATAAACAGTATCGTTTATTATAGTGTTGTAGGGTATTCAACGGTCGGCCCCGCTCGACTGTAGCCTTTGCTTACTTGTTTTCTTGTTAATATTTATAAATTTCTGCCGTTTAGTAACGACTCAGACTCTTGACGTCTTCTAGGACCAAGAATTTTATGACAAATAATTTTGACTTGAAATGCATGGGTTACTAGGAATCTTATTCCGAAAATTCCCAAAACATTAGACGAGAGCGAAAGTCGCCTACTTTGCGATGTTAACTTTCAAAACGCCGATACACGCGTCTTTTTTTAGAACTGCATTCATTATCTGCGACATTTTCTTCTGTTATTACCTCTATATTTTCTTAATAATTTTTAAAAATAAAAAAATAATTTTTTCAAAAGAATTAGTTTGTAAAACACTGCAAGATACCAAAAACGACTATCTTCATTAATCGGCGTCAGTGGTTGTACTCGTTATACATATACGTTTGCTACAGCCCATGCACATTAGTTTATTATATTGGAGGAAGGTATGTGTAGTCTAACATAGACATACGTAGCTGTTGGGGCTACTGAGTTGTTGTCCAAAATCCCAGTAATAATTATCAAGTAGTATCAAATAGTGATATCAAGTAGTGGTCTAGGTAGACTTTGGTTATTTTGCCGTTATTGTCTATGTTTTCCTCCCAATATCTTTAAAAAATCTCCCTATTATTGTTACATTTCTTTAAGAATTGAAACAAAATGAATGCGTCGGATGCAGGAATATATGCTATTATTCGTATTAAGCTTATTCACCCTACTTTTTGCCTGGAGTCAGCGATCATGTGTTTGAAGTGGTGGAAACGCCAAAGTTAAAAAAACAAAGACGTAGCATTGCTTTTACACCACCTGAAGCTATTCTTCTTACGTGCTACTAGGTTGACGAATTCAAAAGTGTATAAGCCAGTGTTAATATCTTAAAATTACCCTTTACTTATTTAGTGCAAAAGAACCGAACCTAGTGGACGTGCGGTTTCTAAAGTGATCAAATGATATTATGCACCTCAAAATATGGTGAGACTACATCTGGCTCGGCTTGGGCGGAAGAACCAGATTTTAAAAGTTGGTGGTGCTGATATTATCATAAATTCTTGCACTCCTGCTTGGCTTCAATGGGCGGAAGGAGAAGGAAGAAGGATATAACGGATATTGAGTCACTACTTCAAGTGAATGATACCTAAACTTGATATGAAAATAAAGCTATCGTCAAAAGCAGATTATATTCATCGGATCATCATACCCTCAGACATATGGCTATATAAGGTATGTATCATTTGATACGACCAAAACGTGTCTTATCGTTTAGACCCTAGGTCCATTTAGGGCAAACCCATTTCTGGACATTTGGAGTCGATCTAATGGCGTCCGCACGTCTTGCTGGCTGGTGCACATGATAACTCTCAAATGGAGTATCCGTTTTTATGCAAACTTGGTGCATTCTGATACCTCTTATCCCAATATTTTTATTGGTGTTATGTCAGGTACGAAAATAGAATATATCGACCAACTGCATCAAGTACCTCCCCTACAACGGGTAAAAAGTTTTAATAATTATAACCCTTATAAAGTGTGGAAAAAGGGTCAGATTATCTCCAAATTTTGCACATCTCAATATTTTTATCAACACAAGATGTTGCGTTGAGATAGGATATAGCGGCTAACTCCTTCAGGTACCTCCCCCACAAAGGGTCAAAATTTAGAATCATCGTCTCTCTTATAAATATGATATAAAAGTCCCATGGTCTTCAAATGTCATATATCCCAATTGTTTTACCAACACAATATCTGTTATCAAGAACGAATAGAACGGACCACTCACTCTTGTACCTCCCCTACAACGGGTCAAAATTTTGAATAAACATGTCGCCCATAAAGGGCGAAATGGGTATCCGATTCTTGTCAAACTTAGTATATCCCAATATTTTCACCAGCACAAGATCTAGTATGGGGATGGGTTGCATACACAACGGGTAAAAATTATTTCTAAACCTCCTTGCACCCCTTATGGTCCTCCCCCACAAAGGGTCACAATTGTCAGTATTTATATATCTTATAACTTGCGAAATACGTCAGCGATTCTTTTCAAACTTGGTATGTGTAATTATTTCCCTCAGCTAATCAAATGTGAATAAGGAATCTTTGGCCCCACTCTTTGTGGTACCTTCCCCACAAAAGTTTACAATTTGGTTATAATTTATTCGCGAAAAATTGAAAAAAAAATGTTCAATATTAGATTAAGTGGAATACGTCGGTTAGCTATATATGGCACCTCACGCATATTTCAACATTTTATTTTGGTGGCCATTGTGCGATAGAAATGAAGCTGGGAACCTCATTATGTAACCATTCGTGGGTGACGAGTGCTGAGTGCCGTTAGAATGTCCACCATCACCATGGCCGGCGCTTGAGCTCTGGTGGCCAACCGAAGGTTCACATTTTCAGCTGGCATCTTATCAAGTAAACACAATATTTTTTTTTTTGTTTACAAACTGCTGGACAGCTCTTTTGTGTCTATTTTCTTTCTGTTGCGATGTAAGTTCTTGCATTTCTGGGATTTCAATGGCTTTACCTCGAGCTCATTTTTCAATATTTGCCGAATGGAATATTGCGATATTTTCAGCTCACGAGCCATTTTTGCGACGCGGGTTTCGATCAAGTCGCTTCTTACATTTCGAACCATTTCTGCTAAATATAAAGAAATCGCACTATCACGCTTGAATTCCATCACGAATAACTATTTTTTTTTTTTTGGAAAATTCTCACTAAAATGCTTTTTTACGCTTATAAACAATATAATGAACTGTTCTTGGAATAATTTTTACAGCTGTCGGACTAATGGCTTAGAAATGATAACTGTCTGAAGTTGCTTGCAGTTTTTTCATCTCACAATGTATATGATATCTGGATATCTAACCCTATATAAGATATCTGGCACCATATCATTCTTTAGGGGTGCATTTTACGAATATGTGGGGCTTAAAACCCCAAATCGGATGAAACATATATATGGGAATTATAACTATATCTGAACCGATTTTCATAAAAAATTGGACTACTTGTTTCTGGAATGAATTCAGTCGGATGTGTCAAAATTCAGGTTATTTGGAACAATTGACGCACAGTTACCCGAAATCGACGAAGATATATATATGAGATATATATATGAACTGTATTTAAATTTGAACCGATTCTAACCAATTTCAATAGGGTTAGTCCTTGGGACAAACAAATATTGTTGGGAAAATTTCATCTCAATCGGATAATAAATACGAGCTGCATTTTGTTCTGCATGGACAGGCAGATGAACAGACATTTAAAAATCAACTAAGAAAATGATTCTATGAAGATTCTCAAAAATAACTAGGGGTCTGTCTCGCTTCCTTCTCCATGTTACAAACAAATACACAAAGACATATTACTTTTACCACTATGTGGTGTGGTGTGTATGTGGTGTCACTTTGTTTCTCTCTGATGTTACAAACATACTCTTTACATCGGTTATCAAAAAAGAAAATCTACTTTAATGTAGTATCCTATGAAGTATCTTTAACTTCCCAACTTACTTAAATACCGCAGCACCAACTACATATGTTGTCCATATATCTACCACTAAACCCAACAAAGTATTTATGGTATCGGGAAAAATCGTTGCTTGCCACAAGAATGTGTAAAACTTTGATTTGCCCTGAAAGGAATCACGAAGGCAGAAACTCGGAAAAATGAAAACAACAGAAGAAACTTTAAAATTTCCAAGAATCTTTAAGCAATGCCGACAACTTGCAATTGGCAAATCTTTGCAAAGAAATTCTATTGAAGATATGTATTTTGCTTTGCAAACACATATACACACACATACATATGTGTGGAATTGGAAAACAACTTGCAAAACGTATTTGCATTCGCCAGGCGAGGTAACTTGGCTGCTTCAACATTAGCCTACATTTAAAGGCAATGGCAAAAAAATATAAGAAAAACAAAAACATAACTCCTACAATTCCGCAAACACACTTGGCTAAGTTTCAGAAAAATCTAAAGCTAAAAATACGCATGTCTTCCATCGAGGCTTTGCGCCTATATTTTTAATTCCCAGTTTTTGTAAAGACTCCCGTCGGTTTTCGAACAATTCAATAAACACAGACCATGAATGAAACATATTCGGCGTCTGGAGGAGACGGCGGTCGCGGTGGCAGCGGCGACGACACTGGCGCCACCCCCACTCATCATCATGCACACAAAGTCCTGCTCCTTGGCAGGTTGGGCAGAACAACAACGAAAACAATACCGAACAATCAACGCACCATGCGGTCGCTCTCAGCGGTTGAGTTGGATGCATGCATCGATGCATTCAAGCAGATTATTTGCGCTTTCAAAGTACTATTCGAAATTGTGTGCGAAGTATTTACCACTACTTACCACTTTTACAAAGAAACAAAGGAACCAAAAAAAGCATCCTTGCTGCGTTGTTCTGTTGTTGCCACTGCTCTTGATGTAGTGTTGTTCTTGTTCTTGCTGTTTTTGTTGCTGTTCTTTGAAATTCATAAATCGTGGCGAGCAAGAAACTTTCCCAGCAGCCACAGTGGGTGAAGATTCTGATGGTTGTTTTTTTATATCCTCCACCATACTATGGAGGGTATATTAACTTTGTCATTCCGTTTGTAACTCCTCGAAATACTCATGTCAGACCCAGCAAAGTATATATATATATTTGATCAACGTAAAATTCTAAGTCGATTTAGCCATGTTCGTCTGTCTGTCCGTCTGTCTGTTGTAATCACGCTATCTTTCGAACGAATTGAGATAGAAGGCTGCACACGTGTTTATTTTTCCAGTAGGCAGGTTAAGTTCGTAAATGGGCCATGTAGGTCCACGTTTTCATATAGCTCCCATATATAATTACCTCCCGATATTCGGTATTTTGATGTTTTTAGCGACATTATTCACTGGAATTGTTTCAAATTTGGTACTTGAGATTCGTAATGGATACTACAGCCTATGACAAAAAAATTGTCTGTGCAAGTCCACGTCTTCGTATAGCTCCCATATAACGGTACTCCAAAATTCAGTATTTTAATAATTTTGGCGTCACTATTTAACGGAATTGTTTCAAATTACGTATTTAGAGTTCATAATGGAAACTACAGTCTGTGACAAAAAATTGTCCATGCAGGTACAGGTCTTCGTATTTTGATGATTTTAGCTACATTATTCACCGTTTATTTCAAGTTTCGAATTTAAACATGGTAATGGCTTATGACAAACAAGGCCTATGTAGGTCCACGTCGTATAGAACCCAATATAACGGCTATATTCGGTATTTTTAAAATTTTAACAGATTTTTTTAAGGACTTTATTTTTTTGAAAATTTCCAAATTCGTTCCAAATGGTGGAGGGTATTCAAAGTTCGGCCCGGTCGAACTTATTGCTTTTTAACTTGTTTTAGGAATCATATGAGATCTGTTACAAAGTCATAAAACTATATACAGGGTAAGATGAAAAACCTGCAATCAACTTCAGACTGCTGTCATTTCTAAGCTACCAGTCCGACAGCTGTTAAAAGTATTCCAGTGACAGCTCATTATATTGTTTACAAGCGTACAAAAGCATTTTTGTGAAAGTTTTCCAGAAAAAAATTATTCATAATGGAATTCAAGCGTAATAGTGCGATTTCTTTATATTTGGCTGGAAAACAACAAGTGGCTATCGTTAGAGCATTCCGGCATTTAAGTAAGAGTAAATCTTTTGTGTCTCGTACCATCGCTCGTTACCGTGATACTGGTAGCGTAGCCCGACGTCAAGGAGGTGGACGGAAGAAAACAGCAACATCAGCAGAAATGGTTCGAAAAGTAAAGAAGCGACTTGAACGAACCCCGCGTCGCAGTGGCCGAATAATGGCTCGTGAGCTGAACATATCGCAATATTCCATACTGAAAAATATGAAAAAATTAGCTCGGAGTAAAGCCATTGATATTCCAAAAAGTGCAACAACTTACACCGCAGCAGAAGGAAAATAGACTCAAAATGGCTAAAGAGTTGCTTCGCTTGGCCAAATTGGGTTTTCTCCGATGAGAAAACAGCTCGTCCAGTTTGTAAACAAACAAAATGATCGTGTTTACTTGCCAAAGAGGTCAGCTGAAAACGTGCACCTTCGGTTGGCCACCAGAACTCAAGCGCCGGCCATGGTGATAGTGTGGGCCGCCATAACAGCCGATGGTCGCTCTCCGCTCGTATTAATCGACCGTGGAATCAGAATAAATGCCGAATATTATCACTAAAATATTCTGAAGGGTTTGTTAAAGCCTTGGGCACGCAAACAAATTGGCAGCAGACCTTGGACATTCCAACAGGACTCAGCACGCGCCGCCCAAAAATGGTTACAAAATGATGTTCCTCGCTTCATTTCCAGCGCACAATTGTCACCAAAATCTCCGGATACCAATCCGTTGGACTACTGTGTCTGGAGTATTTTGGAAAGCAAGGTTGGCACTAAAAAATACCAATGTATCGATCACCTTAAGCAAGCTCTTCGCCGGGAATGGGCGCAGAGCAACATTCGAGCAGCGTGTGACTGTTTCAGTGGCCCTTTGAAGGCCATAATTCTTTCCAAAGGTGACTAATTCGAAAAAATCTAAATCTATTCTAAAATTTGATGCTATATCCAACATATTTTGATTTCATCAAAAAACAAAATATCGGTAGGCACCGTTATTATAAATGTAACGATTATCGGGAACTATATGAAAACATGGACCGATGTACTGCATTTACAATCCCAAACATTCTCTATTTCAAATAATGTGGTATGTATCTGGATTTTAACAGACAGACTGAAGGACAGACTTACCGACATCGATATCAACTAAATATTTTCCGCTGATCACAAATATATACATTTTACAGGGCTTCCGATGAATATTTGAAAGAGTTACAATCGGATTGACAAATTTAGTAAACGCGCTTTCCATGGTGTGGGCTATTAAAAAGACTTTCAACCCACTGTTCTTCCTGTGGAAAGTTCGGTTATATTTGCAAAGCTGCTGCAACTTTAGCTGTCGATGGCTGGCGTCGAAAGGAGAGTTAAAACCTACAGCCTTGATGATGCTGTTGTGGCGGAGAAATGGCGACGGTGGCTGGCAGTGGCTACCTGCCAATATGGGTCGTAATATTTTGTACAAGAACCACTTTGTGTTCTGTTCTGTGGCAAGTTTAAGCCGCCGCTTGAGTAATTGCTTGCGAAAGCGTGCAAATTGAGCGCACAAAAGCTCTATGGCTTAAGTTTTTCATAGAGTCGGTTGTGGTTGCATGCTTTCTTCATGCAACAAAAAACACCGTTGTTGCAACACCCCATCCCCATTAATCCCATCCATCCAGACGCCGGGTTTATGTCAGCCACCCTCCCCCAACTCCTATGATAGAGTAGTGCGTAAAGTAAGGTTGATAGATGCGATTTACAGGCTATATAGCCAGCTATCCAGCCCGCCATCCAGCTAGCTGTTTGGATGAATTTCCGCCAGCAATTTGTTTGTGTAAAATTAAAAAGTTTCGCCAAATGAAAGAACGAAAGAAAGAAACATTACCAAAGTCCAATGAAAAGGAAAAGTCGAATGGAATTCTCTTCTGAAGATGAATGGTTTCAGAATGTGTTAAGTGTGCATTAGAACGCACACAGAGAGAGAAGCATGCCGCGCCATCCTTTGATGTCGTTGTTGTTGCTGTTGGGTTTTTTCCAGCTTTCAATTCTAGAAAAGCAAATGCGTATTTGAAATATTTCCATTCCCATTCAATTCGTGTGTGATATCTTCTTAGCCTTTTCGGCTTTGTCTGGTTTGCCGCCGCCACCACTGCCGCCTCATTTCAAAGATTCTACAAAAGAGCATAAAACCATTATTTGTTCTTTCCATAGGGTAATGAGGAAAGGGTGTTGGTAGGCAACCTCAAACGATTCTGAAATTGCTTCAACCTATTTTTGGACGAAAAGGCGCAAATCACTAATGGGTTCGAACTATGGTAGAGATTTTTGGTATTTTCAAATAAATCAACGAAAATTTGTAGCAAAAATTTGGAACACATAAAGGATAGTTGATTTTTTTGTTTGTGTTACCAAAAAGCGAGTTCTGGGGAAAAGTTTTGGGGATAATTGGATTAAAACATCCAGATTTTATGAAATGTGACATTATGGCTTTGCAATAAACAATGATATTTGAATATTCGATGGGATCAAAACATGGTCAAAAAAATAGAATTTCACAAGCTATAAACCCTGAGACTGTTGTATAGTCTGCATTAATAGCAAAATACAAAAATTAGAGAATATTACTAAAACATCTGCAATCTTTTGTCAACCGTTCCTTGAATATTTTTGTTTAAACAAACAGAAAAAGTAACGTAAAGTTCGGCCGGACCGTACTTTTTATACCTCCCATGATGGCATACTTCACTTATGGTTAAATGCAGTATTCTCAAAGTAACTGAAAGTTCTTTTATAAGTGAATGTCTTTGAAAAGTAGCAATTTATAGCTAATAAGCTTATTGATATCGTTTTGATATTAGGTGGTGGTGGGACCAAAACCTTCAAAGAACAAAAATTAAAAGTTATTGTTGCAAGGAACTATACGAAAATGAGGACCATCATATCATAAAATACAAAAAAACAAGTAAAAAAACATTAAGTTCGGCCGGGCCAAACTTTTAATACCCTCCACCTTAGGGTAAAAGAAACATTAGAAGAAATGTGCCAAAAACCATTAAAATGCCGATTATGGGGAGGTACCGTTATATGGGGGCTATACCAAAACGTGGACCTATAATTACAATGTTTCGCCACCGGAGCTGGAACCCATTATGACCCACAAATACCAATTTTTAGACAAATCAGTGAAAAAATGTGGCAAAAACCATCAAAATACCGAATATCAGGAGGTACCGTTATATGGGGGCTATATCAAATCATGGACCCATGCATGCAATGTTTCGCCACCGAAGCTGGAACCAATTATGACCAACAAATACCAATTTTCGAACAAATCCCTGAAAAAATGTGGCAAAAATCATCAAATTACCGAATATCGGGAGGTACCGTTATATGGGGGCTATACCAAAACGTGGACCTATAATTACAATGTTTCGCCACCGGAGCTGGAACCCATTATGACCAACAAATACCGATTTTCTGACAAATCCGTGAAAAAAATGTGGTAAAAAAAACTAAAATACTAAATATCGGGAGGTACCTTTATATGGGGGCTATACCACAACGTGGACCTATACATGCAATGTTTTGCCACACGCTCAGGGACCCGCTATGACCTACAAATACCAATTTTAAGACAAATCCGTGAAAAAAATGAGGCATAAATCATCAAAATACCGAATATCGGGAGGTACCGTTATATTGGGACTATACCAGAACGTGGACCGATATATCTCATTTTCAATACCAACCATCCTAGACACAATGCAAATAGCTCTGCTAAATTTTGGAGCTCTACGTCAAATAATGTGGGCTGTATCGTGATTTCAACAGACAGACGGACAGACGGACAGACAGACAGACGGACAGACAGACAGACGGACAGACAGACGGAGGCGGGTCCGAGTATATGATACCCTTCAACACTACAATATATTGGACATATGACAGGACATTTTAGAAAATCATTCCAAATATTTCGATTTGTTCTCTAATTTGCAATTTAAAGTGGTTATATAAAGTATTTATTGAAAATTTATAGTTTCTTTGAATTATTACATTCCTCATTTATGTCCAAAACCTAAGGTATTTTGGTAGATTTCGGTAATTTCTGTTTTTTTTTATACGAAGTTGTGGCCCATATCGGCTAATAACAGCCTAAATGGAGTGAATTTCAGGATTTACTTTTTTATTTGGTGAGACTCGGCTCCGATATATAATTATACCCTCCACCTTGGAAAGGAGGGTATATTACCTTTGTTATTCCGTTTGTAACATCCTTAAAGTATATATATATATATATATATATATATATATATATATATATATATATATATATATATATATATATATATATATATATATATATATATATATATATATATATATATATATATATATATATATATATATATATATATATATATATATATATATATTCATAATCAGCATAAATAATCATAATTCATAATCAGCCCACATTATTTGACGTAGAGCGCCAAAATTTAGCAGAGCTATTTGCATTGTGTCTAGGATGGTTGGTATTGAAAATGAGATATATCGGTCCACGTTCTGGTATAGTCCCCATATAACGGTACCTCCTGATATTTGGTATTTTGATGATTTATGCCTCATTTTTTCACGGATTTGTCTTAAAATTGGTATTTGTTGGTCATAATGGTGGAACGGTGGCAGAACCTTGAATGTTTAGTTCCACGTTTCATATAGCGCACACATGATGATACCCACCAATATTCGGTTTTGATAATCCTAGTCACATTTACCCTCATAATTTGTTTCAAATTTGGAATTTCAGAAGATTTAACAGATGACAATCCTAGAAGTATAAAATTGTCTTTAGAGGTTTTCGTTTTGGTATGGCCTCTTTTACCGGCCTGACTTACTTTATGGTTTTCTGATAAGTTAACCTACATTATCTAAACGGTCTTACTGGTATATGAAGACTAAAGTGAAACACGCTTGAATTCAGATACTTTTATATAAAAATGTTTTATTTATCCTAAGGTGGATGGCTCAGCCGAACTTAATGTTTTTTTACTTGTTTAAGCTCCAACATGTAATATCAGCCCAAACAGTATGGAATTTTGCACATAATTTGGCATACTTATTTCCAAGCCTAATTTGATCAATATCGTTTCAGATATAGCTATAGCTCCCATATACACTGGTGGCCAAAACTAAAGCAACTTAAATCGCCAAGACAATAAATGTCCTGTAACTTTTACAAAAATAAACAAATCGTAATTATTTTTCCAGTTTTAAATGAGGGGTTTAATTCACTTTCAAGAAACTAAAAATAAAAATACAAAAATAAGTTTGAACGAAAAATAATATGTGGAAAACTAAAATGACCCAATTTTTGCTTGGTCAAAACTAAAGCAACTTTTGATTTTTTATTTTAAAATAATTAAATTTTGGCTAGTAGTCGATAGCATAAACATTATTTTTGATAGCAGCTGCACACCTACGAGGCATTGAATCTATAACACGCACAATTTGATCCTTGGGTGTGCTTTCCCAGGCACCCCGAATTCTTTAGAAAATGTTGTGCTTATTTATTTCCGAATCTCTCTTGATCTTCCTATCTACGATACTCCAAAGGCTTTCTAAGGAGTTTAGGTCAGGTGATTGTGCCGGCCATAACAAAACATGAATTTTTGACTCCCGCAACCAATATTTGACAAGTTTTGATACAAGTTTGGGATCATTGTCATGCTGAAACACACAAATCAGCCCAATATTTTACTCAGCGTAAGGGAACAACGTGATATCCAACACATCTTTGTAAACAAACGGATCCACAACTTCCTTTATTTTATGGATAGACCCAAGTCCATAGAAAGAAAAATAGCGCCACGCCATTTTTGACCCTCCCCCATGCTTCACTGTACCTTTGCAACACTGCGGCTTGAGTCCTTCATTTTTTGGTCTTCTCACCGTAAAATTTTCCACGTCTGAGCCTTTAATATTAAACGTAGACTCATCCCAGAAATAATGTTTTTTCCATTGAGCTTGATTCCACCTAATATTATCGTTTCCGAAAGCCTTTTTGATTTTTTCAGATATAAATGGTTTTTTGATGTCTTACGGGCACGCAGACCAGCTGCCACTACTCGCATAGACAAATGAAAATATAGACAACGAAAAGTTAGTTTTGTCTTTTTTTCCAGGTGGCTCTCATCATGTTTTGCATAGTCAACATGCTGATTTACGCGTTCAAGCCACTCGACTTCGAAAACACATTTTATCGTTTTTCAAGAATTTCACTGGAATATTCCTATATTTTGCGATGTCATCACGTACTTTTCTCATTTCTTTTATTATGAAATAATTTTCAACTGGCAAATATCCTACAGTTTTTGTTTTTTAACGTTTTTCACCAATCCTGTTGAACTCTTAAATAGTTGTTTTTTATTTCTCTCACAATTTGTGGATCAGTATGGGCTGAAGTTCTTCACGGCCTTCATCCGTTATGGACTGTTACTACTGATCCAGTTTCAAAAAACCGACTTAGTGCACAGACATAATTATGAAATCACATAAATATTTATGAAATATTTCTCGGAAATCATTTTCTGTGATATGTTGTTTTGATAATCACTGATAATTTGCTGTTTTATTCAGGTACAGTATTTGCTTCTAGCCATTTTTAAATTTTTTTTTTTTGGCAGTACTTAAAAATGAAAAGAAAAACACATACTGTTGTAAAAAACTTCTCAAAAAGGATTTATGACAAGCGAAATTGTCGAAGGAAGCAAAAAGCGATAAATATCACAGTAAAAACCACTGAAATTGCCGCGGTTGTATGAATGTACAACAGAGTTGCTTTTGTTTTGTCCAAGCTAAAATCGGGTTAATTGACTTTACCAAACATAATTTTTTATAAAAAAATGAATTTTGGTTTTATGTTTTAGGTTTTTAAAAAGTGAATAAAGTACCTCATTTAAAACAAGAAAAACTTTCTCATTTTCTTAATTTTTGAAAAAGTTACAGGGCATTCATTCTCCTTGTAATTTCAGTTGCTTTAGTTTTGGCCACCAGTGTATACAGGGCTGTCCCAGAAACCATGTCGGTTTTACTTATTGTCGTTTTTGTAAACCAATGTTGGTTTCATTTGGTGTCATGAAACCAAGTTGGTTTTGTCAATTTCGAATGTAAATAAAACCAATGTTCGAAACAGCTGTTGTTGCTTACATGTGTTGTCTGTTTATTTGTCATTGAAATATCAGTAAAAGTAAAGTGAATAAAAAAGGAATAAGTCGCTATAAATAAAGTAAGATGGCATCAGCAGTGTTGTTGCTTTTGTGTTGTTGGACGAAGAACGCTCAGAAAAGGTGATGAGAAAAGCTCTTAAAGATTTCAGCAACCCACTGGAGTTGCAGGAGATAGCGTAAGTTACTTACTTACTCATAAAGCTGCATTGCAGATTTAGGGTTTATGGTCCTTTAAAAAGTCTTTAAAAAATCCTTTAAAAAATCTTTAAAAAATCTTTAAAAAATCTTTAAAAAATCTTTAAAAAATCCACGTTTATAGTCCCTTAAAAATTCTTTAAAAAATCCGCGTTTATAGTCCTTTAAAAATTCTTTAAAAAATCCACATTTATAGTCCTTTAAAAAATCTTTAAAAAATTTACGTTTATAGTCCTTTAAAAATTCTTCAAAAATCCACGTTAATAGTCCTTTAGAAAATCCAAGTTTAAAGTTTTTTAAATATCCTTTAAAAATTCTTTAAAAAAATCCACGTTTAAAGTTTTTTAAATATCCTTTAAAAATTCTTTAAAAATCCACGTTTATAGTCCTTTAGAAAATCCACGTTTAAAGTTTTTTAAATATCCTTTAAAAATTCTTTAAAAATCCACGTTTATAGTCCTTTAGAAAATCCACGTTTAAAGTTTTTTAAATATCCTTTAAAAATTCTTTAAAAAATCCACGTTTAAAGTTTTTTAAATATCCTTTAAAAATTCTTTAAAAATCCAAGTTTATAGTCCTTTAGAAAATCCACGTTTATAGTCCTTCAGAAAATCCACGTTTAAAGTTTTTTCAATATCCTTTAAAAATTCTTTAAAAAATCCACGTTTAAAGTTTTTTAAATATCCTTTAAAAATTCTTTAAAAAATCCATGGTTAAAGTTTTTTAAATATCCTTTAAAATTTTTTTAAAAATCCACGTTTATAGTCCTTTAGAAAATCCACGTTTAAAGTTTTTTAAATATCCTTTAAAAATTCTTTAAAAAATCCACGTTTAAGTTTTTAAATATCCTTTAAAAATTCTTTAAAAATCCACGTTTAAAGTTTTTTAAATATCCTTTAAAAATTCTTTAAAAATCCACGTTTAAAGTTTTTAAATATCCTTTAAAAAATCCACGTTTAAAGTTTTTTAAATATCCTTTAAAATTCTTTAAAAATCCACGTTTAAAGTTTTTTAAATATCCTTTAAAAATTCTTTAAAAAATCCACGTTTAAAGTTTTTTAATATCCTTTAAAAATTCTTTAAAAAATCCACGTTTAAAGTTTTTTAAATATCCTTTAAAATTCTTTAAAAAATCCACGTTTTAAAGTTTTTTAAATATCCTTTAAAAATTCTTTAAAAATCCACGTTTAAAGTTTTTTAAATATCCTTTAAAAATTCTTTAAAAAATCCACGTTTAAAGTTTTTTAATATCCTTTAAAATTCTTTAAAAAATCCACGTTTAAAGTTTTTTAATATCCTTTAAAAATTCTTTAAAAAATCCACGTTTAAAGTTTTTTAAATATCCTTTAAAAATTCTTTAAAAAATCCACGTTTAAAGTTTTTTAAATATCCTTTAAAAATTCTTTAAAAAATCCACGTTTAAAGTTTTTTAAATATCCTTTAAAAATTCTTTAAAAAATCCACGTTTAAAGTTTTTTAAATATCCTTTAAAAATTCTTTAAAAAATCCACGTTTAAAGTTTTTTAAATATCCTTTAAAAATTCTTTAAAAAATCCACGTTTAAAGTTTTTTAAATATCCTTTAAAAATTCTTTAAAAAATCCACGTTTAAAGTTTTTAAATATCCTTTAAAAATTCTTTAAAAAATCCACGTTTAAAGTTTTTTAAATATCCTTTAAAAATTCTTTAAAAAATCCACGTTTAAAGTTTTTTAAATATCCTTTAAAAATTCTTTAAAAAATCCACGTTTAAAGTTTTTTAAATATCCTTTAAAAATTCTTTAAAAAATCCACGTTTAAAGTTTTTTAAATATCCTTTAAAAATTCTTTAAAAAATCCACGTTTAAAGTTTTTTAAATATCCTTTAAAAATTCTTTAAAAAATCCACGTTTAAAGTTTTTTAAATATCCTTTAAAAATTCTTTAAAAAATCCACGTTTAAAGTTTTTAAATATCCTTTAAAAATTCTTTAAAAAATCCACGTTTAAAGTTTTTTAAATATCCTTTAAAAATTCTTTAAAAAATCCACGTTTAAAGTTTTTTAAATATCCTTTAAAAATTCTTTAAAAAATCCACGTTTAAAGTTTTTTAAATATCCTTTAAAAATTCTTTAAAAAATCCACGTTTAAAGTTTTTAATATCCTTTAAAAATTCTTTAAAAAATCCACGTTTAAAGTTTTTTAAATATCCTTTAAAAATTCTTTATTAAGTTTTTTAAATATCCTTTAAAAATTCTTTAAAAATCCACGTTTAAAGTTTTTTAAATATCCTTTAAAAATTCTTTAAAAATCCACGTTTAAAGTTTTTTAAATATCCTTTAAAAATTCTTTAAAAAATCCACGTTTAAAGTTTTTTAAATATCCTTTAAAAATTCTTTATTAAAGTTTTTTAAATATCCTTTAAAAATTCTTTAAAAAATCCACGTTTAAAGTTTTTTAAATATCCATTAAAAATTCTTTAAAAAATCCACGTTTAAGGTTTTTTAAATGTCCTTTAAAGATTCTTTAAAAAATCCACGTTTAAAGTTTTTTACATATCTTTTAAAAATTCTTTAAAAAATCCACATTTAAAGTTTTTTAAATATCCTTTAAAAATTCTTTAAAAATACACGTTTATAGTACTTTAAATATCCTTTAAAAATTCTTTAAAAAATCCACGTTTATAGTCCTTTAAAAAATCCAGATTTTTAGTCCTTTGAATATCCTTTAAAATTTTTTTAAAAAATCCACATTTTTAGTCCTTTGAATATCCTTTAAAAATTGTTTAAAAAATCCACATTTTTAGTCCTTTGAATATCCTTTAAAAATTCTTTTAAAAATCCACGTTTAAAGTTTTTTAAATATCTTTTAAAAATTCTTTAAAAAATCCACGTTTAAAGTTTTTTAAATATCCTTTAAAAATTCTTTAAAAATCCACGTTTATAGTCCTTTAAATATCCTTTAAAAATTCTTTAAAAAATCCACGTTTATGGTCCTTTAAAATTTGTTTAAAAAATCCACATTTTTAGTCCTTTGAATATCCTTTAAAAATTGTTTAAAAATCCAAAGCAAATGAAAAGTGACAGCTCTAAGCAACTTGGTTTATTTCCAATAACAAAACCAATAACATTGGCTTCTATGATAACCAAAACCGATAAAATTCTAATTCGAAAATAAAACCAATAATATTGATTTTCATGACACCAAATCATTTTTTCTTGTCGTTTTTAAAACCAATAGTGACAAAATTGGTTTCTATGACAGCCCTGATATTGCTCATCCGATTTGTTATATTTTTTACCCACAGTCGTAATATGCACTCCGTAACAACGATATTCATTGAAATATATAAAATATAGCTCAGAAATATATTTGCTGATTTTTATCGAGATTGGTTCAGATTTAGATATAGCTCCCATATATATCTTTATCCGATTCAAATGAATTGTACACCAAATGGGCAATACAAGTCCGAAGTTAAAAGATACAAATGCTTCGGCATTTTTATCTCACCCTGTATATGTTTTATCCCAATTGTTGTAATATGCACTCTACAACAATGATCTTCGGTACCAGATATCAGGGTACAGATCAGAAATAAATGTTTCAATTTTTCTCAGTATCGGTTCAAATTTGGATATAGCCCCCATATATATCTTTATACGATTTCAAGTTAATTGTGCACCAAATGGGCAATACAAGCCCCAATTGAAAAATGCGTAATATTCATCCAATACCTAATACGTAGACCGACTCATTTTTCAAAGCCAATCATACACAATATTGCATTAAATTTCAGAGATCCTAACAAAACAATATTTGAACAGGCCTCTCTGGCAGGACATCTCAATATTTTTTTAGAATTTTATGGTAATTAAGAAAATCTATATCTATAATGTTTGTACAGGGTTGCCCATATTCGACGAAACCATCTGGCAACGCCATAACTTTTGACAGAGATGTCACATCGCTTAATGACATACCGCGTTTGAAGCGTCAGTCCAAGCAGATTTTTACCATGAACCAATACACGCCACGCGAGCGCTCTGAAATAGTTGAAATTTACATTCAACAGAAGAAGTCAATTGTGAAAACTCAACGTGCTTTTAAAACATTAAATGTGAGAAGTGCGCCTTCTAAGAACACCATTAAGCATTTATACGAAAAACTTTCGACTGGTAAGGCTCTTTCTAATCCGAAGAGGTCATATAAAAATCGACCAAGGCGATCGGCCGAGAATATCGCTGCCGTACGAGCCAGTGTTGAGAGGTCCCCAAGAACATCTCAAAAACGCCGTTCTCAGCAGTTGGGCATGGCTCGGTCCACTTTACAACGGATTATTCGCATTGATTTGCATTTGTTCCCGTACAAAATTCAATTGACGCAAAGAATGTTGCCTGCGGACTAGCCTCGTCGATTGGAATGGGCCCAAAGGTCCGTCGAATATGGGCAACCCTGTATGTATGTTTGTTTATTGGTAATTTATGGACTCGAAAACCGCTGCACATATTTTCCTGAACATTTTCAAGTAGACTACAACATTGCTTGAAAGTAACATAGGCTATACAATTTTTTTAAATCGGAGGTATCTCCCAAAAACTTAGGTTTTATATGCACATATCTATTGATCGATTATAGATCCAGTCTCCAAATTTGGAATGCTCAACCGAATTTGAACAAAAATAAATTTGCCAAATTATATTGGAATTAGTTCAGATTTGGATATAGCTCCCATATATATTTTCCGCTGATTTTATGGAGGAATTTGGTTACAATAAAAAAGTTCATACATATATATTCTCGACCGATTTTACATATTAGATGCACCCAACAAATTCGGACAGAGAAACGACATTTTGTAATAAAAAATTGCGAAATTATATTAAAATCGGTTGAGGTTTGGGTATAGCTCCCATATATATTTTCGGTCGATCTCATGTATGTTATGTACAAAACACGATACGAATGTCCGATTCCAATGAAATTCAGAATGTATGGCGGAATTTGGTTACAATAATAAATTTGACAAGTTAATTAGAAATCGGTTAAGATTTGGATGTAGCTCCCATATATATTCTCGATCGATCTCAAATATTTGATGCACCAAACAGAATTTGGTGTAAAAGTTAATTTTGTCAAATTATATTGAAATCGTTTCAGATCGGGATATGATTTTATTAAGAAGCATTGACCCACAACGCCTTTGCAATGGTATTAGGCTTACTGTAAAAAACTACACAATTTAATTGACGATACGATTATTACGAAGAAGTATGTTGCTACCTCGAATTTTCTAATTGCAACAGAAATGCCACTCAACTTCAAAAGATTGCAGTTTCCTGTACGCTTGGCATCTATATCTATAAAAGAGGAAAATGTTTGTATGTTTGTTTGTTTGTTTGTTTGTTTGTTTGTAATTTATGGACTCGAAAACCGCTGAATAGATTTTCCTGAAAATTTCCATATATACTGCAACATCGCCTGAAAGTAACATAGGCTATATACATTTTTAAATTTCCACTTGGAACTGGAGATATAGCATCAGAATCGGAGGTACCTCCCAAAACTTTAGATTTTATATGCACATATCTACTGATTGGTTGAAGATACAGTCTCCATATTTGGAATACGTAACGGAATTTGGAACAAAAATAAGTTTGCCAAACTATATTGTAATCGGTTCAGATTTGGATATAGCTCCCATATATATTTTCGACCGATTTCGTTCATTTGATGCCTCAAACACAATATGAATGTTCGATTCCAATGAAATTTGGAATGTGTGACGGGATTTAATCCGAAAATAAATTTGTCAAATTATATTGAAATCGGTTCAGATTTGGATATAGCTCCCATATATATTTTCGGCCGATTTCAAGCATTTGATGCACCAAACACGCTATGTATCCCCAATTTCCATGAAATTTGAAACGTGTGATAGACTTTATTTAAAAAATGGATTTTCCAAATTATATTGAAATCGGTTCAGATTTGGATATAGCTCCCATATACATTTTCGGCCGATTTCATGTATTTGGTGGACCAAACACGACATGTATTTCCAATTGTAATGAAATTTAAAATAAGTAACGGAATTGGGAACCAAAATGAATTTGTCAAATTAAATTGAAATCGGTTCAGATTTGGATATAGCTCCCATATATATTTTCGACCGATTTCATGTATTTGATGCACCAAACACGCTATGTATCTCTAATTTCAATGAAATTTGGAATGTGTAGCGGAAATTAAAACAAATATACAATTGTCAAATTATATTTAAATCGGTTCAGATTTGGATATAGCTCTCATATATATTTTCGACCGATTTCATGTATTTTAGGCACCATACACGATATGTATGTTCGATTCCAAAGAAATTTGGAATATGTAACGGGATTTTTATTAGAAAATAAATTAGTCAAATTATATTAAAATCGGTTCAGATTTGGATAGAGCTCCCATATATATTTTCCGCCGATTTCACATATTTGATGCACAAAACACGATACGTATTTCCGATTCCAATGAAATTCGGCATGAGTGGCTAAATTTGGTACAAAAATAAATTTGACAAATTATATTGAAATACGCTCTGATTTGATTATAGCTCCCATATATATACTCAGCCGATTTCACATATTTGATGCACCCAAAGCGAGAGAGACGAAATCTGGCACCAGAAAAAATTGCCAAATTATATTGAAATCAGTTGAGGTTTGGGTATAGCTAAAATATATATTTCGGTCGATTTCTTACATGTTATCCACAAAACATGATGTATATGACCAATACCAATGAAATTCAGAATGTGTGGCGGAATTTGGTTAGAATAATAATTGTGACAAATTAACTGGAAATTAGTTAAGATTTGGATATAGCTCCCATATTCAATGAAATATGAAAGGTGTGGCGAAGTTTGGTGTAAAAGTAATTTTTTTAAAATTATATTTAAATGGGATCAGATTGGGATATGATTTTAATAAGAACCATTGACCCACAACGCCTTAGGCTAACACTAAAAAACAACACAACAATTTACTTGAAATACGCTTATTACAGCGGAGTATGTTGCTATCTCGAATTCACTAAATGCAATAGAAATGCCACTCTACTTAAAAAAATTGCAGTTTCCTGCACGCTTGGTATTTGCTATGAAATAAATAAATCCAAAGGACAAACCCTTCGTGTATGCATGTCATGTTACTGCTTTTGTAATGATTTTGTTTATTAACGCATTAAATTAGTGCAATATTTTTTTTTTAATTTTTAAATTTGTTTTTCTTTATCCAACATATATTCGTAAATAAAATTTTGAATGCATATAAAATCAAAGGGGTAGCGAAGCGCACCGGGTTCAGCTAGTTTTCTATAAAATTAATAAATCCGAAGCACAAACCCTTCGTGTATGCGGATTAAATTTTTCATGTTCACGCTTTTCTCATGGTCAGCTGTTGCTGGCATGTTCATGCGTTGGTAGACCGAGCTATTTGTGTGTTTACGCATTTATTACAATATATTTTTTTATTTTTTATGTTTTTAACAACAAATATTGGTATATAAAATTTTGAATGCATATTAAATCAAAAGGCGTATTGAAGCGCTCCGGGTTCAGCAAGTATACTATACATCCGAAGATTTTTTGAAATGTTGCAAATTTATTAAAGCCTCTTTTTTACTGTGGAGGGTACAAAAACAAACTTTGGGTAAGTAGATACTTTTCCCAAATCCATTGTTCTTTAAGTATAAAATATCTCCAAAAATTATGTCAGATGTGATTCTCTGCCTTCCCCACTTCAAAGAACCCTCGGATAGATTTCCACCAAATATTCGTTCTGCACGTTCCACTTGAAGTCATTACCTGACCAACCAGCCACCCACCACACCATCTTCCGGTATATTAATATTCATATCTGTCAGACCACAACACTTACTCAATAAAAATCAGATTGAAAATCTATCCAGACAAGAGTAGATCAAAAGAAATATCCATGTGTGACGGACTGCCGTGTTTTTCTGGCTCTCACTCGGCGTCTCTCCGATAACCACAGTTAGTTCCTATGCGTTGGCGGCAAAAGTAACTGCAGGTTTATAACACATTACACACATGTGGCTTTTAAACAACGGATAAACTTTCGGAAAGTCCCAATCTTCCCTACTGGGCTCGATGCAACACAATGCAACACCACAGGCCACTTTTGTCTATCCCTCTGGAGGTGGCAATGTTTGGTAATACATTTCCCAAGGAAATCAAGTTTAACTGCGCACTACTCGGCTGGATGAAGTATGACAAAGGACAACACAACTCAAGACTGCATTGTTGAGGAATGTCATACAGGCTGGCATATTGTTAGCCATATTTGGCGGCCAAACACACACATTCTATATGGCATAAGCCAGCCATCGTTGTGGCAGATTCACGATGTAGTATATGTGTGTGTGTATGTGCGGGGAATACGAGTGGTATATGTTGGCATTTTTTATATAAATTACAGTGCATGTAAATCTTGTGTAATATTTTGGGACAGTATTTATAAACGGGTGTTTTTGAGAAACCCTTTTGCCTACATTTATCATGGTGGAACGCATAATATAATGCAAATCCAAGATTTTAAAAGGTTACTGAAACCTCGAAATTTTATAAGTTCGAAGCCTATTGTTACTAAGCTACTAAAATTTCGATAGTTGCTAAATGTGGCACTGTGGGAATAAATAGAGCCTCAAAGTTTCGTATGTGGATTTTCTTGTAATAAACAAAATTGTTTAAAAAAAATAATTTTGGCCGAAAGATCTAACACTGAGTATGTAGTTTTGTCGAATTCGAAAAATTTAAGGACAACAAATGCCATAAATATTGAATCATTAATCTTGGGCAATCTGAAGAAGATAGAGCTTAGCATGCATTGCATTTTGAGGTAGAAAATGTATAGTACAGTTATTGAGCTACAAATTTGGAATTCGAAATACGTCCTGAAATCAGGAGGGATTTTATTAAATCCGTGCTTTAACTTTACACAAAGTTATAAAAATTACAAAATAGTTAGATAGCGATAGAAAATAGCTAAAATATTGAAAATTTGTATTAGCGTTACTCAACTTAAAAGTTGGCGAGATATTTGGATTTGGAATTATACTCTTTAAGCGTACGAAGAGTACTTTGTACTTTTGGGGAAAGGTTGCTCTTTGTACTAATGGAAGTGGCAGAATCCTAAAAGCCCTTTATACACCTTATACCGTGCTGTGGTATAGGATATCATGTTTTTGTGTTTGAAACAGGCATAAGGGGGGAAGGTTTATCCATAGTTTACATAGAATATATTTTTATTTTGAGTGTTTTGGTTACAATAACCTAACAAGTGGTCTAAAATTTATCATTTATTTTTGAAAATCAAACTCTCCTCCTGAAAAAATGAAAAGTTAATCTTTTGACCTATGTCCCACATAACTATACCTTAGTATGGGGGTATGTTAAGTTTGTCATTCCGTTTCGTAACACCTCGAAATATATATTTTAGACCCCACAAAGGATATATATTCTTGATCAGCATAAAATTCTATGTCTGTCCGTCTGTGGAAATCACTCTAGCTTCCGAACGAAATGAAGTAGATTGATAAAATTTTACTCAAATAAATATTATGTCTGCAGGACTTTTGGTATTGAAAATGTTTTTCGTATAGCCCCCATATAACGATACCTCCCGATATTCGGTATTTTGATGATTTTAGCGACATTATTTACCGGAAATATTTCACATTTTGTATTTGAAGTTCGTAATGGATACTACAGTCTATGCCAGAAAATTGTCTGCGCATGTCCACGTTTTATAACCCCCATGGTACCTCCCTATATTCGGTATTTTGGTGATTTTAGCTACATTATAAACAGATTTTTTTCAAGTTTCGCATTTGAATATTGTAATAGCCTGTGACAAAAGTTGCCTATGCAGGTCCACGGCGTCGTATAGACCCTAATTTTTAAGACTTTAACGGAATTTATAACAGATTTATTTATTTATTTATTTATTTATTTATTTATTTATTTATTTATTTTATTTTTTTTTTTTTTTTTTTTGAAAATTGCCAAATTTGTAACAAATGGTGGAGGGTATTCAAAGTTTGGCCCAGCTTTTTTACTTGTTAATGCTTCATTTGTATGTGGCTTTGTCGAATTCGAACAATTTAAGGGCACCAAATCCCATAAATATTGAATCATTGATCTTGGACAATCTGAAATAGGTAGAGCTTAGCATGCGGGTGTAACTTGGATGAGATAAAGCGGGATTTTTTGTAATTGGCATTTTGAGGTACAAATTCGAAATATGGAATACGTCTTGAAGTAAGGAGGATTTTTTTAAATTTGTGCTTAAAGCTTACGCAAAGTTCAAAAATGTATGGGTGAGGTACCAGAATATCTATCATTTTCACAAGATATCTATCATTTTCACAACATATTTTGCGTTAGCAAAAATGTTTGGATGTGTGAAATTTGAAGAGAGTTGGATTCTTATTTCGCGATTAGTTTTTTTTTTTTTTTTTTTTTTTTTTTTTTTCAAAATTTTGCACCCTTTGTGGGAGAAGTACGAGAAGGAATGCGCCGATACATCCCATTTTCACAGCAGGTTTAGTGTGAGAAAAAATTATGCCACGTTTGAAGTTTGTAGAGAACCCTGATGTTTATTCCGGATTTTATTATCGTTTTGGTTATTTAAAATGTTGATCCTTTGTGTGGGAGGTACCGATCTCTACCATCTTTATAACAGATTTATGTTGATGGAAATATAGAGATGTAACAAGTCTGAATGGAATCAGATGTTACTTTCCCGTTTTATGAGCTTCAAGGATACTCAAAATGTTGACCCTTTGTGGAGAAGGTGATTAATGGAGTGGGCCGGTATTGTTCATTTTCGCACCTAACCGAGCGCTGATACAAATATTTGTATTCGCAAAGTTAGCAAAATCTGATTATATTTTCTCTTTCTGTGCAGTAAATTATTTCCTTTGAAAATGTTGACATTTTGTATGGGAGGTACTTAATGGAGTGGACCGATATTGCCCATCTCCGAACTCGATCTAAGTTTGACAATAATATTACGATGTACCAAGTTTGGATCAAATCGGATACACCCTTTCGGATTTATCGTGCACTCTAGACAGCCAGACAGACAGACAAACGGGCGGACGGACATCGCTGGATCGACTTCAAATGTTCTGAAACGGATTTGGTCCAAAGAGACCTAGGGTCTAAAACTGTTATTTCGATAAGGCACGTTTTGGATATATCAAAAGATATATATAACCTCTCTAGCCATATGACTGAGGGTATAATTATGAAGTTGCTCGAAGATGAAGCATACCCACTGTGCTGTTTGTAATTGGGCTTTTGAACTTCTGTGCCGATTTTGCCCATTTCCGCAGTCGATCAAAATTTGATAGAAATTTGTAAACCGATGTGGGAGATATAGATTGTTGTATCAAATTTCCATACGAATGACAAAAGGCGGAAATATAAAGCAATTGGCACGGATTTGGCATTGGCTTATAGCTCTGGTTATGTTCGAACGGAGTAATGACAAAATTGTCCTTAATGAAAAATTGTCCTTAATTGAAAAATGAGCTCGGGGTAAAGCCATTGGGATTCCAAAAAGTGCAAGAACTTACACCGCAACAGAAAGAAAATAGACTCAAAAGAGCTAAAGAGTTGCTTCGCTTGGCCGAAAGTGGTGAACAGCCGAATTTAGTTTTCTCCGATGAGAAAACATTCGTTGTCCAGCAGTTTGTAAACAGACAAAATGATCGTGTTTACTTGCCAAAGAGGTCAGCTGAAAATGTGCACCTTCGGTTGGCCACCAGAACTCAAGCGCCGGCCATGGTGATGGTGTGGGTCGCCATAACAGCTGATGGTCGCTCTCCACTCGTATTAATCGACCGTGGTATAAATACCAAATATTATCGCGAAAATATTCTGGAGGGTGCCTTGGGCACGCTAACATTTTAGGCGCAGACCTTGGACATTCCAACAGGACTCAGCACAATCGCGTAACCAAGAATGGTTACAAAATGAGGTTCCTCGCTTCATTTCCAGCGCACAATGGCCACCAAAATCTCTGGATACCAAGCCGTTGGACTATTGTGTCTGGAGTATCTTTGAAAGCAAGGTTGGCACTAAAAAATACCAAAGTGTGGATAACCTCAAGCCAGCGCTTCGCCGGGAATGGGCCAAAATACAGCGGAGCAACATTCGGGTAAATCTAAACTTATTCTAATTCTAAAATTGGATCCTATTTCCGACGTTTTTTGCTTTCATTCAAAAAATTAAAAAAATATTAAAATTATGGCATTTGACTTTATTGCAGTTTTTTATCTCACCCTGTATATTGAACTCTTGTAAGAGAGGTACCAGAAAAAGTGCATCGATATTTTCCACTTGCTCTGATATAGACAAAAATATTGGGATGTGCTAAGATAGAAGAAAATGGAACACTGATTCCATATTTTACAAAAGATATTTGTAGTCAAAATGTTCACCCATTGGGGGAAGCTGGAGAGGCAATACTATCCATGATCGCTACGAAGCTAAGTGTGCTATAAATATTACTACAGAGAAAATGTGTACTGAGGAGGGGTAATAATATTGTCAATTTTCGCACCTTACATAATCTGAATATTATAGAGTGCAAAGATCGAAAGATACCAGGAACTCCTATCACAGGATATGAAAGTACAAAAAAGAGTCGACCGATATCCGACGAAATCACTAATACATAAAAGTTTCATATCTTATCCTTACATTGATGCTGATTTCGTAGACATATACCGTGTGAAATCGGGAAAATAGCTATATATACATATGAATCTAAATTATCGTTTTGAATGTCCATTAGCATGACAGAGGATGGAAATATATGGAAGCTATAGCTATATCTGAACCGATATTCACCAAATTTGACATACTAGCTTCTAGACTCAATTCGGTCGTAAGTGCCAAATTCCATCCCATTTAGACAAATATTAGACGTTTAGTGCACAGTAAAATGCAAATCGGACGAAGTTATATATGGGAGCTATATCCAAATCTGAACCGATCTCGATAAAATTTAGCAAAGGTATTTGTGAGCTGTATTTGATATATTTCCCCAAATATTGTTGTTACAGAGTGCATATTACGGCTGCGGAGGACAAAAATAACAAATCGGATGTAAAATATATATAGGAGCTATAGCTATATCTGAACCGATTTTGATCAAATTTGGCATACTTATTTTCAGGTCTAATTGCCGCAGAATTTGGAATTCCCTTGTGGCTCTAGTCATGGACGGAACAGGCATTTGTTACATTATTTGTTTCCTCATTAAATCCAAAGAGCTTCAGATCTATAAAAACTTAACAGTAATTTATATGGTTGTAGTGTATTACATGATCGTGACCGCTCGATTATAGCTTTTTATACCCTCCACCGTACTATGAAGGGTATATTAACTTTGTCATTCCGTTTGTAACTCCTCGAAATACTCATGTCAGACCCAACAAAGTATGTATATTCTTGATCAGCGTAAAATCCTAAGTCGATTTAGCGATGTCCGTCTGACTGCCTGTCTGTTGTAATCACGCTATCTTTCGAACGAATAGAGTTCGTAAATGGGCCATGCAGGTCCACGTCTTCTCATATAACGGTACCTCCCAATACCCGGTATTATGATGATTTTAGCGTCATTATTCCCGGTGTAGTTTAAAATTACGTATTTGGAGTTCGTAATGGAAACTACAGTCTGTGACAAAAAATTGTGTATGCAGGTCCAGGTCTTCGTATAGGCCACATATATAAGTACCTCCTGATATTCGGTATTTTGACGATTTTAGGTACAATACTCACCGAAATCGTTTGAGATGTCGTATTTGAAGTTCGTAATGGTTGCTACAGCCTGTGAGAGAAAATTGTCTATGCAGTTTCAAGTTTCGAATTTGAATATGGTAATGGCTTATGACAAACAAAGTCTATGTAGGTTCACGTCATAGAGACCCCAATATAACGGCTATATTCGGTATTTTTAAGATTATAACAGAATTTTTAACGGATTTTATACTTTGAAAATTTGCAAAATTCGTTCCAAATGGTGGAGGGTATTCAAAGTTCGGCCCGGCCGAACTTACTGCTTTTAACTTGTTTGACTTGTTTATTTCTTAAACTGTTTCTTCTACTATCCATATACATTTTGTTTTATAGAACTTATCTCTAAGCACAACATTGGACCGGAAAATAACTACAAACAACAGAATTTCAATGTCCTTTTCCTAATTGCAGGATCTTCCAAACTTTTTAATACAATTCCCATCTCAAAGGCATAAATGAGAAAAAAGGTTAGAGATCTTGGAAAACTTGAAGGATCAGCTTGGCTCCAGTGGATAATAAACTTATGAGTAAAATATAGCCACTCTTCCTATAAGGATCCGAATACTGTGCAAATTGAAACATGTTTTGTTGGAGACGGAAGCGGCTTTTTGGTCATAACTCAAACCACGTGCCATTCTTTACGATTTACTGCCATACCAGGTTTTTGTTCTTACAACCGACATTCAAACCAGTAATACAATGACCACCCGACCGACCGACCAACGACGTAGTATTCATAGTATGTAGATACGACAATATTGGTAGTAAATCCGTAGTAACATTTACTGCTAGCGGTTGATTCTCAGTGTGTCTCTCACTGCTTGTCTGTCTGTCTGCCAAGCTGAGCGTAATACATTTAGGCACATGTAAGGGACATGCAGGCATGGCTGATGCATACACACACACATGTATGTGAGTGTGCATGGTCCTGTGTGTGTTTCGGATTTGAATGATGGCCCATACATATGTTATCCTTGTTGCTGACTGCCGTCGCCGTTAGAATCACCGTAATCGTCACCATAGTCGTTGTTGTGGTAGCCTCTGTTACTGCTTGCTGCCGTTTTGACAGTAACTCTGTGTTGTTGTGGTTCGTATCTGGGTTTCGTGTACTGTCGTTATTCGTATGCACATATGCAGCCTGTTTTTAATGGGTACAAACATGTATGTATGGGCCTATTTTGTATAGGGAATGTATGTTTGTATATACATATCCGTCTTCCCGGACCTACATATCGTGGTGGTGATGGTGTGTGTGTGTGCATGTTTTGTTTGCACTAGTAGGTGTGCTTATGTTCGAGCTTGTTGGAAATATGGGTCAAAATGTAGTGCAATGTCCTCAACATCCGCATTGCTGTAGTTTGACTTTTCTCTTTCTCTCTCGCTCCCGAATGGGGAATTGCATTGAGGTTCAATTTTAAGTTTTACATTCTTTCATTGTGAATTGGGCTTGCTGCTGCTGATGTTGTTGTTGTTTTTTTTCTGCATTCTTACCAGCTGTCTTTAAAATTCAATGTTGAACACGAAGTGGCTCTTAATAGCTATTTGGCTGTGACGGAGTTTTTTTATCGTTTGCAATTCTGGTACCAATGTTTAGCTAGCGAAGCGTGCATTTAAATATATTAAATTTGTGGGAAACGGATGAGATTTTTGTCATCTTCGAATAACTTTAAATGGGTACGGTTTACAGTCAAGACAGAGGCATAATTTATTACAGAATTCCCAGAGTTTAAAACCCGAAAAAGTGTTTTCGGTTTCCAGGCTAAACTTTTTTGTTGCCCATTATATATAGCCTTAATCATGCAGAAAGGACCTGAAATGATATTTAGCTCCATAACTCAATAAATTTGAGATGTAGCTCTAAAATTAGATACAGTCCTGTGGGTTACGTGTATCATTTTAAGAAAATATATCAGTATACGTTTTGATATAGCCCCCATATAACGCTTTACCCCGATTTCAAGTATTTTTGAAGTTTTAGCCATTTTTATACACTCCGCCTTAAATCACTTTATCCGTTATTTTGTTTGTAACATCTCTAAACATTCGTCGTAAACGTATATATTATCAGCATAAAATTCTAAGACGATTTAACGATGTCCGCCTGTCTGACACGGACGGACGTAGTGTTTCACTATATATTGGTATTGAAAATGAAATCGGTCAACTTTTCTAATATCCGCCATATAATTGCACCTTCGAATGTTCGGTATTTTGATGATTTTAGCAACATATTTTCATGGATTTTTTTTTTTAAAATTGGAAAGATTTTCCGAAACGATTCCCAGAAAGAAAACAAGACTGGGTTTAGGGGCTATTGACCGACCTGACATTTTTATCACAGGTAGGTATTTTTACCCTACACCACATACTGGCAGGGGTATTATGTGTTTATGCATTTGTTTGTAACAGGGTAAAAGAAGCGAGATAGACCCATAGTTACTTTTAAGGATCTTTATAGAATCACTTTTTGTATCGATTTATGAATGCCAGTCCATCACTCCATGCGTTTTAGTGAACAAATTGCAGTTCGCATTTATTATCCGATTGAGATGAAGTCCATCACTCCATGCATTTTAGTGAACAAATTGCAGTTCGCATTTATTATCCGATTGAGATGAAATTTGGCCCAAGGACGAACCCTACTGAAATTGGTGAGATCGGTTAAAAGTCCCTCACATGTGTAAAATGCACTCCACAAGAATGATATTTTATACCAGGTATTGCTCGAACGATACTACTCGGTCAAATTGTATGAAGATATGGCTCCCATATGTACCTTTATTGGATTTCAAATTTTTTATGCACCAAATAGCTATGTCAGCCCAAATGTTGGCACATCCTACCGAATTGTGTCTAGAAACAAGTACTTCAAATTTGGTGAAAATCGGTTCAGATATTGCTATAGCTCCTATATATATGTTTTATCCGATTTGTTCCCTCACATACGTAATATGCACTCCACAATAATTTTATTTGATACCGGGCATCAGATCAGAAAATACCTCTTCCAAATTTTATCGAGATCGGTTCAGAATTTCATGTAGCTTCGATAAGCATCTTCATCCGATTTTACGGTTATTGCTCACCATATATGTAATATCAGCCCAAATTGAATAGGTTTTCTCATAATCAATCGAATTTTACTCGAATTTTACCATTTGGCGAAACTTGGTCGGGTACATCGATTGCTCCAATAAATATTTCCTAATATAATTCTTATCGAAGTCACGTCATGCACTATACAGTTTATATTTGAATACAGTCTATATTTGAATCGCAGTTGGTAGGATCTACTTCACATAAATTCCCAATATAAACTTTTTTGTTACAGTAGCTCTAATAAATACGAATAGTGGTGTAGGGTATCATAAAGTCGGCCCGCCCAACTTTAGACCTCTCATTACTGGTTTCAAACCGATTATTACAAAGTAATTTTCGTGGGGCAAATACCCTGTTACCCGTCTATTTACCCTGAAAATTTGGATACAAAAATCTTGTGGTTCCGAAGATATAATATACTTTAAAGATACTATAAAGTCGAAGACCGGCTACCTAAAAAGACCCCAGAGGAGAAAATCTTAAGCCCCGGCCGCAGGTCAACTTCTTGCATATGGCCACTTGTTAGATAGGTATTTCCATAAGCTTTTAAATGATATCCATTTTGTACTAACCGGATAAGACCCAGAATTTGTATCCGAACCTTCGGGGGAATAATAAATAACCCCCACAAAAAATATTTTGCCATAATCAGGTCAAAAATATCTACCCAATAATGGGGTTCATGTCAGCAATGGTTGTAATTCCATAAGTATGGGGATTATGTCCGCTACTTTCTAGGGATTATGACTTTTTTGATATTATATGTAAATGGTTGCGATGGCCAAAATTCCGTACCTTGACGCCTAAAGTTGTTTTATGTCTGCTTATTCATACGTGAGCAAACTACACAGGAACACACACAATTTGGAACGAATTAGGACATTTTCAAAAAATAAAAATGAAATCCATTAAAAATTCTGTTCAAATATCGGAAGGTGCCGATATATGGGGGGATAAACGATATTGTGGACCTATATAGACAAATCTATGTCTAGGGATATAGTAGTCACAAATAACACCTTGTATAGAATTTAAGACAATTCCGTTTAAAAATGTGGCTAAAATCATCAAAATACCGAATATCGGCTGGTGGCGTTATATGGGGGATATACGATATCATGGACCTATATAGAAAACTCCCTGTCAGGGGGTAAAGTGTTTCCAAATAACCCCTTGTGTAGAATTTCAGACAATTTCGTTGAAAATGTGGCTAAAATCATCAAAATACCGAATATCGGGGGTACCGTTATATGGGGGATATACGATATCGGGGACCTATATAGACAATTCTCTTTCAGGGGGTAAATTGCCCACAAAGAACTCCTCGTGTGTATTTTCAGACTATTCTATTAGAAAATGTAGCTAAAATCATGAAAATACAGAATATCGGGGGTACTGTTATATGGGGGCTATACGATATCGTGGACCTATATAGATAATTCTCAGCCAAGGGATAAAGCATCAGATATCGGGGGTACCGTTATATGGTGGCTATACGATATCGTGGACCGATATAGCCCATCTTCGAACTTTACCTGCCTGCAGACAAAAGAGAGATCTGGCAAAATTTTAGCTTTCTATCTTTATTCGTATAGCCCGTAGCGTGATTACAACAGACGGACGGACGGACAGGGCTAAATCGTCTTAGAATTTTACGCTGATCAAGAATACATATACTTTGTTGGGTCTAAAATGATTATTTCAATGAGTTACAAACGGAATGACGAACTTAATATACCCTCCATACTATGTATGGTGGAGGGTATAAAAATGTAGACTTGGTCCCCATTCTGTGGGTCGAACGTAAAAACCTAAAGATCTTTATAAAATTAAAGTTCGAAGTTGTATGAAATCGAAATGATATTCTCATCTAAGTGTATATTTAAGAAAATAAATTTCTATGTCAATGATTTCAATTCAAGTAGAATTTGTTTAGATATCTGTCACAGCGTAATTTACATATTAATATCTAAAAATTCTTGCACGTATATGTGTTAAAAACATGAAAGCATATGTGTGCTTCCGAGCAATTCTTCGTGTTGTGTTTTTTTTTTTTTATTTTTTCTGTTGTGTTTGTGTGTTCAAAAAGGTACTTCAAAATGATGAAATGAAAATTGCCTCTAGCCATCCATGGCTTCATTTTGCACATACCAACACACACATATGGTAAAGAAGCACTACTTATCCCATGGACTCCTCTATATCCAAAACACGTATTCATATTTTCGTCCAAAAATGACGATGACGACGCCAACATTGTTATAAAGGAGGCAAATTTAATGAAATGTATTTTTTGTGTCCTCTCATTCAAGTCAAAACAATAGATGCACAACGGCTGTTCCTTTGCTGCACATGGAAATGACCGAGTGCATGCAAGTGTTTGTGTGCGGGAAAGTGTGAAAGAAAATAAAAATTCTAGTTTTTGGTATGATTTTTTTTTTTTGGAACAAGAAATATTTTGAAATGCTCTCACTATAGGTTTACGTAATAGCATGATGGCTTCAGTGTTACCATATTGGTCTTATTAGCACCTAAAATATTTAAAAAAACAGTTAGGAAAAGTCAAAAGTCGGGCGGGAACGACTATATGATACCCTACACGATTTTGTGTATTTAGTTGAGCTCCCGTAACAAAAAAGTTTATAATGGGAACTTATGTGAAGTAGATCATAGAAACTCCGAACCAAATAACGTGCTGTACAGGGTGAGATGAAAAAACTGCAACCAACTTTAGACTGCTGTTATTTATAAGCCACTTGCCGACAGCTGTTAAAATTATTCCAGTGATAGCTTATTATATGATTTACAATCATACAAAAGCATTTTGGTGAGAATTTTCCCAAAAAAAATTATTCGTGATGGAATTCAAACGTGATAGTGTGATTTCTTTCTGGAAAACCACAAGTGGCTATCGCTAGAGCACTCCAACATTTAAATGTGAATAAATCTTTTGTGTCTCGTACCATCGCTCGTTACTGGTAGCGTAGCCCGACGTCAAGGAAGTGGACGAAAGAAAATAGCAACATTAGCAGAAATGGTTCGGAGAAGTAAAGTAGCGACTTCATCGAAACCCGTGTTGAAGTGGCCGAAAAATGGTTCATGAGATGAACATATCGCAATATTCCATTCGGAAAATATTAAAAAATGAGCTCGGGTAAAGCCATTGAAATTCCAAAACGTGCAAGTGCTTCGCTTGGCCGAAAGTGGTGAACTGCCGAATTTGGTTTTCTCCGATGAGATCAGCTGAAAATGTGCACCTTCGGTTGGTCACCAGAACTCAAGCGCCGGCCATGACGATAGCGTGGGCCGCCATAACAGCCGATGGTCGCTCTCCGCTCGTATTAATCCACATTGGCATCAGAATAAATGCCGAATATTATGGCGAAAATATTCTGGAGGGTGCATTAAAGGCTTGGGACGCAAACATTTTGGCCTCAGACCTTGGACATTCCAACGGGACTCAGCACCATCGCACTCAGCACGCTTCGCCCAAGAAAGGTTACAAAATGAGGTTCCTCGCTTCACTTCCAGCGCACAATGTCAACCAAATCTCCAGATACCAATTCGTTAAAAATACCAAAGTGTCGATCACCTCAAGCAAGCGCTTCATCGTGAATGGGCCAAAATACCCCTGAGCAACATTCGGGCAGCATGTGGCGGTTTCATTGGTCGTTTAAAGGCCATAATTCGTGCCAAAGGTTACCAATTGGTAACAAAACAAAACTTATTGTAAAATTTGATGCTATTTCCGATATTTTTTGCTTTCATTCTATAAAATTTAAAAAAAAATGTAAAAATTATGGCGTTAGACTTTATCTCACCCTGTATAGTGTATGATATGACTTCGGTAAGGATTATATTAAAAAATATTTATTTGAGCAATAGGAATACCGGATCAAGTTTCACCTATTTAATTTGGGTTGTAAAATCGAATGAAGATGTATATCGAAGTTATATAAAAATCTGAAGAGATTTCGATAAAATTTGGCATTGGTATCAAATATCATCGTTGTGGAGTGCATATTATACATTTGAGGGATTTTAACGCCACATCGGATGAAACATATATATGAAAGCTATAGCTATATCTAAACCGATTTTCGCCAAATTTGAAGTACTTCTTCCTGAAATGAATTCAATCGGAATTGCCAAAATTTGGTTCACAATTTACCCGAAATCGGTTGAAGATTTACCGATCCTCACCAATTTCAATAAATTCAAAGGGAAAGGGTAATGGGTCTATCTCGTTTCCTTTTCAAACAAATGCACAAGGACATAATACCCTTACAATGATGTGGTGTAGGGTATAAAAATCCGAACCTTCCTTAATAAATTAGCCAGACTCCATAAAGTTGTTCCAATACATATGTAGAAGAATCAATCAGCACACATTGGCCATGTAAATTAAATAGGCACTGCTTTGGCTGAGGCCTGTTGAAACTAGTCTCGAGTCCTTCTCCTGTTAAAATAATGAAGGCACACATTTAAAACCAGTAAGGAAAGGTCAAAAGTCGGGCGGGCTGACCAAATGATACCCTACCCCACTATGAGTATTTAGTTGAGCTCCAGTAACAAAAGAATTTATTTGAAGTAGATCATACCACCTATCAAAATTTGTCTTTAAATCAGCTATAGTTTTTTACCAAATTTGATGTACTTTCTCCTAGACTGCCAAAATTTAGGTCATTTGGACTGATATCGGCCATTTGGTGCACTATTAACCCGAAATCGGTTAAAGATATATGGGAGCTATATTTAAATCTGATCTGATTATCATCAACATCAATAGGGTTCGTCCTAGGGCCAAACAAATGTTGTTTGCATTTGGTTCACAAGAATACATGGATGGACGGACAGACGAAGTGACATGCATAAATCGACTCAGAAAGTGATTCTATGAAGATCCTCAAAAGAAACTATAGGTCTATCCCGATTCCTTCTCCATGTTAGAATAGGCAGATTTTTATGTAGAAGGAAAAGTTACATTTTGAAACAATTAATAAAATATCAATCATCACGCATCGGGCTTGTGAATTCTATTGGCACTCCATTTATTTGAATTCTTCTCCATACATTAAAAAAAGATTTTCTGAGGTTTATTTTCTCGAACTCGGTTTGCACTTCTTTATTCTCATATTTTGTGTATTTATTTCCAGGGACATCTCTCACGACTCCGTTTAGCGCTATTGCTTCTCTGTTTTCACGTAGCTGCTGGTATGGTGCTACTGCCTGCATGAGGTTGCCCCGTATGGTCTTATGAATATTCTTAGCTTTGTTTACTATAGAGTTAATCTCGCTAAGTATGTTGCCAAGTCTGGCGAAGGCAGTGTCATCCTACCATTTGAGGCGGGTAATATAGTGTTCGCCATATTCTCAATTTTTATCAACAGTGCTTGTGCTTCTTTGCAAAATGTTTGGAATTGTAGACATTATGAGTTGAATGGGTTATTCAATCGGGTATCTTCAAGTGCGTTGTTATTGTTCATGCTTCACTGGATCCTAACTCAAAGTCGTTATAGCAGATCGTTGTTAGTAACGTTTGTGGTCTCATGGTTGCCTATGCATGCAGGGAGGCCATGCGAGTGTTGACGAAGAATCAACCGGTGGTTCAACCTAATGGCAACAAATCTGAGAGCGTTCTTTGAGACTTCCCAGGTTTTAATAGGAAGGGGGTAGTTGCAGCAATTGACCAGAAGCCGTTTCGGCTAGACTTCAGTCAACTTACTAGGATTCTAGAATACTACAACCTCCAACAATATGTTACGATCATGTGTTCCAGTATGCCAAAATTAAGATCTTAATGATATCGATCTTAATGCCCGAAAGGGCGGACGATGAAAGTTGCTGCCGCCTCTAGTGAGGTCAGACGCTGCTGGATTTATTTGCCAGCTAATTGCCTGTCAACTGTGGTCTGCGGGATCGATAAGCCCGTTTTCTCTAATGAGAGTACCTTGTGAAGATTAAAAAACCCTAAAAAATTCGAGTGCATGTGCCTCGAATTGAACGAACATTTTGCCTTCCAATTACTTCAAGTTACATTTGTACTTTTTGATATTTTCGTTCACCCATTTTGGTACCAAAATTCACTTCATTCTGGCAACTTTGTTTCGCTTTTATTATAACACAACACACATTCGGCCAGTTATACCAACCATGTAT
Organism: Musca domestica; assembly: GCF_030504385.1. Lineage (NCBI taxonomy): Eukaryota > Metazoa > Arthropoda > Insecta > Diptera > Muscidae > Musca > Musca domestica. The sequence goes on from NW_026712347.1 coordinate 597,467, forward strand.
GATATGAGTAGCACCAAAAATGAGCATCATTATAATAAAAATGATAAATGTTGACTTTTTCGACATACTTTAAAATTTTCAAAAACGTAATTAGGGCTATTTCTTGAAGCAAATAATACAAATTTCATTCACTGACAAGAAATGCATGTTTTAGAATAAAGAAGCCAAACCATTTGGTAAATATAATTTATGAGACGACCACAAGCAAAATTATAGTTTGATAAGGCAGCATGTTAATACTGCATGAATGTGTATTTCTTTAAGCAAAAGTGTAAATTGTTTATTAAAAAAGGTTTAAAATATTATTAAAATGTTTTTACTACTAGATACGCCTACGTCAACTATATGTGTGGACGCCAGTCGTACGTGAAATTCCGGAATAAGAAGTCCAAGCCCAGTAGAGTGAAACAGGGAGTTACCCAAGGTGGGATGATATCTCCGGAACTGTTTAACCTCTACCTTTCCAGACGGTACCGAGATCGTAACATATGCGGATGACTATACGATCATGGCGTCGGATCCTGTAGTTGATGACATATGCGTCAGGATGAACAACTATCTCGCGGAGCTTGCCGCCTTCTTCCTTGCGAGGAATATGAAAATATCCGCCACTAAATCGACGGCCACACTATTTACCACATGGACTGCGGAGATTAGAACACAACTGAATGTGCAGGTTGAGGTGCACATAATTCCGACCACCAACTACCCCAAAATCCATTTGATACACAATTAATCTGAAATCGGATAAAGGTCGATCTCTGAACCGATCTCGATAAAATTTGGCAAAGATATTTCTGAGCTGTATTTGGCATATTTCCGTGAATATAGTTGTTACGGAGTGCATATTACGGCTGTGGGTAACAAATATAACAAATCGGATGAGCCGATCTTCACCAAATTTGACATACTAGCTTCTAGACTCAATATGGTCGTAAGTGCCAAATTCCATCCCATTTGGACAAATATTAAACGTTTGGTGCACAAAAAAAGTAAATCAGACGCAGTTATATATGGGAGGTATATCCAAATCTGAACCGATCTCGATAAAATTTAGCAACGGTATTTCTGAGCTGCATTTGATATATTTCCCCAAATATGGTTGTTACAGAGAACATATTACCGCTGCGGTGGACAAAAATAAAAAATCGGATGAACAATATATATGGGAGCTATAGCTATATCTGAACCGATTTCAAATTTGGCATACTTATTTTCAGGCCCAATTTGGTTGTATGTGCAAAATTCCATACTATTCGGACTGATATTACACGTTTGGTGCACAATAAAAGGCAAATCGGACGAAGATATATATGGGAGGTATATCTAATTTTTACCGATTATCTCCAATTTCAAAAGGGTTCGTCCTTGAGCCAAACAAGTGTTGTTTGAAAATTTCATTTCAATCGGATAATAAATTCGACCTGCATTTTGTTCACAAGAATACATGGACAGACGGACGGACGGACAGACGGACTGACATGCATAAATCAACTCAGAAAGTGATTCTATGGAGATCCTCAAAAGTAACTATGGGTCTATCTCGCCTCCTCCTCTTCTCTACTATTTTACAGTGCACTGTCCCAATATGTTCGGTATTTCATTGATTTTGAATTTTGAGTTCTCATTAAATGAATTTGTGTCATATGAAATAAGTAAGTCCGCATTGATGTGAGCCATATACAGCTGTGTCCGTTATTTTTGTTTGTTTGGATGTTTTGGCATCTTCCAGCAGAAGTACGATGTTATCAGCAATATATTAGTATTTAACATCATATTGTGCTCTAATTTCATTTTCTAAATTTTTTATTTAGAATTCAAAACAGTAAAAAAATAAACACAAATGTATGGCAACTTGACAAAATCTCATGCGTTATAAAAAAAACCAAAAAAATGAAAAAAATGTGTATCACAAAAATTTGATTTTTTGGATTTTATCCTTTGCTTCCAAAAGATCATTCCGACATGGTGTGAATTGTCCAATCAGACCAGCATAACATTTTTCATATGAATTGGCCTTAATTTGGTATATAGGTTATTTTTGTGGAAATCACAATGTTTGGTCCGTGTTTTGAGTTATCGTGCCTATTTTCTGTTTTATGGTACAGTTTCACTGTAAATGGTACCTCCCAAGACGTGTGTTGATCATCACCACCACTAGAAAATTTTCAACCCCAGTGAAAACAGGGAATTATGTGGGGAATAAAAGATAAGATTGGAAATTGGCAAAATAATTCATAATCTATTTGGGGTTTTGATGAAATGTCCTAATAACATCTACATTTCACATTTTGATTTCAACACTCAGATAGACAGATATTGTTAAATCGACCTAGATTTTTGTAATAAAATAAATAAATTAAATACAAAGCGTTCTTTGGGAATGGAAATGTTGGGAACTGTTAATATAATAAATAAAAATAAACAATAATTTTTTTCAAGATAAGTTTTACATTTTATTTAATTCAAAAAGTTTATAAATGAATTTTAAAGAGATTATTTCGGTATTAAGAATAGGATTTGTAGTACCATCTCTATCACATATGCATCCAATGTTGATTGCCATCTTAGGACCACAACGCGGAATTAGACCCAATGGGTGGTTGATTAAAGTTGAAATAAATTCCTAAAAAGAAAATACATAAAGATTAGTGAAAATGTGAATTTTTAAAATTGTTTAATTCAAATATATAATGGAACCAGTAAAGAAAGTCCTAAAGTCGGGCGGGGCCGATTTTATGATACCCTACACCACTTTGCTAATTTAGTTGAGCTCCACTTAATAATTAAAAGTTTTTATGGGAGAATTCAATCCTACACGCTATGATTATAATTGTAATTTAAAGTTCAATGGACTTAATATGGCGAAGCATTTGTATCTTTTAAATTCGGACTTGTATTGCCCATTTGGTGCGAAATTAATTTGAAATCGGATAAAAATATATATGGGAACTATATCCAAATCTGAACCGATCTCGATAAAATTTCTGAGCTGTATTTGATATATTTCCCCGAATATCGTTGTTACGGAGTGCATATTACGGCTGTAGGTAACAAATACAACAAATCGGATGAACAATATATATGGGAGCTATAACTATATCTGAACCGATCTTCACCAAATTTGGCATACTATCTTCTAGACTAAATTCGGTCGTATGTGCCAAATTCCATCCCATTTGGACAAATATTAGACGTTTGGTGCACAAGAGCTATATCCAATCTGAACCGATCTCGATAAAATTTAGCAAAGGTATTTCTGAGCTGCATTTGATATATTTCCCCAAATATTGTTGTTACAGAGTACATATTACGGCTGCGGAGGACAAAAATAACAAATCGGATGAACAATATATATGGGAGCTATAGCTATATCTAAACCGATTTCGATAAAATTTGGCATACTTATTTTCAGGCCTAATTTGGTTGTATGTGCAAAATTCCATACTATTCGGGCTGATATTACACTTTGGTGCACAATAAAAGGCAAATCGGACGAAGATATATAAGAAGATATATATGGGAGCTATATCTAAATTTTTACCGATTATCTCCAATTTCAATAGGGTTCGTCATTGGGCCAAACAAATGTTGTTTGCAAAATTTCATCTCAATCGGATAATAAATGCGACCTGCATTTTGTTCACAAGAATACATGGACAAACGGACGGACAGACGGACTGACATGCATAAATCAACTCAGAAAGTGATTCTATGCAGATCATCAAAAGGAACTATGGGTCTATCTCGTTTCCTTTTGCCTGTTACAAACAAATGCACAAAGACATAATACCCTGACCACCTTGTGGTGTAGGGTATAAAAATAAATAATATTAAAACGCTTTAAAGTTTAAAAGTGTAGATGTGAATCGTTTTATGCCGGTTCAAACACAATATTTATCGAGAAACGAATATCAATTTTTAATTTTTGTACAAATTATATAAATTTTAAAAGCTAAATTTTTTCTTCGAATTTGTTTATCTCGAAAATACTGAGAAAAATTTAAAGTCTCAAGTACACAACAAGCACAACTCGAGCACAACAAGTTACCTTTTTTTTCAAAACTCCAAAGTCGCAATGCCGACATTTTTTCGAATCTGTAAAGAAATGTCAAATGCACTAATGTGTACAATTCAGCAAAACTTTAATTATTTCGCAATTCTCTCAGGTATTTTCGTTTCAATTTACCCTCCACAATACAATGAAGTATATATTAAATATGTCATTCCGTTTACAACACCTCCAAATATTTTACGGAGGCCCACAAAAGTAAATATATATTCCTGACCCGAATATCATTTTAAATCATTCGAAATCACGATTTAATTTAATCTAGAGCTTTAAAAATTGGCACAAAGCTTTATATTATATGCTGATTGGTATTGAAAGTGGGATTTACCTAAAAGTGGGCTAATAGGTATTTAATTAAAACGTATTGGTATTCTTAGTTAAGATAGTTAGTGGTAGACGGTATAAAAGTCTTTTTTCCAATAACTCTGACATTTTTTTGAAATTCAACACAGGAAAATTCATTGCGTGCTTCTTCAATATTACGGTCAGTTTCAGTTTTGGCATGGGTACGTATGTAAGAAGATCAGAAGCCTTGCAAAAAGTACCAATGAATCCAGAAAAAGTCATATGAGCTTATGTTGCCACAATGGACGTATTGAGAGGCGAGTTTGGTCAACGTTTTAATTCACGTTCGGGACCGATCAATTGTGTGCCTAGATACATCGATTTAACTCCCTTTTTAGCTATGTTAAAGCTCATGTCTATACAGACGATCCCGCTTCAATTGACACATTATTAATTAATAGTCTGCTGGAATCATTGGACCGAACTTCTCCAAAGATTCTAGGAATCGTAATGTAACTGTAAGTGTTGAGTAGTACTGTGAGGTGATATCCAACTTTTATTTGTCCAAAATACAAAAGCTTAACTTGCATGAGTTGTGGTTTCAACAAGACAGCGCAATATGTCACACAGCACGTGTAATAATGGACTTATTGAGAGGCGAGGTTGGCCTACATTTTATTTCATGTTCGAGACCGGTCAATTGGCCCTAGATCGGACTATTTTAAAACCTTAGACTTTTTTTGTGGGACTATGTTAAATTTTGTGTCTATACAGACGATACCGCATCGATTGTAGTATTGGAAGACAATACTAGAAAGATTATACCGAAATTGGGCTAAAGGGGATGGATTAATTTTATGTTCTCAAAACATCAGCCTTTTTGTCTGTTCCAGAACTTGCAAGAATCTACTAATTTTGCATTTTTTTCGATATCATAAAATGAAAATCCGTTATAGTAGTAAAAACCAGTAAGGAAAAGTCAAAAGTCAGGCAGGGCCGACAATATGTTTCCCTACACCACTATGCATATTTAGTAGAGCTCCCATAACAAAATAATTAATTTGAAGTAGATCATACCTCCTATCAACCTTTGGCTTTAGAGCAGCTATTATTTTGTTGCAGAGGAACGAATATATGAGAGGCATATCCAATTCTGAGTCGTTTTTCACTAAATTAGACGGAGAAATTTTAATCTTTTATACAAAATAACATTGCTATAGAGTGCATGATATCACTTGGAGAAGAATAATAATAAAAATATATCTACGGAACCAAGTTGCACAAAATGGAAACATACGTCCCGAAGTTCACACCATTTGGACTGATATTAGCCACATAATGGCACAATAATCCTGAAATCGGATTAAGGATATGCATGGAGCTATATCCAAATCTTAGCCGAACACGATAAAATTTGGCAAATATATTTCGGAGCTTTTTACGATATCTGGTACCAAATATTATTATAGATATATCTGAACCGATTTGCACCAAATTTGATGTACTTGCTTTTAGACTAAATTCGGTCGGATATGTCTAAAATTAATTGGCGCACAATTAACCCGTAATCGGTTGAAGATATATATGGGAGCTATATCCTAATCTGAACGGATCTTGACAAAATTTGGCAGAGGTATTTATGGGCTGTATCTGATACCGAATATTATTCTCGTCGAATGCATATTACGAATGTGAGGGACTGAAACACCAAATCGGGTGAAAACTATATTGGAGCTATAACTATATCTGAACCAATTTTCACCAAATTTGACGTACTTGCTTCAAGACTGAATTCGCTCGGATGTGCCGAAATTCAGATTATTTGGACTTATATTGGTCATTTGGTGCACAATTAACCCGGTTGAAGGCATATGTGAGCTATGGCTATATCTGAACCGATTATCACAAATTTCAATATGGTTTGCTAAATTTCATCTCAATCGGACAATAAATGTGTTCTGCATTTTGTTCACAAGAATGTGATTCAGAATGTGATTCTATGAAGATCCTCAAAAGAAACTATTGGTCTATCTCGCTTCCTTCTCCATATAACAAACAAATGCACAAAGACATAATACCCTATTATACCCTTAGGGTTTAATTATTCTTGCAGTTCTGGAGCAGATAATTGATGTACATGACATGGAGGGATTACCAAGGTTACCTAGTGCAATCATATATTCATGATTATTGTTATACATTTGACAACATTTCATTGTCAAAATGCATATTCAGAATTCCATTGTTTACACACAAATCAGAGATGAATTGTAGTTAAATTTAACTAGGTAAATAACATAAAATGCAAAGCTGGATAATTTTCTTTGAAATGTAGCTACTTTGAAGTAATTGCTCCAAATTGTGTAAAAGAATATCTCACATTTTATATAGCACTCGATATAAAAGAACTTTCCGGTTTTTTTTGTACTTTTGCACCATACATCTCGTTATCCTCAATATTATTTTCAGGTTTTCTTTTATTTCTTCTTTTATATTTCTAGAATTTATAAAACTTACCTTATTTTCGATCCATTGAAATTCTCAATTGATCTTGTCGGTCATCTAATCGCCGATCTCAATTGTATTTGTTGTTTCTTTCACTGCTTTCAACAAATGAAAACAACAATAGTATTATCGCCAACAATGCTTTTCAAATCCAATGGTTTGTCAGAATTCCGCTCTATTATCACCGAACCACCACTCGCTCGCTTCAGTGTCGACCTCAATACTGAGTCTATTTAAAGAGAATTTATTCATTTTATACAACATTGTCTCCGTTGAATGTACATACGCATGTACACATGGACCACTGAAAGAATTGTTTTGTCCGTCCAACATTGCGGGAGTATGGTTTCGATGTAGCCAACATGTGTTAATGTTATCCTCTTCAAGAAGATTAAATAACACATGGTTCCCGATCGCATTTTATTCCAAACATTTTAAAAATGCACTCGAATGCATTACAGAAATAATAAGAAAAAGAACTGATATGCAAAAGAGTGTCGAAGCCTCATGGAAACGAGGCATCTCATCAAAATGTTGATTATTTTTAGAAATAATTGTTTTTGTTCGCTTGCGATGAATCTCAGTTGAACGAAAAATGCAAAAAAAAAACAAAAACACAAAAATCTGGAGAGATATTTTTTGAGGAAAGAGATAAAGGAAAGGAGGAATTCCAAAAATGTACAGTGGTGCAAAAAGTTAGGGGATGTTTGGTGAGAGACAAAAACTGTCAAGGGACGATCATTGAAATATTGGAATAGGGTTGTTGTTAGCAACTGTAGGTATTTAGTGGTGTAGAATTCGGATAATTAAAATTTTTTCAAAACACTACAAAGATACTAGTTGTTGTGTCACTCATTTAGAAAGCAGAAAGATGTAAAACATAAGAAAATTGTCTATAAAAATACACCACAAAAAATTTTGATTTTGAATTTTATCAGACTTATTTAAAGTTTAAAAAACTAAATTGGGATATAATAGGATCGCAAAATGCGATAATCCGTCTGGGTTTTGTTCAGAACCCGATATTCCAATACCAACAGATTTAAGATATTTCAAATATGTTGACCACATTTCGAACTGAATTTCGCTATAATGTACTACATGGGGTTTGCATTAAGTACTTAACGGTGCCGACCGATTTTTGGTGTTTTGACGAAAATAAGCTGTTATTCGAAATTATTAGGATTATTATTCTCGTTAAATACAATAATTCTGTATAAAATATTTAGATAGCGCTTCACGAGAACGATACATAATTTTCCATTTGGGGTTCCTGTTAAATATGTCTACGTTTAACAAAAGCATCAATGGAAGAGCAACAGCATATTTCAGGAATTGTGACGGAATTGGTTATAGTTTGGTATTGCATTTTATCGAAATCCGAATCGAATTAGGTTTTGGTTTAGCGCCGTGTGATGATTTGTATTAATAAATTTCTATTTCGGTCCTCTATGAATATTTAACATTGTAGCATGAAGCGTTCGATACAGGTTCAATATAGAAATAATAGCACTCTCCATATTTGGATAGTTTTAAAGAAATATGGTTATTATTTGGAATGGAAAGCAATCAACAAGCAAGGCTCTAATAAATGCTGGGTCGAATTTTTAAACTCGAGTTAAAATAAACTTAACTAAGAAAAAGTAAACAATCTCTTTCGGCAAATGTTTTTTTTAATATATTTTGACCTGCGTTGTGATTTTTCAAATTGCTGAAACTTTATGAGGATAATTCCAGAGGAGTGGGCAAATGTTTTCTATTTCATATCTGATCTAAGTCTGATATACAGGGTGAAGTTTTACATTTTTTTGTCGAAAATGTCGGAAATAGAATCAAATTTTAGATTTGTTCGAATTGGTCACCTTTGACACGAACGGCCTTGAAACGGCCAATGATACCGTCACACGCTGCCCGAATGTTGCTTTGCGGTATTTTGGCCCATTCTCAGCCAACCTTGCTTTCCAAAATACTCCAGATACAATACTCCAACGGATTGGTATCCGGATTGGAATGTCCAAAATCAGCGGCTTTAATACGCCCTCCAGAGTATTTTCGCGATAATATTCGCCATTTATTCTGATGTCACGGTCCATTAATACGAGCGGAGAGCGACCATCGTCTGTTATGGCGGCCCACACCATCACCATCACCTTTAATTCTGGTGGCCAACCGAGGGTGCACATCAGCTGACCTGACAAGTAAAAATGATCATTTTGTTTGTTTGCAAACTGCTGGACAACGAATGTTTTCTCATCGGAGAAAACCAAACTCGGCAGTTCACCACTTTCGGCCAAGCGAAGCAAGTCTATTTTCTCTCTGTTGCGGTGTAAGTTCTTGCACTTTTTAGAATTTCAATGGCTTTACCTCGAGCTCATTTTTAAATATTTGCCGAATGGAATATTGCGATATGTTTAGCTCAGTCGGTATAATCTACTTCACATAAATTCTCAATATAAACTTTTGTTGTTACGGGAGCTCTACTAATTACGCATAGTCATGTAGGGTATCATATAGACGATCCCGCCAGGCTTTTGACTTTTCCTTACTTGTTTACACAAATCGAAATCAATTTAGCCCCATATAATGATTTCGGCCGATTTGTAGTACATTTCTTAACAAAATTTTATTTCAGTCCTCTAGGAATATTGAACATTATAGCACGAAGTGTTCGTTACATGTTCGCTGTAGAATCACAACACGATACCGCCAGATATTCCATATATCAAGGTTTTATTGGAAGTGTTATTATCCTTTAGAGTTGTAAACAACCAAAAAGCAAAAAAGCTCTGACTGCGGCCAAGTCAAACTTAGCTCTGGCCTAAGTCTGACATAAATGTTACAATGTACAAAATTTGGCACTTTTAAAATATGGGAATATACGAAATTTAAAGAAAATCTAACATTTATTTTTTAATTCTATCCAAATACTTTTTTATCCAAATTTTTGTCTTTTGTGGGGGAGGTACCAGAAGGAGTGGGTCGATAAATTCAATATTTCAATATTGACGGAGTGAACCGATATCAACGATTTTCACAACAAATCTTTTCTTGAAGGAAATATTGAGATGTGCTGAATTTGAATGAAATCGGATGCTCATTTCGCCTTTGATAAGCTACATTGCTATTCAAAATGTTGACACGTTGCGGGGTAGGTACCAGAAGCAATAGGCCAATAGATCCCATCTTCACACCATATCTTGTGTTAATATCAATATTGTGATGTGCAAAATTTGAAGAGAATCGAATACTTATTTCCCATGTTATAAGAGTTATAATTATTCCAAATTTTGACCCTTGACCAAGCACTGACAAAAATATTGAGATTTACAAATTTTGCCAAAAATTGGGCGATGCATTCTCTTTCTATGAGGTAAATTATTTTCTTTTAACATTTTGACCTTTTGTGGGGGAGGTACCAAAAAGAGTGGACCTATATTGTCCAATTCGATCTAAGTTTGACACCCTTCAAGAGTTATCGTACGCATATAAACCCCATTATGGGGTAGGTATTTTTAAGCTAATTACGGCAAAGAAATTTTTTCGTGAGAATATTCGAAAATTTTCCGCCATGAAAAAAAAAAAACGTATTCAGACTAAAAATGCATACCTGTGATAAAAATTACAGGTCAATCCGAACATAGCCCCTAACTCAACTTATGCTTTGTTTGCTTTTTCGGACTTAATCTCCACAACAGACGTTCATACTCCTCATTGGCATTATGTCCGTTTGGACCCCATAATTACAATGGGGGTTATATCTGAGCACCAAAACGTGAACAAATATAAACAATGATCTGCCTCAAGGAGTAGAACTCGAAACAATCAATTGAACGAATCCCAATTTTATACTGCAAAGGCCAATGAATAAATGAATCGTTTGGAGACTGCTGTTTAGATCTTTAAAATATCATAGGGTGGACCGTAATATTATATGGGAAACATATATAGCGAAACATATCTACATATCTATTGCGAGATCCAAATACCATCCATACCATTAAAAATAATCAAAATGTTGAATATCGGAAGTTAACGACAGGAAGACATGGATGGTGTCAATTACGAGAAGAAAATACCAAATTTCACAAAATGCCTATGGTACTGGGGATATACCGAAATGAGGACTATTTTCACTGACGAACATCTTACTGCAAACATATATACAAATTGCATAAGTTTTTCTTGAGAATTATAACGTATATCTGATTTCAAAAGACGGACAGACATTGTGAGGTCAACTTTGAATTTTATTCTGATAAAAAAAATTATTCTTTACGGGGTTCATCGAAAATTTCGAGCTGTTTCAAATGGAACGACAAAGGTAATGTACTGTCGATCATATTATCTTGTAAACAGATTGGAATGAGTGCATTGTGATATATTTTGCAATGTTTTATTTCCGCACGGAAAATTTAGGCGGCCGGACCCAAATCCTTTCAATTTGTTTATTATACCCTACAACACTATGTGTTGGGGGTATTATAAGTTTGATTGGGCCAAAAATTATGTAACACCTCGAAATATTGATTTCCCACATAGGAAAGTATATATGGATCTTCCTATCTCGCCGAGTTAAGTCGATCTAGCTATGTATGTCCGTCCGTCCGTCTGTCCGTCTGTCCATGTTAATTTGTAATCACTCTACAGGTCGCAATTATGGCCCGATCTTCACGAAATTTAGAATGGAGGTGGGGCTAGGGTCAGAATAGAACACTATTTCTTTTGGAGATGATCGCATAATATTTAGGGGTCGAAATGGACCAAAAACTGAAAAAATGTCGGATTTTGCAGTAGCTATACAGGTCGCAATTATTGACCAATCGACGCGGAACTTCGCATGTAGCTAGAGTTTAGGGCGGGGAAGAAGCCTACCAATTTGGGTGGTCATCGGATAATATTTAGCGGGTAAAATAGACCCTATCTTTTGTGTTGAAAAAATTCAAAATTTTTCATTAAACCGCGAATATTTTAAATCCCGGCGAAATCACAAAGCCATGACAAGGTTACTCCTGATCTTTACATTGATGTTAACATCCAACAAAACGGATATATAGCAAAATATGTGCGATATATATGTCTATCAAAGAGGATATGCTTGAAAGATCTTTTATATGCCGAGAACGGCTGAACTGATTTCGACAGTTCTCATTAATTCAGAATGGCCTCTTGGCAGGAAAGAAAAAACATCTAAAAAATCGCATAAAAATATCTCTCTAATGATGAAAATATTGATTTTGTAACATTTTCTCATATTTTTTCAATTTTGTCATATTTTTGGCATATTTTCATTTTGAATTAAACATTTGGTAATATTTCTACAGCTAACAAAACTAAGTAGTTAGGATATCAGGATATCATATAGAGATCGCATTTATGGCCCGATCCTAACGAAATTTTGCATGGGGATCAGATGAGGGTCAGAATAGAAGCCTACTCTTTTTGGAGATGATCGCCATATATTTAGGGGTTGAAATGGACCAAAAAAAAAAACTGCAAAATTGTAAGCAGGTCGTAATTATTGCCCGATCCTCACGCACATTTGAATGGGGGTTACGGGCATTGCAAAAAGCCAAGCAGTTTTGGATGGCCATCCAAAAATATTCAATGTGTTAAATAGTTTGCCAACTTTTGTAGACAAAATACGAAAAGGTCCATTCCAGTGACTTTTTGGAGAATTCACAAATACAGGAAAGACACACTTCTGACTATTTCGTTAACGCTGATTTCGTTGAAGAATATAGTCAAATGTCTGTATCTCATATAGATGCGTTTCAGTCAAAAACCAATAATAAATGTTAATCTTTTGCCACTTCTGAGAGATTATAGGTCTTTGGGAAATATTGGTTCCAGATCTAGGAAGACCATTTAAGTGCAACATCTACCAATAAATTAGAAATGAGCAAATTAGTTTAAGTTGCTATTATTGAAACCTGATGGTTTTCTTTTATTATTTGTCACAATATCTTGTGGAATTCTTTCGAGTATCTCGCCTATATAAACAGTATCGTATATTATAGTGTTGTAGGGTATTCAACGGTCGGCCCCGCTCGACTGTAGCCTTTGCTTACTTGTTTTTTATATAATTTATCATTATTTTGCTTGTAATGTCCTGTCAAAATAGTTTAGATAGGCACTTTGGAGTACGTCGGTGATAGTATATAATTGAAAATGAACAAATTCAAACGATTTTTATAAAAATAAGTTAGAAAAGACTATAGTGGGTCGGGGCTGATCATGTATTGCCCTACAATACTATAATTTATGATAACGTTTCTATAGATGTGATACCCTTACCGACTGTTTCTCAAAACGTTGAGATATACAATTGTATCGTTTGTACTTTAAATGTATATTGTTAGGAATATAAAAATGTTGTTAATTTCCAATTTAAAGATTAATGTTGTTGTTGTCATTTCGATCCTTGCGAACCAAAAACCTATATTCTTCAGAACACTATATTCATTTTTTGTGAGGTAGGGTAACCACCTTGTGAAAGAAGTGTCTGTAGCGGCCCACTTGCTATTATCGTCCCCACATAAACGCACCTTCCTAGAAAGTTTGGTTGAATTTTGCTATGGTCACAACATTATGGTACCTCCGATGAACAATATACATATAAGATTTTAACTACAGTTTAGAGCCAAATTATTTGTAACATTGCATTTTTCATTCTTAGGTTATAGGAAACACTGGTTCCTGATTTATTCCCTTAACAAAACAATCATTTATTTCAGATAAAGAACATTGAAAACGCTTTCTTTAGAAAAAAAATTAAATCACCATTAGCCTTTGAAAATTCAATTGATAGATTAATTTTTAATATTTACTTTGTTCTACTGTCAAAGCAATGGCATTTATGCCCAAAGCAAATTACGAAATCCACACCAAAAACAAAACATTATTCAAAGATAGCAGCAATCGTTTGTCCAGCTTCTTTGGAATGCAACCGAACACCGTGTTACGAACTGTGCTCATGGTAATGAACTGCTGATAACGACAAAATAAATGTGATAATTAGTTTTGTTGTTGCAGATTCTCTCTCATTATTCTGCACTCAGCTATGTCGATTGGTATTGGATGAGTAACATACAAACATTTGTATCGGGCAATAGGGGTGTTCACGAAGTTAATGTGATGAAATATGTCAACAAGATACAATTAAATGAACAATCGAACATAGAGAGACAATTATGTTCTACAAAACGAATAGAGGCAAATCCTTCTAAATAAAATCAGTTACGAAAATAAAAAAATGATGATAAAATATATTTCCTCGAAATCATGAAATGGAATCATGTGATCCGATAAAGGTACAGTCTTGTAATATGGCCAGTTTTGAGAAGAAGGATTGATATTAGGAGGTGGTTTTGAAAATGTTTGCTATGTGTAAGATATGTACTAAATAGTACATAATTTGAAACAATTTGGTTTTGGGTGAACAGATGGTGCTGAAATTTCGAAATGTTGCTATTAGGCCACTGCAGAAAGGTAGAATACAAATAAAGTTTTGGAAATGCGAACTACAAGTATACGAAAAGTACTAAATGGTATTTTATTTGGTATGGAGCTAACGGCTAGTGCTTGAAATCTTACATTTATCATTTGTTCACTGTTGGTGATAAGGATTGAGATTTGGAAGTGGTTTTGGAAATACGTCATAAAAAAGAACGAAATTATTAAATTTTTGGTTGATATATGAAGGTGGATTTGAAAATGTGTACGAAAAATTAATGAATTAATGGAAAGGATAAGGATCTGAAACATTAATGAAAGTAGCTCTGAAGTTGTGTAGAAAATATGCAGGCAATTCTACGAAAAGTGCAGAAATGGAGAAAAAAATCTTAAAATGCGTACAATAAGTGTACTAAAAATGCTAAGTGGTATTAAACTTGGTACTTCGAATTCGTTATAATCGTCTTCTATAATTAGCTAAATGTAACACGTGTTATTCGGAATTTAGGGAGGTTTTCTAAACGGATTTTTTATACTTTGGCGGAGGGTATTAAAGTTCGGCTTAATTCAGCTGTTTTTCTTTTTCTTGATTTTATACCCTCCACCTTGGAAAGGTGTTACATCCCTAAATTTTCATCATAGACCCCATAAAGTATATATATTCATAATCAGCATAAAATTCTAAGTCGAATTTGTTTGTTTGTTTGTTGAAATCACGATACAGCCCACATTATTTGACGCAGACCAAAATTTGGCAGAACAATTTGTATTGTGTCTAGGATGGTTGGTATTGAAAATAAGATATATCGGTTCAGGTTTTGGTATAGCCGCCTTATAAGGGTACCTCCTAATATTCGGTATTTTGTTGATTTTCGACACATTTTTTTTAACGGATTGTCTAAAAATTTGTATTTGTAGGGTATAATGTGTTCTAGCTTGTGTGGAGAAACATTGAAGGTATAGGTCCTTGTTTTGATATTGACCCCATACAACGGTACCTCCTGATATTCGATATTTTCAAGATTTTTGCCACTTCTTTCACGGATTTGTCTAAAAATTGGTCTTTATAGGTCATAATGGGTTTTAGTTTCACAGGTGGAACATTGCATGTATAGATCCACGTTTTCGTATAACCCATATATAACGATACCACCCTATATTCGGTATTTTGATGATTTTTGCCACATTTTACCACGGATTTGTCTAAAAATTGGTATTTGTAGGTCATAATGGGTTCTAACTCGTGTGCCAAAACAATTTATGTATAGGCCCACGTTTTGATATAGACCCCATACAACAGTACCTCCCGATATTCGATATTTTGATTTTTGCCACTTTTTTCACGGATTTGTCTAGAAATAGGTCTTTGTAGGTCATAGTGAGTTCTAGTTTCACAGGCGGAACATTGCATGTATAGGCCCACGTTTTAGTATAGCCCCCATACAACGCACCTCCCGATATTCGGTATTTTGATGATTTTTTCCACATTTTTTGCGGATTGGTCTAAAAATTGGAATTTGTAGGTCATGATGGGTTCTGGCCCATTGTGTGGTATAGACCCAATATAACGGTACCTCCCGGTATTCGGTATTTTGATTTTGGAGATGATCGCACAATATTTAGGGGTTGAAGTGGACCAAACATTTTTCTGTTTTTTCTGGTCAACGGGGAAACATGCATGGAGTTAGAGTTCAGGGATGGACAATAGAACAATAATTAGGCGGTAAAATAAACCAAAATACTAAAATTTCCACTAAACCTCTAATATTTTTGATTCCGACCAAATCACAATTACCTTAAAAGATCACTTCTGACCATTACATTGATGCTTATAGCCAAGATATCAGATATGTAGAAAATAGGTACAACATATATGTAAAAGAAATAGATTTTAGTTATTCTCCTTATAAGTCAAGAACCGCTGGACAGATTTTCACAATTTTCATCATTTCGGAATAGTCTCAAATTTTTGAATAAGTTAAGATTTGCTCGAATTGGTCACCTTTGGCACGAATTACGACCTTCAAACGGCCAACGACGCTACTCGAATATTGCTCTGCGATATTTTGGCCCAATCCCGTCGAAGCGCTTGCGTGAGGTGATCGACACTTTGGTATTTTTTATTGCCTACCTTGCTTTCCAAAATACTCCAGACACAATAGTCTAACGGATTGGTATCCGAAGATTTTGGTGGCCACAGTACGCTGGAAATGAAGAGAGGAGCCTCATTTTGTAACCATTCTTGGGTGGCACGTGCTGAGTGCGATGGTGCAGGGTCCTGTTGGAATGTCCAAGGTCTGCGGAAAAAAGGTTTGCGTGCCCAAGGCTTTAATACACCCTCCAGAATATTTTCGGCATTTATTCTGGTGCCACGGTCGATTAATACGAGTGGAGAGCGACCATCGGCTATTATGGTGTCCACACCATCACCATGGCCGGCGCTTGAGCAACCGAAGGTGCACATTTTCGGCTGACCTCTTTGGCAAGTAAACACGATCATTTCATCTCATCGGAGAAAACCAAATTCGGCAGTTTACTACTTTCGGTCAAGCTAAGAAACTCTTTAGCTCTTTTGAGTCTATTTTCTTTCTGTTGAGTTGCAAGTTCTTGCACTTTTTGGAATTTCAATTTATTTTATTCAATATTTGCCGAATGGAATATTGCGATATGTTCAGCTCACGAGCCATTTTTCGGCCACTGCGGCGCGGGTTTCGATCAAGTCGCTTCTTTACTTTTCGAACTATTTTGCTGGTTTTGCTTTGCTCCGTCCGCTACCAGTATCACGGTGACGAGCAATGGTACGAAACACAAAAGATTTATTCACATTAGTACATTCAATGACATCATATCAAACACCAAATCTTCTAAAATGGATTTGGACATAAGGGCCTTCCAGCGTAATGTAGTGTTGTAGGGTATGACATGCTCGGCCCCGCACGTCTATAGCCTTTGCTTACTTGTTTGTTTTTTACATGATTTATATTTATTTCCTTAAAAATATGGCTTAGCTTAGAGTATCGGATGCATGCGACAAGACTGAGCTAAGTAAGAACCCATTTAAAATTGATGGTAATCAGTTCAGATTTATATATTACTGACATATAGTTAAATCGGATTTCAAGTAATATTCTTCCAAACAAAATGGGTTCACGGAGACAGTGTCAACTTAATGAAAATGTCCTGTTCAAAAACAGCTATGATTGCCATATACTTTGTCATATGATTTAACATCTAGGCCCACCCAATCCGTAATATGTAGTTAATTGCGTGATATTCGTTGCAGAATATCAGATATAGCCAAGAAGTTTCTGTGACATATTTTGTCGATAGGCTAAATTTTCCTTACCAGCCCTTCGTTAGGCTAAATTTTCCTTAGCAACCCTTTGTTTCCTTTCCCAGATTCGAAAAATTTCACTCACCGCATTTCATGACTCACCACAACAAAAAACCAAACACAAATTGAAATTTTAAATTATTTCTTTATCATCCACCACTGATGACATCAAATCTCCAATCGCCACGAAATACTTTTATTTTATTTTCTTCTTTGGACAATCAACAACCTTTTAAAATCACTCATCTCATCACATCATTATCATCAGTGCGACGGCAAAGCGCCGAAATCCTTAAATTGCTGTCGTTGTCCCAATAATAATTGAAGACGACAACACAGACATAAACCAATGTGGACACCTCCTAATGGACTCCAATAAAAAACACATTTCTTTTTTTTGGAGATGTCAACGCTTGTTATTCACGGAAGGTACTTTGTTCGCCCTGCCGTCCATTATTATTGTTGCTATTTGTTGGCCTTTGATCAAAATGTTTACATGTCCTTTTTCTTAAATTAGCCATAAAACTATTAAAACGTCTTGACGGAAAAAACGTTAAGGATTGGCAAAAAAAAGGATACCTTCGGAAAAGCGCCACACAAACATACACACAAACGAATGAACGAACGAACTTGAAGAAAATTAGTCAAGAGCCATAAATTGTTTTCATTGGACTTTTGGCTAATAAAAAAAATTGAAGGGCCAACAACACCAACAACTGCCGCAGCAGTTCAAAAAAAAAAAAAACGCCGAAAAACTTTTTCCGAAACGAAACAAAACTGCCACCGCACAATTTACGATAATTTTAAAGATTTGTGTTCAACAAATACCGCAAAGCTGTTGTTAGCCGTTGGTTCCTCTGTTCGTTTGTCCGCTCTTTCATTCATTCATTCGTCCTCGTCATCGTCCATTTCTTGTTGGTGGTGTTATTATGCCGCAATCGTATTTACTTTGGCTTACACAATAATGATAATAATATCTGACATCTGTAAGTGGCTGAATGGTTGGCTATATGAGTAATTCGTTGATAAATTTCCCTGGGGGTGTTTCTACATCCTCAATCATAGTGAGGACTGTTCGGTACTTTTATAGCCTCCACCATCATATAGAGGGTATATTAAGTTTGTCATGCCGTTTGCAATGCATCGAAATATACAGGGTGAGATAAAAACAAGTTAAAAAGCAGTAAGTTCGGCCGGGCCGAACTTTGAATACCCTCCACCATTTGGAACGAAATCGGAAATTTTCAAAAAAATAAAGTCCTTAAAAAATTCTGTTAAAATTTTAAAAATACCGAATATAGCCGTTATATTGGGGTCTATACAACGTTTACCTACATAGGCCTTGTTTGTCATAAGCCATTACCATATTCAAATTCGAAATTTAAAATGAACGGTAAATAATGTAGCTAAAATCATCAAAATATCGTATATAGGGAGGTACCGTTAAATCGGAGCTATGCGAAGACCTGGACCAGCATAGACAATTTTCCGTCCGGCATCCATACGAACGTAAAATACGACATCTCAAAAAATTTCGGTGGGTATTGTACCTATCGAATATAGGGAGGTACTGATATATGGGGCCTATACGAAGACCTGTATCTGCATAGACAATTTTCTGTCACAGACTGTAGTTTCCATTACGAACTCTAAATACGTAATTTGAAACAATTCCGTTAAATAATGACGCTAAAATCATCTAAATACCGAATTTTGGGAGGTACCGTTATATAGGGGCTATACGAAGACGTGGACCTGCACAGACAATTTTTTGTCTTAGGCTGTAGTATTAATTTCGAACTTCAAATACCAAAGTTGAAACAATTCCGGTTCATAATGTCGTTAAAATCATCAAAATACCGAATATCGGGAGGTACTTATATATGGGGGCTATATGAAAACGTGGACCTACATGGCCCATTTACGAACTTAACCTGCCTACTGGAAAAATAGACACGTGTGCAAAATTTTAGATTTCTATCTTTATTCGTTCGAAAGATAGCGTGATTACAGCAGACAGACGGACATTGCTAAATCGATTTAGAATATTACGTTGATCAAGAATATACTTTATTGGGTCTGTCATGAGTATTTCGCGGAGTTACAAACGGAATGACAAAGTAAATATAACCTCCATAGTATGGTGAAGGGTATAAAAAACTGCAACAAAGTCAAACGCCATTTTTTTTCATTTTTTTGAATGAAAGCAAAAAATGTCGGAAAGAGCTTCAAATTTTAGAATAAGTTTAGATTTGTTCGAATTGGTCACATTTGGCACGAATTATGGCCTTTAAATGGCCACTGAAACTGTCATCCGCTGCCCGAATGTCGCTCTGCGGTACTTTGGCCCATTCCCGTCGAAGCGCTTGCTTGAGGTGATCGACACTTTGGTATTTTTTAGTGCAAACCTTGCTTTCCAAAATACTCCAGACACAATAGTCCAACTGATTGGTATCCGGAGCTTTTGGTGACCATTGTGCACTGGGCTTTAATACACCCTCGAGAATATTTTCGCGATAATATTGGGCGAGCGGAGAGCGACCACCGGCTGTTATGGCCACACCATCACCATGGCCGGCGCTTGAGTTCTGGTGGCCAACCGAAGGTGCACATCTTCAGCTGACCTCTTTGACAAGTAAAATATGTGATGATCGTCATTTTGTTTGTTTACAAACTGCTGGACAACGAATGTTTTCTCATCGGAGAAAGCCATTTTCGGCCAAGCGAAGCAACTCTTTAGCTCTTTTGAGTCTATTTATACCCTACACCACAAGGTGGTCAGGGTATTATGTCTTTGTGCATTTGTTTGTAACAGGCAAAAGGAAACGAGATAGACCCATAGTTCCTTTTGATGATCTGCATAGAATCACATTCTGAGTCGATTTATGCATGTCCATCCGTCTGTCCGTCCGTCCGTCCGTCCGTCCGTCCGTCTGTCCGTCCGTCTGTCCATGTATTTTTGTAAACAAAGTACACTTCGCATTTATTGCCCTATCCAGATGAAATTTTGCACAAATCATTTGTTTGGCCCAAGGACGAACCCTATTGAAATTGGAGATAATCGGTCAAAATTTAGATATAGCTCCTATATATATATTCGTCCGATTTGTCTTTTATTGTGCACCAAACGTGTAATATCAGTCCGAATAGTATGGAATTTTGCACCTACGATCAGATTGGACCTGAAAATAAGTATGCCAAATTTGATCGAAATCGGTCAAGATATAGCTTTAGCTCCCATATATATTGTTCATCCGATTTATTATTTTTGTCCACCGCCGCCGTAATATGCACTATGCAACAACAATATTTGGGGATTTACCTTTTGATTGTGCACCAAACGTCTAACATTTGCCCAAATGGGATGAAATTTGGTACTTACGACCGAATTGAGTCTAGAAGCTATTATGTCAAATTTGGTGAAGATCGGTTCAGATATAGCTATAGCTCCCACATATATTTTACCCGATTTCAAATTAATTGTGCACCAAATGGCAATACAAGTCCGAATTTAAAAGATACAACTGCTTCGGCATATTTAGTCCTTTGAACTTTAAATTATAATTATAATCATGGGGTGTATGATTGAATTCTCCCATAAAAACTTTTAATTGTTATGCGGAGCTCTACTAAATTAGCAAAGTGGTGTAGGGTATCATAAAGTCGGCCCGCCCGACTTTAAGACTTTCTTTACTGGTTAAATTTTATTGAATGAAAGCAAAAAATGTCAGAAATGGCTTCAAATTTTAGAATAAGTTTAGATTTGTTCGAATTCGTCAACTTTTACACGAATTATGGCCTTCAAACGGCCAATGAAACCGTCACACATTGCCCGAATGTTGCTCTGCGGTGTTTTGGCCCATTCCAGGCGAAGCGCTTGATCGAAGAAAAGTAATCGACACTTTGGTATTTTTTAGTGTCAACCTTGCATTCCAAAATACTCCAGACCAGCGAGGAACCTCATTTTGTAACCATTCTTGGGTGGCGCGTGCTGAGTCCTTTTGGAATGTCCAAGGTCTGCGGCCAAAATGTTTGCGTGCCCAAGGCTTTAATACACCCTCCAGATTTTTTTTCGAGATAGTATTCGACATTTATTCTAATGCCACAGTCGATTAATACGACGAGCGACCATCGGCTGTTATGGCGGTCGGCTCTTGAGTTCTGGTGGCCAACCGAAGGTGCATATTTTCAGCTAACCTCTTTGTCAAGTAAACACGATCATTTTATTTGTTTACAAACTGCTGGAAAAGGAATGTTTTCTCATCGGAGAACCCCAAATTCGGCAGTTCACCACTTTCGGCCAAGCGAAACAACTCTTAAGCCCTTTTGAGTCTATTTTCTTTCTGTTGCGGTGTAAGTTCTTGCACTTTTTGGAATTTCAATGGCTTTATCACAAGCTCATTTTTCAAAATTTGACGAATGGAATATTGCGATATGATCAGCTCACGAGCCATTCTCCCGCCACTGCGACGCGGCCTTCGATCAAGTCGATTCTTTACTTTTCGAACCATTTCTCCTGGTGTTGCTGTTTTCTTCCCTCCACTTCTTTGACGTCGAGCTACGCTACCAGTATCACGGTAACGAGTGGTGGTACGAGACACAAAAGATTTATTCACATTCAAATACTGAAGTGCTCTAACGATAGCCATTTGTGGTTTTCCAGCCAAATATAAAGAAGTCACACTGTCACGCTTGAATTCCATCACGCGTTTTTCTGGAAAATTCTCACCAAAATACGCTCGTAACAATATAATGAGCTGTCACAGCTGTCGGACGAGCAATGACAGCAATCTGAAGTTGATTGCATTTTTTTTTAATCTCACCGCGTATATAGGTGGTTTCGGAAATGTGTACTTTATTTCTACGAGAAGAACTGAATAGTACTAAATAAGATATTTGATAAAGGGGTAGAGCTGGAAACTCGAAATTTTATATTGATGTCACTGTTGATGTCTGGGGTAAGATATGGAGGTGGTTTTGGAAATATGTACTATAGTTGTACGAAAAGTACAAGTGATAAAGGGATCGAGCTGAAATCAAGATATTTGATATTGAGATGTCTCTTCATATCTGGTTTGAAAAATAGATATGTTTTCGGAAATGCGTACTATAATTTTTTGAAATGTACTAAATTGTGCATTGGGTGAAAGAATAAAGCTGAAATCCCGAAATTTGATATTGTTGTCTCTGTTGGTATCTGGGATTGAGATGTGGAGGTGGTCTTGGAAATGTGTACTATAATTGTACGAAAAGTTCTAAACACTGCTCAATTTGGTAATGGGAGAAATTACAGAGCTGAAATTCTGATGTTGATACTTAGTTCCCTTTTCGTATGCGAGGTTGATTTATGGAGTTCTTCATTATTTTTGGAAAAAGCGTATATTAACTTTATGAAAAGAACTAAATGCTACTAAATTTGGTATTGGATATTTGATATTTGATAATTAGGTCTCTTTTGGTATCTGGTGTTGGTTTTGCAAATGCGCACTATAAATTGTACTAATTTTGGATTACTGTTGGTGTTTAGGATGGAGGGATGTAGATTGTTCTGCATATGCGTTCTTAATATTACCAACGTTTGTATTTGGTGAGGGCTGAAATTCTGAAATATAACATAGAGGGCACTGTTGGCTTCAGGAGCTTACATATGGAGAGACTTTTCTTATGGAGACGTTGAAAGATTTGAAGAGAAAAAAATCGGTAAACTTAAAAATGAAAGATTTTGAAGACTTTTTGGCGTAAAAAGTAAACATTTTCAGATTATTCTTTCGGAAAAAGAAAAAAAAATGAATAATGTATAAAGTTTTGAAAGTCTGAACATGAAATTCAGATTAAGAAATTTTAATTTCGAGTACTAAACTGTTGGAACGAATCAAAAATTTTAAGGTGAACTTTTTGGTGGACTAAGAATTCACTTAATACTGCATTATTATCACCAATAGCTTCATAACTTTTATAAAAATTTTAATTAGTAGTACTTAGTTAAAACCGTAACAAATTGTACCACAAATGACTCATATATATGTACGTTTGTCTGACAACATTGGCATGTACATATGCACTTATATAAATAAGTACATGTCATATACTTACGCCGACATAAACACGCCACATATGTGCACATAAATACTCGCCACACGTACGGCTTTTTTGGAGTAAATTGAAGTCTTGATGACCGTGATGCATGATGTCATGAAGTTTTTATTTGAGGTTTTTTTGGGTGGGGGGTTGCTTTGGGTCTTTGGTGTTTCATTTTGGGAGACAGTAAAATGAAACCGCAATGGAAATTCATTTATTCGTAATATTTTTGTATTTTGTAACATTTAAATTGTGCTTTTGTAAAAGGGGAAATGAGACGTTGTAGTTACCTCAGAAATTCACATAAACAGGATGTTACTATAAGCAGGAGTTATACCCGCTACAGAGCTATACCCGACAACTCTGATGTTGGAGCAATTTCAAATAAGTTTCTAGATTTTGAGAATGCTGTATTCGCATTTTTTCATTCTCATATATAAATATATTGAACGTATTGTGATTTTCCTCTTAGTCGTATCGAGAAAAGCGACAGGATAATGGAATTTTGAATATTGCCAAAAATTCACGATAAATGCATAATGGCGTGTGTAGTGGAAGTTACCGACAAAATTCGGAAAAATTAAAATGCCAAACTCATATTGAGGTTAAGAACTTAATTTCTATCGGTAAACTATATCTTTTTCAAATGTAACTCGGACAACTTTTTTTTTCAATTGTAATTTGAGAATTTCATTTATAATTCGAAATATATCATTTGTAATTAGATTTTTTCTATTTTAATCCTACACCACATAGTGGTAAGGGTGTTATGGCTTTGTGCATTTGTTTATAACAGAGAGAAGGAAGCGATATTTTCTTTTGAGGATCTTCATAGAAACACTTTCTGAGTCGATTTATGCATGTCAGTCGGTCCGTCTGTCTATGTATTTTTGAGAACAAAGTTAAGGTCACATTTATTATCCGATTGAGATTAAATTTTCCAAACAATACTTGTTTGGCCCAAGGACGAACCCTATTGAAATTGGTGATAATCGGATTAGATTTAAATACAGCTCTCATATATCTTCAACCGATTTCGGGTTAATTGTGCACCAAATGGCTAATATAAGTCCAAATGACCTGTATTTTGGTACATCCCAACGAATTCAGTCTAGAACCAAGTAAATCAAAAAATTTGGTACCAGAAATCAGATACAGTCCAGAAGTACCTCTGTCAAATGTTACCAATATCGGTTCAGATTTGCATATACATATCAGATTTATTGTGCACCAAATATCTAATATCAGACCGAATGGAATGAATTGTGGCACTTCCGACCAAATTCAGCATAGAAGCAAGTACATCAAATTTGATGAAAATCGGATCAGATATAGCTCCCACATATATGTTTCATCTGATTTTGGATATTCGGAACATCAGTAGAAATGGTTGGAAAAGTAAAGAAGAGACTTGATCGAAACCCGCATCTTAGTGGCCGAAAAATGGCTCGTCAAAAATGAGCACGGGGTAAAGCCATCGAAATTCCAAGAACTTACACCGCAACAGAAAGAAAATAGACTCAAAAGAGTAAAAGAGTTGCTTCGCTTGGCCGAAAGTGGTGAACAGCCGAATTTGGTTTTCTCCGATGAGAAAATATTCGTTGTCCAACAGTTTGTAAACAAAAAAAAAAATGATCGTGTTTACTTGCCAAAGAGGTCAGCTGAAAATGTTCACCTTCGGTTGGCCACCAGAACTCAAGCGCCGGCCATGGTGATGGTGTGGGCCGCCATAATAGCCGATGGTCGCTCTCCGCTCGTATTAATCGACCGTGGTATCAGAATAAAAGCGGGATCTTATCGTGAAAATATTCTGGAGGGTGTATTATAGTCTTGGACATAAAAAACATTTTGGCTGCAGACCTTGGACATTCCAACAGAACTCAGCACCATCGCACTCAGCACGCACCACTTACAAAACGGTTACAAAATGAGTTTCCTCGCTTCATTTCCAGCGCACAATGGCCACCAAAATCTCCGGATATCAGTCCGTTGAACTATTATGTCTAGGTATTTGGCACTAAAAAATACCAAAGTGTCGATCACCTCAAGCAAGCGCTTCGCCGGGAATGGGCCAAAACACCGCAGAGCAACATTCGGGAAGCGTGTGACGATTTCATTGGCCTTTTGAAGGCCATAATTCGTGGCAAAGGCGACCAATTCAAACAAATCTAAACTTATTCTAAAATTTGACGCTATTTCCGACATTTGTTGCTTTCATTCAATAAAATTTTTAAAAAAATTAAAAATTATGGCGTTCGACTTTGTTGCTGTTTTTTTATCTCACCCTGTATATTTTTGATCAGCCTAAAATTCTGTGACGAATTAGCCCTGTCCGTCCGTCTGATGTAATCACGCTGCAGCTAACATTTTGCACAGATCTGTCTGTTGTCTGCAGGCAATTCAAGTTCGAAGATGGGCTATACCGGCCCACGATATCGTATATCCCCATATAACGGTACCCGGAATTGTTTCAAATTTCGTATATAAAGTTCGGAGGAGTTGCTACAGCCTATGACACAAATTACTTATGCAGGCTCACGTCTTCGTATAGCCACCCAAATTGTGATTTCTCTTACGCCATGATAAACATTCAAATAAGGTTCACAGATCTGCTTCACATAAATTCGTAATATAAACTTTTTTGTTACGAGAGCTCTACAAAATACGCATATTATTAGTCGGCCCCGCCCAAGTTTTGACCGTTCCTTACTGGTTTTCGTATATTAAATGGAAAAATTCGAATTTCAAAACAAATTATTCAGAATTAAAACGGAATGTTACGAATTACGAAAAATGTTACGAATAAAGAGATTTGAATTACAATTGAGATATTACCAAATATTTGCTGGTAGTTCTTACATTCTCTTCGGAATTACAATTTTTCTGCCTCTATTTCCTGGATTGTCCTTCAAATATGTGTCTTCGTTTAGTTTCTCCTAAAACACTGTCCCTTGTTAAAAAGGAAACTCTCAACAGCTCTTCAACTCCTTAATATAGCGTACGTTTAGTTGAAAGATAAATTAATAGATTTCAATTGCTTTAAACTACCATCAGTGGTGTTGTTGGATAGCCTAACCAACAGCATTCGAAAAAGGATTCAGGCACACACACACATGTCTTTCTCTGGCAGACCTTTTCAAATTTATAGACAAGCATGAACATCTTTTTGGCATTTGTTCATCGTCCATTCTACAGTCGCATCGCCGCACATTGAGAGGTAAAAGTTTCTGCTTCGTGGACAGACCGACAGACATCTGCCACAACGGTGAGGTGGCCGCACTTGCACATAGGTGTTCGTGTGTGTGTTTCTGTGTGGTTTGCGATTTCTTCTTCCTTTTCTTTTTGGGTATCCTTTTTATCAACTCTCAAATGACTGCAGTTATATCTGAAGAGTCTCAAGCAAAGAACCAATGGAACAAAAAAGAAACAAAGAAAGAAGAAAAAACAACTGTCGTTTGTCATTTTCTTTTCTCTAAGAAACCCATCAAAACGGTTATTTTGAGTGGCATTTCCATATGTGTTTAGTGCAGCAAAATGATAGATTAAAAGGTTACCTTTCTTCTCTTTTCTTAGCAAATTTTTGTGTTTTTTTATTCTTGGAGTCCAGCAGCATAGGATAATGGATTTATTGGCAAAGAAAGAACATTTTGGCTTTTCGTTTCATTCATTAGATCTGAAATAATGAAACTTTAAGGCAATTCAAATAGTCATTATTCTTTGATCAAAATTGTTTTTGTCTCGGCTGTCTCCTTTGGAGATAATTTTGGTGAATTGGCGTAACCAAAATTTGAATAATTATGATTGCATTGATGGCTAACCGAATTCTTAGATATTAGACCCTGTAGATTTCAACTTTACAATACCCATCCAAAAATTATCATTGCAATCTATTTACTGCCACAAAAAATACTGCAAAGAATAATTACTTATTTGTAGGACATGTCACTTGAAATAAGTACTGATTCTCAATTCAAGTAACTTGTCCGTGTAAAAATAATCAATAAGTAATTCAATGTCAGATGAGTATTTTAGCTGGTAGATATTATGGAGAGATTTATTGTTCAGGCGGAGCTGACACTTTCCACGGGTGTCACTTTTGGTGCAGAGGATTGAGATATGGCGGACTAAACCTTGCTCCTTTAGCGTACAAAATGGTGCAGTACCCTTGTAATTCGTGCTTTGAAGGAACCTGTGGAGGGTTATGGCAGTACTGCACCATCTTGTATGTATTAGGTACGAGATATGCGGAGAATGAAACTTATACTTTTGGAGCACGAAATGTACTAAAAAGTTAAAAAGGGTACAACATTTTTAAGGAATTGGATTTTCTTTTTTTGTGTAGAGAAGTGATGATTTTTTAAATTCTCGCTCTGTAAGGGTAGGGTGAGTGTACCAGTAGTCGGCACTTTTAGGAAAACTTGAATTTGTTTTTATTAAATTGGCAAAATTTGCAATTTTACTAAAATAGTAGTTTTTTGCCAGTAGTCGGCACCATTTTCCAATGCTCGGCATGTCTATTTGCCAGTAGTCGGCATATGGTATTTCAGTAAAAAACATATTATTTTGCATATTTTTATACCCTACAACACTATGTTTTGGGGGTATTATAAGTTTGATTGGGCCAAAAATTATGTTACACCACGAAATATTGGTTTCCCATATAGGAAAGTTTATATGTATCTTTCAAGCTCGCCGAGCTGAGTCGATCTAGCTATGTATGTCCGTCCGTCTGTCCGTCTGTCCATGTTAATTTGTAATCACTCTACAGGTCGCAATTATGGCTCTATCTTCACGAAATTGAAAATGAAGGTGGGGTTAAGGTCACAATAGAACCCTATTTCTTTTGGAGATGATCGCATAATATTTAGGGGTTCAAATGGACCAAAAACTGAAAAATTCCTGATTTTGCAGTTGCTCTACAGGTCGCAATTATAGACCAATCAAAGCGGAAGTTAGCATGGGTCTAGAGCTTTTGACTGGGCAGAAGCCTTCCAATTTTGATGGCCATCGGGCAATATTTAGTGGATGAAATAGGCCACAACATTTGTGTTCAATAAAAGTCAAATTTTCCATTAAACTGCGAATATTTTTAATCCCGGCGAAATCTCAAATAGACGAACAGGTCAATTCTGACCGTTACGTAGATGCCGAGAGTAAATATATCGGATATACATAGCGAAATATATATAATTGGTATATACAAAGGAAGGGGATTTTAGTTAGAGTGCTTATATCTCAAGAATGGCTGGACCGATTTTGACAAGTTTTGTCAATTCAGAATGCCCTCTTGACATAAAAGTATAAAATCTAAAAAAATCGCAGAAAAATATGCCAATAAAGATGTTAATATAGATTTTGTAGTATTTTGTGACATTTTTTTTATTTTTTCATACTTTTTATCGCAAGCGATTTTTTCAATTTGACTTATAATATTTTGTAATATTTTTTCACTTTACAACCCAGGTTGGGGATATTATATAATTATTGAAAATATCGTCCGATCACCACGAAAATTTTCATAAGGGTAGGGTTTGGCTCAGAAGGGCTAGGCCTATTGTTTTCTAAGACGTCCGCAATATATTTAGGGGTTGAAATAGACCAAAAACTAAAAAATTTTCCTGATTTTGTAGCCATTATAAAGGTCACAGATATAAACCAAAGGACACGAATTCTCGCATAAAGTTAGAGTTTAAGACAGCGGGTAGAATGGACCACTACTTTTGTGGGAAGAAATACCAACATTCTACCGAAACACTGAAAATAACTTACAGGCAATATTCAAAATACACAAAAGGCGAATTTTTGGCTTTTTTATGCTGATTTCGTTGACGAATATAGCCAATTATCATAGACAGTAAATCATATAGAAGAGTCTAAATTTAGAGACACAGATGGGCCTCTTCCTTTTGGAGATGATCGCAAAATATGACCCAAAAACAGAAAAAAAATCCTGTTCGCACAATTGAAGAGGATTGACGCGCCTGAGAAGAGAGTTAATGACAGGGAAAGGTTCTAGCATTTTGGATGATCATTAGATTATATTTAGCTGTAAAATGGAGCGCAAAGACTAACAGCACGACGGAGTGCGTAAATATTGGGCAAATGCCCCAAGTCAAAATACTAAGGGTAATATCTGGGCAGTGTTCCGTGACGTAATTTCAAAAGCGAAATCTTCCAAAATGGGTTTGGACATAAGGGAGATTCTAACATATTGTAGTGTTGTAGGGTATCACATGGTCGGCCCCGCACGACTATAGCCTTTGCTTACTTGTTTTATTTCAAATAGTATAAAACAATGCTATATTACTAATTCACAGTTTAATCCAGAATTTGAAATTAATTTCGTTTTTAAATAGTGTTTTATTTCATTATCATTCTAATCCAAATATAGGTAGAAAATCAAGAATCGTATGGTTACCTTCAGTAACGTATGGATTTTAAATAAAAATAAAAATGAGATCAAATAAAAAAAGTACCTTTCTTATATTTGGAATTTGTGAATTGATCTTTTTCCTTTATAAAGCCTAAAACGTCAAATAACTGATTTAAAAACCCTACTTAATTTAGAAAAGTTGGTCAAAAAGCACAAATAAAAGCAACTGCCGACTCAAAACTATTTTTTTATTTGAGTAGTTTTTGGATTATTTTTTTATAATTTTCTCAAGTTTTGGTGAAATTGGTCAAAAATTATATTTTTCTAGTAATCGACACCCCCTGCCGACTACTGGCAAATCCCTTTTTTTCTGTTCCTAATGTCGGCATTAGGAAATATAACAGAAAAATGCTTGATTTGTATGTTTTTAAGTTATAAAATGATCTTTAGACTCTTATTTACTATTATAAAATATTTCTGATTTCAAAAGTATTCAATTTAATTTACTTAAATCGATTATAAAGTTGACGCCACCACTATTTGTTTTTTACAAACAAGCACTTTCGCACTCACTGACGAAAACCGTTATTCTCTCGTAATAAATGATCGTAGCTCATTGTTTTTTTTTACAGAAAGAGAGCAGAGAACACTGTTGACATTTTTTCAATTATTTCATTATTTGGTCAATTCTATTCTTAGTTATTTAAGCTTAAATTTCAAAACTGCCGACTACTGGGACATGCCGAACTTGGGCGCCCTTACCCTACCAACATTTTTTTTTTTTTGTAAATTTGGTTAAAATCATCAAAATACTGAACTCCTGCAGGTACAGTTGTAAGGGTCTATAGGAAAATGTAAACCTGTGTAGACTATGTTCTGCCAGGAAAATATCTATCATTAACTATTACTTACTACAAATACCGAATTTCAATGAATCCCGTAGAAAATGTGGCTAAAATCATCAGAACATCGAATATCCTTAAGTATCGGTTATTGACGGCTATAGAAAAATGTGGACGAAAATATTTTCATAACAATCATTCATGGTTGATTTTAATAGAGAGATGGACAAACAAAATAAAAGGCAGAGGGACATCATACATCGAACTAGAATTGTAAGCTGATCATGTATATATACTCATTCTGGGGTCTCCGACAAATATTTGGAGGAATGACAAATTTTATATACTTTTCATGGTAAAGGGTATAAATTCTATTCGGAAACAATAATGAGTTTAAAAGCTGGCATTTGGAAATAGAATCGCATATGGTCTAAGGTGTAAATGTAAAAAGATTTTGGAAATTGATATACGAAAATCATGGTATTCTGAAATTTACCAAACAAGTTAAAAACTATCAGTCGGTTTTTGTTGACGGATGTATACCCTCTGTCTGATATAAACATTACAACTTGCCATAATTGGACTATATCACTTGATATGAGTTATGATATAATTTTTAGAGAATGTTGAAATGTGCGTGCGGTGTAAAATATAGTGGATCGAAATAGTCCACATCTAATAATAATAAAACAAGTAAGCAAAGGCTATAGTCGTGCGGGGCCGACTATGTTATACCCTACAACACTGCAATATTTAGAAGCCCCCTTATGTCCAAATCCATATTGGAAGATTTCGGCTTTGAAATTAGGATTTTAACTAGGGACATTTGCCCAATATTTATGCACTCCGTCGGGCTGTTAGTTGTTGTGGTCCATTTTACAGCTAAATATAATGCAATGGTCATCCAAAATGCTAGAATTCTTCCCTATCCTTAACTCTCTTCACAGGCGTGTCGAGTGGCTAAATGTGTGATCGGAAAAACATTTCTGATTTTGGATAATTTGAACCCCTAAATATTTTGCAATCATCTCCAAAAGCAAGAAGCCCCTCTGTATCTCCAAATTTAGACTCATCTATATAATTTGCTTGTCTACGATACTTGGCTATATTCGTCAATGAAATCAGCATAAAAAAGCCAGAAGTTCGCCTTTTGTGTATTTCGGATATCGTCTGTAAGTAATGCTGGTATTTTTTCACACAAAATTAGTGGTCCATTCTACCCGCTGTCTTAAACTCTAACTTTATGCGAGATTTCTTGTCCTTTGGTTTCTATTCGTGACCTTTATAACTGCTTCAAAATCAGAAAAATTGTTAGTTGTTGGTCCATTTTTACCCCTAATGTATTGCGGACATCTCTGAAAACAATAGGCCTAGCTCTTCTGAGCCCAACCCTACCCTTGTGAAAATTTTAGTGAGGATCGGACGATATTTGCAATACTTATATAATATCCCCAACCTGTGTTGTAAGGTGCAAAAATATTACAAAATATTATAAGTCAAATTGAAAAAACCGCATGCGATAAAAAATATGAAAAAATAATAAAAAATGTCACAAAATACTACAAAATCTTTATTATTATTATAATTGACATATATTTAGATTTTATACTTTTATGTCATGAGGGAATTCTGAATTGACAAAATTTTTCAAAATCGGTCCAGCCATTCTATAAGCATTCTAACTAACATCCCCTTTCTTTGTGCATGTACATTTTATATATTTCGCTATATATAACCGATACATTTACTATCGGCATCTACGTAACGGTCAGAATTAATCTGTTCAACTATTTGTGATTTCGCCGGGATTAAAAATATTCGCGGTTCAATGAAAAATTTGACTTTTATTTAACACAAATGTTGTGGCCTATTTCACCCACTAAATATTTCCCGATGACCATCAAAATTGGAAGGCTTCTGCCCAGCCCGAAGCTCTAGCCTCATGCTAACTTTCGCTTTGATTGGTCTATAATTGCGACTGCAAAATCAGGATTTTTTCAGTTTTTGGTCCATTTCAACCCCTAAATATTATGCGATCATCTCCAAAAGAAATAGGGTACTATTCTGGCCCTAGCCCCACCTCCATTCTAAATTTCGTGAAGATCGGGCAATAATTGCGACCTGTAGAGTGATTACAAATTAACATGGACAGACGGACGGACATACATAGCTAGATCGACTCAGCTCGGCGAGATAGGAAGATCCATATATACTTTCCTATGTGTGAAACGAATTTTTCGTGGTGTTACATAATTTTTGGCCCAATCACATTTTATGGTGTTGCAGGGTATAAATACTGGGACCTTCAAAATTTAAAAAAATCGAACATTTAATTTCAATTTTATACGAATAATTGTAAATCAAAATAATTATAACTTTTTGTGGGGGAGGGAGTGGGAAGAAAAATTGATTTCCTCTTTTGAGGGAAATTAAGAGGGAAATTTTTGAGGGAAAAAAGAAAAATTAAGATACGTCAGGTTTGAATGGAATCGCTAAAACGTTTCGCTAGTTATGAGCGATTTAAGTATTTTAAATTGTGATCGTTTGTGGGGGAGATACCACAAGGGATAGACAAATATCTATCAGCTTCACACCATATCTTGTATAAGTAGAAATATTAAGATGTGTGAAGCTTGAAAAGAATCAGACGCTTATTTCACATTTTATGAGAGATATAATTATTCAAAATTTTGAACAGTTGTGGGGGAAGTACCAGAAGGTGTGGTCCGATATCTACCATCTTTATAACAAACCTTGTGTTAATAGAGATATTGAGATATACCAAGTCTGAATGGGATAGGATTTAAATTCGCGTTTTGCATGGAGATAACAGACCTACCAACAACCCCAAATATAAGCCGATTTGGTTGGAAATTTTAGCAGAAACCTTCAAAATATCGAAAATCTGGAGGTACTACTATTGGGGGCTATACCTAAACGTTGACCAATATACCCCATTTTCAACACCAATCAGCCTGCATATTATATAAACTTTTGTGCTAAATTGGGCGGACCCTATCGTAATTTCAGACCGAGGGACGGACAGACGGTCTGACATACAGACATCTCTAAATCGCTTTTTAATATTAGTATGATCAGGAATATATATACTTTTTTGGTCATCAACGAATGTTTCGAATTGTTGTGTGGTGGGGGGTATAGAATTTTATCATATTTACATATTTACACTATGTGTTGGGAGTATTATAAGTTTGATTGAGCCAAAAATTATGTAACAATTATGAAATATTGTTCCCCGACATAGGAAACTATATATGGGTCTTTCTATCTCGGCGAGCTGAGTCTCGCCGTCCATCCGTCTGTGCATGTTAATTTGTAGTCACTCTACAGGTATCAGTTATGGCCCGACCCTACGAAATTTAGTACGCAGGTGAGACTAGGGTCAGAAGAGAAGTCTATTGTTTTTGGAATTAAAACCGAACCGAAGTTTGCATAAGATTCGGGTGTAGGACAGGTCGGAAGTGTAACATTTTAGATATTGTGATTAAAATGGACAACAACTTTTGTGTGAAATTGTTTTGGATACCTATCAGTATGATATAGAGTGTAAATATAAGGAAAATATCCTCGGTAAAAAATCAAAGGTAACATTGATGCAGGACAGTATGGCATTCTTTCACATAATCGACCAAAATGTGTTTAGACCTAAGGAGGTTTTCCAATATATCACAATTGACGGCCCGCACGACTTGTTATTGCATAGTCTCTCAATGACCGTACCCCCGATTTGAGGGATTTACATGATTTTGACAAAATTTCTCAACCGCCTTTGATGCAATTTGGTATTTCTGGTTCAAAGTACAATACATGCCCTCTTGCAATTAATTGTCAAACAAGTCCGACTGCTTAGTATACTTCCCATATATCTGTTTTAAAGGTTTGAGTGACATTATGAACCACGAGTAGGAACCACAAAATGCCGCTGAAACCAATTTTTTTTTTTTTTTTTTTTTTTTTTTTTTTTTTTGATCTACACACTTTTTTCAGTATTATGGAAGTTTGAGAGTGGCCAGGAATGACGAACGAAGAATGATGAACCTCTTTCAACAATATACTTCAAAGAAAGAAGAACTCTAAGTGTTTATATATCCTGCAGTTAGGAGTAAAGTTTTGAATACATCTTTGAGTCAAAAATATTAATAGTACCATTAAAAATAATAATTAATCTAACAAAGGTTTTTAGTTTTATCACGGTTTGTCATTCCAATATAGGACGTAGTGCTTGGTTTTCTGTTATTACTCAAGGACTGAATAACAAGTCTAGCCAAACAATTATTGATTGTTATCTCTTGGTAAAAATAATGCATGTTTGAAATCATAGAAGTTGCTTTTATCTTCTTGGCAATGAATATTTTTTTGGATACATAAGCTGAAACCTGATATGGGGGTATGGTATGGTATGGCTGACCCACTTTAGGTATTTTAAACCCTCCACCATACATAGTATGGAGGGTATATTAAGTTCGTCATTCCGTTTGTAACTCCTCGAAATATTCATGTCAGACCCAACAAAGTATATATATTCTTGATCAGCGTAAAATTCTAAGACGATTAAGCCCAGTCCATCCGTCCGTCTGTTGTAATCACGATACAGTCAAAACTAATTAAAATAGGAAGCTAAAATTTTGCACAGATTTGTCTTTTGTCTGCAGGCAGGTCATGTTCGAAGATGGGCTATATCGGTCCACAATATCGTATAGCCCCCATATAATGGTACCCCCGATATTCCGTATTTTGATGATTTTAGCCACATTTTTATACCCTACACCACAAGGTGGTCAGGGTATTATGTCTTGGTGCATTTGTTTGTAACAGGCAAAAGGAAACGAGATAGACCCATAGTTCTTTTTGATGATCTGGATAGAATCACATTCTGAGTCGATATATGCATGTCCGTCCGTATATTGAGTCTGGCATTCCGTTTGTAACACCTCGAAATATACATTTTAGACCTCACAAAGTATATACATTCTTGATCAGCATAAAATTCTATGTCGATTTAGCGATGTCCGTCTGTTCGTATGTGGAAATCACTCCAGCTTCCGAACGAATTGAAGTAGACTGATAAAATTTTAACCAAATGTACATTATGTCTTAAGGACTTTTGGTATTGAAAATGGGTCATGTAGGTCCACGTCTTCGTATAGCCCCCATTTAACGGTACCTCCCGATATTCGGTACATTGTTGATTTTAGCGACATTATTAACCGAAATTCTTTCAAATTTAATACTTGATATTCGTAGTGGATACTGCAGCCTATGACAGAAAATTGTTTGTGCAGGTCCACGTTTTACAACCTCCATGGTACCTCCCAATATTCGGTATTTAGATGATTTTAGGTACATTATAAACAGATTATTTTTTAAGTTTAGCATTTGAATATTGCAACAGCTTATGACAAAAGTTACCTATGCAGGTCCATGTAGTCGTATAGGCCCTAAAGTAACAGCTACATTCGGCATTTTTAAAATTTTAACAGAATTTTTTACTGATTTTATTGTTTTTGAGAGGGTATTCAAAGTTCGGCCCGGTCGAACTTACAGCTTTTTACTTGTTTGTATATTTTTTAGTGAATTATCATATTCCTCTGATAGTTTCCGAAATAAGATTTCTTACATTTTACTGAGATCGAAAGAGTTTTTTATATAATTCAGATCCCACAAACTTATTTTTGTTAAATTAAACAAACTACAACTTCCTTATTAGTATGACGCTTTGTTTGTTTCCTCCCCCCAATTTAAATCCAATCAACTTTTTGTTTTTGACGAAATATTTACAAAGCGATTTAATGGGTAAATTGTATTCACTGGAAATCGGATATATTCTCAAAAAATCAAAATGTTTTCAGATGTAACAACTGTTAAATTTATAAAGTGTCACAGTAAAATATAAATTAAATAATAACAAATAAACATAAAAATATAGTGGCAGCAGTAGCAGCAATTCCCGCTCTGTAGAAATAAACCAAAACAAAAAAGCAGAACTTTGGCAATATTTATGAACTTTGACCAGAAAAAAGCAGATTTACAGACTACAAGTGGATACAATTTAAAAAAATAAAATAACAAAAGTAACACAATTCGACAAACACAGGCACACCAGTTCCAATGGATGGACGGACGCATGGATATGTATGGGTATGTGTGTATGCGAGGAGAGACAAACACATTTGCCCAAGTTTCTCGCAACTGATTCACATCGTAGCGGAGAGCGAAGAAGTGAAAAAAATCCAACAAAGCTCATCCACAAATGGTAAAATTCAATGTAAATCCATTTTTTCCATTTCCACATACTTACCCTCACACACATGTAAATCGGCAAATAGTTTTCAGCTCTTCCCCAGCGCCTCCATCCTCATTTGGAAAAAGGGCTAAAACGGGCCACTCGAACACTGTTTGCTTTGCATGGCAGGCCCAGTAGTAATGTTTGCTCCATCGAAGGCAGGCAGGAACAAGAAACTGAAAAAAAAAAACACAAATGGAGAAAAGCTTCCACAACGGCCATAAAAAATGATAAACAACTGTTGTTGGCCAAGTTGAAAAAAGAGAAGAAGAAGAAACACACACAACCACACGCTCATACCCGGCGAAGCGATGTTCATGTTAAAACGCATATGAAAATCATATGAAAAAGGCCAATATGGATTTTTATGATACTCCTCTTCATGAGTAGGTTTATAACCGCTACTAACCGAGAATATCGGTGAGACTGTGTGTGTGTTTGTTTTAGGGACAACTCTCAGTGTGTAAGTATGTGTGTGCGATTGTGTGTTAAAGTGGTTTGGAAAAAAATAATGTTTCGCACTTCCGTTTCCGTTTAGAGCCAATACACATGAGCACTTCTACTGCTGATGTCGCTGCTTCTACTGTCATTGTTGTTGTTGCTGTTACTGTTGTCGTCGTCGTTGCAACCGCTTCTGCTGCTCCTGAATATATGAGTTTAGTGATATTCCTATAATTTTTTGTAACTAATATTGCACAATGGGTATGCTTTGGTATATTAACGGCAAATATGGCACTCGTGAGGAGTGGACCGTAATTATTGTAGCAAAGGAAGCGAGATAGACCCATAGTTACTCTTGAGGATCTTCATAGAATCACTTCCTGTGTCGAGTATTTTTGTGGACGAAATGCAGGACGCATTTATTATCCGATTGAGATGAAACAATATTTGTTTGGCCAAGGACGAATTCAGCCAATTTCACCAAATAGTCCGAATTGCCTGAATTTTGGCACATGCAACCGAATTCAGTCTAGAAGCAAGTACATCAAATATGTAGAAAATCAGATATAGCTGTAGCTCCCATATATATGTTTCATCCGATTTGCGGTTTAAGCGTCTCACATATGCTCTCCACATGAATAATATTTGGTACCGGGCATCAGATACTGCTCGAAAATACGTATGTCAAATTTTATCGAGATCGGTTCAGATTAGGATATAGCACCCATATATATCTTTATCCGATATCAAGGTTTATTGTGCACCAAATGGCCAATATTATTCCAAATGACCTGAACTTTGGAACATCCGGCAGAATTCAGCATAGAAGCAAGTACATTAAATTTGGTGAAAATCGGTTCAGATATAGCTATAGCTCCCACATATGTGTTTCATTCGATTTTGGGGTTTAAAGTACCTCACACGCGTAATATGCACTCCGCAAGAATGGTATTTGGTACTTTATAACTCATGTATCTCGAAAATACCTCTGTCAAATTGTATCGAGATCGCATCAGATTAGGATTTAGCTCCCGTATATATCGTTATCCGATTTCAGATTTGGATCAAATGGCTAATATCAAAATGGACTGAAATTTGGCAATTCCAATTGGATTCATCTTCGAAACAAGTACTTTAAATTTGGTGGAAATCGGTTCAGATATAGCTATGGCTCCTATTTATGTGTTTATCCGATTTGGTGTTAAAGTTCCGCACGTACGTAATACGCACTCCTTATCAATGATCTTTGGACATCAGATACTGCTCAAAAATACCTCTGCCAAATTTTATCGAGATCAGTTCAGATTTTTATATAGGCCTGATATACATCTTCATTCGATTTCACGGTTATGGCTCACAATATATTTAATATCAGCCCAAATTGAATAGATTTTTTCATATTCAACCGAAATTTACCATTTGGTGAAACTCGGTCCAGTATATTTATTGCTCTAATAAATGTTTTTAATATAATCCTTATCGAAGTCATACCATGAACTGGACAGCAATATTATTTGGATCATAGTTGGTATGATCTACCTCACTGAAATTCTCAATATATTTTTTTTTTGTTACGGGAGCTCTACTAAATACGCATAGTGGTGTAGGGTATCATAGAGTCGGCCCCGCCCGACTTTTAACCTTTCCTTACTGGTTATATTTAGAAAACATCTCAAATCCACAACTGACATCAACCATACATGCTAATCTCGATTATCATATCAAATTTAAAGATTTAAAGACTTCATATATTACGAAATGGTACCAAATTCAGTGAGTTTTAGTACTTTTAGTACACTTCTTGTTCGAATTGACCACATGCAAAATTTCAAGATTTTAGCTTCAGTCGTTTCGCCTGTGCGTTGATGAATCATTCAGTTACTCATTTTTTACTCTATCATAAATATGATTTAGTACCATTTAGTACATAACCCAATCTTGCACTTCAACAGCAATCCTAATTCCAATTTTCAGGATTCCAGCCTCATCGGTTTACACACATCCAAATTTTACCAAACTTTGTACATATATGTACGAATTTCCAAAACTTCCTGCATACACCAGTTCTACACTCCAATTTTCCAAACCTACCTCCATACATCAATCATACAATCCCATAGACATCTTATTCTCAAATTTCAGAATTCCAGCTCCATCGGTTCACCACAATTACTATTTGTACGAAATTTAGTGTCATTTAGAATACAAATTTCCATTACAACCTACATCATACTATCCAATAGAAATCTTATTTCCAAATTTCATGATTCCAGTCCTATCTGTTCATAAAACTTTAAATTGAACAAAATTTAGAACCATTTGGTACACATAAGTGCGAATTTTTAAAAAAAAATCCCCTTTTTACTCAGTTCTCCAATGCAATGGTAATCTTATTTTCAAATTTCAGAATTCCAGCACTACCGTTTTACACAAATCGAAATTGTACCAAATGTTGTACCATTTAGTACTTTTTGTGCACATAGATAAAAACTTTGAAAACTACCTCCATGTCCCAATATCAGGATACTTTTTGTAACGTTCTAGTACGAGTTTCCAAAAACACAGCCTTATCTGGCACCTTCGGACCAAGAGTGATCATCACCCAAAATTTCAAGATTCTAGCTTCAGCCGTTTCGTCTAGGCGTTGAAGAATCGTTAAGCCAGTCAGTAAATTACTTTACTCTCTTATTAATATAGATATGAGGAATATTCAAAAATATTACGAATTGTATATTTGCTAAGAAAGTGTTATTTTATTCATGAATCTATATTAATACCCCAAATGTAATCAACATCAGATATAACTCTCTTGTGTCAGGGTCATTACACCCTGGATATGTTCACCATATTTATACTTTGATCATCATAAAATTACTTTTCGGTACAATAATGTCCACCTGTTAAAATCCCGATAGATCTCGCACTAATCAACGAAATTTGAAATATTCGACAGAAATTGATGTGAATCGGAAAAATTTGTCATCTGTCCCATTGTGCATAACCTAATTCACCAATGAGTTATATATTGGCGGAGATGATAAAAAATGTATGGCGACACGATGACGTGAAGTTGGTTTGGTAAATCAAATCCGCACACATACACACATACATACACCAGAGGGAGAGCGGTTAGTTTGGTTGGTGGTGCAGACATTGAAAATCTTTCGTTAGCTGTTCAATGAAATCGACTTTTTTAATTTGTAACATTTTGTGTAGTGAAACTTTTAAAATATTCAAAATATGTGCATTTTTATTTTAAATAAAATCAGTAAAATATGAAGATTTTAAAAATGTTCATCTTAATCCCGAAGACAGATTAAGGCAATAGAGGTCTTTGGGAATGGTATATATCAGATGCACTCTTGTGAGGAAGGTTTAAAGGTTTAACGATTTAATAATCGTGAATCGCGTCAAATGGTAAGGTGGTTTACAAATTCTTCTATGTAAGATTTCGGGAAAATATGAACTACATCAGTGGACTCCGTCTAATAGCTTTGTTCTATGGTGATACCGCCAGACTCATGACTGAATAGAGGTTATATAGACAAAATGCGTTTCATTCCGTATTTGTTCAGTTTGACCAAATTTTTAATTCAAAACTTCATACATCGTACTAAATTTTCAGACCTTCAAGGCTTTGTATATTATTATTCTGAAATAATAATAGGAAAATGTTTACCTTTTTACCAAAAAGTCTTCAAAATCTTTAATTTTGAAACTTATCAACATTTCGGTCCAAAACTATTTCAACGTCTCCATATGTATGCCTTAGAAACCAACAGTGACCTCAATATCAATTTCAGATTTATCCCTTCACCCAATACCAAATTAAGTAACATTTATTAAGCATATCCAAAAGAATCTACATCTTAAATTCCAAGAGTGATATAAAGTACTCATTTTCAATACCACCACCAGATACCCACAGAGACCTCAATCTCAGAATTCCAGTTCTATACATTAATCCAATACCAAGTGTAGTATCATTTAAAACTTTTCATATAATTTTAGTACTCATTTGCAAAACGGTTGCATATCTCAATCCTAGACACCAACAGTCATCGCAATATAAAATGTCAAGGTTTCAGCTCAATCCCTTCCTCCAATACCAAATGTAGTACATTTCGTGGAATTATAGCACACTTTTCCAAAACTACCTCCACATCTCAATTCCAGATACCAACAGAGGCATCAATATCAGTTTTCGGGATTCCAGCTAAGTGAATGTAATCAATACCAAATTTAGTAACATTAAATACCTATCGCATAATTTTAGTACTTATCTGCAAAACCGTTCTATATTTCAGTCCTAGACCGCAACAGTCATCGCAATATAAAATGTCAAGGTTTCAACTCTATCACTTTACCCAATATCATATATAGTACCATTTAGTACATTTCATAAAATATAGTACGAATGCCCAAACTCATCTTCAAATCTAAACCTCAGATACCATTAAATATTAATTTTCACAATTTTATCCCTTCAGTACGTATTTCGAAACTCACCTCCATATTTCAATCCTAGACATCAAAAGTTATCGCAACGAAATGTCAAGGTTTCAGCTCTATACCTTCACCAAATACCAAATTTAGTACTATTTAGTACTTTTTGTACAATTATAGTACACTTTTCCAAAACCACCTCCATATCTCAATTCCAGATACAAACAGAGACATCTATATTAAATTTGGAGATCCCAGCCCAATGCCCATTTAGTACTTTTCATAAAAATATTGGACGCATTCCCAAACCACCGCATATAAATTTCAGAATTTTATCTCTATCCCTTCACCCAATACCAAACATAGTACCATACAGTACTTTTCGTACCATTATGGTATACATTACCTAAACCACCTGCAGATGTCGATTATACACATTTACAGAGACCTTAATAGCACATTTCAGATTTAAAGCTTTTTCTGTTTATATATAGGAGTACCTTCTGTACCTCAACCATACTGTGGATGGTATATTAACTTTGTCATTTCGTTTGTAACTCCTCGAAATACTCATGATTGACCCATTCTACGAAATTATTCACCGAAATTGTTTCAAATTTTGTATTTGAAGTTCGGTATCGGTACTACAGCCAATGAAAAAAAGTTACTTATGCAGGTCCACATCTTGCTGTAGGCCCATATATACAAATCGGATGAAGATAAATATGGAAGCTATATCCAAATCTAAACCAATCTCTACAAAGCATAGCCGAGGTATTTCTAGGCTGCATTTGATAGCTGTGAGAGACTCAAATACAAAATCGTATAGAACATATACAGGGTGAGATAAAAAACTGCAACAAAGTCAAACGCCATATATTTTTTTTTTCATTTTATTGAATAAAAGCACAAAAGGTCGGAAATAGTATCAAATTTTAGAATAAGTTTAGATTTGTTCGAATTGGTCTACTTTGGCAAGAATTATGGCCTTCAAACGGCCAGTAAAACCTCACACGCTGCCCGAATGTTGGTCTGCGGTATTTTGGCCCATTCCCGGCGAAGCGCTTGCTTGAGGTGATCAACACCATGGTATTTTTTAGTGCCAACCTTGCTTTCCAAAATACACCAGACCAAAGAGTCCAACGGATTGGTATTCGGAGATTTTTGTGGCCATTGTGCGCTGGAAATGAAGCGAGGAACCAGAATATTTTCGCAATTTTCGGCATTTATTCTGAAGCCACGGTCGATTAATACGAGCGGAGAGCGACCATAGGCTGTTATGGCGGTCCACACCCACACCATGGCCGGCGCTTGAGTTCTGGTGGCCAACCTAAGGTGCACATTTTCAGCTGACCTCTTTGGCGAGAAAATACGATCATTTTGTTTGTTTACAAACTTCTAGACAACGAATGTTTCTCAACGGAGAAAACCAAATTCGGCAATTCAACACTTTCGGCCAAGCGAAGCAAATCTTTAGTTATTTTGAGTCTATTTTCTTTCTGTTGCGGTGTAAGTTCTTGCACTTCTTGGAATTTCAATCGCTTCACCCCGAGCTTATTTTTCAATATTTGCCGAATGGAATATTGCGATATGTTCAGCTCATAAGCAGGCCACTGCGACGCGGGTTTCGATCAAGTCGCTTCTTTACTTTTCGAACCATTTCTGCCGATGTTGCTGTTTTTCTTCCGTCCACTTCCTTGATGTCGGGCTACGCTACCAGTATCCCGAGCGATGGTACGAGACACAAAAGATTTATCCACATTTAAATGCTGGAGTACTCTAGCCATAGCCACTTGTGGTTTTCCAGCCAAATATAAAAAAAATCACACTATAACGCTTCAATTTCATCACGAATAACTTTTTTTTTTTCTTTTCTCTCCAAATTGCGTTTGTACGCTTGTAAACAATATAATGAGCTGTCACTGCAATAATTTTAATAGCTGTCGGACGAGTGGTTTAGAAATGACAGCAGTGTGAATTTGGCTGCAGTTTGTTCATCTCACCCTGTATGGGTTTTAAGGTGAATATTTAGGGATTTTACAAACGGATGACAAAGTTAACATACCCTCCTTTTCAAGGTGAAGGGTATAAAAAGATTTGTGGAGAATGATTTATTTTTATTTATTTGTCAACTTTTAGTGGCCAAAAAGTAACATCTTATCTCGCAAAACATGTTTTTTTAAAAAGTAAAGGGTAAACTTTAAGGTCTTTTTTAAGAAGTTATGATTACAAACAAGTTATTATAAGAAACCCCATTGTTTTGTAATGAAAATTTTTGTTGGGATTGTATAGCCTTCAATTGTGGTAATTTCGAACGTCCTTATAACATTTTTCAACTGAAGGTTCTACAAATCAGTATTTATACAATTTTTGACATATGACTCTGTTTACACGGCACTGAATTCACCGTTTTTAAACTTACCCAAATTAAACTATTCGAGCATTTTATTGACGCTCATTACCATCTATTTCCAAAAAATTTTGCAAAGAAGCCTTACTTCCGTTTAAAAGTCAAATTTTAACAAGTACGACTTTTATTTCTCATATTCGCACTACGAAATGTTTTTTTTTTTTTCACAAA
This sequence comes from Musca domestica, assembly GCF_030504385.1. Classification (NCBI taxonomy): domain Eukaryota; kingdom Metazoa; phylum Arthropoda; class Insecta; order Diptera; family Muscidae; genus Musca; species Musca domestica. The sequence goes on from NW_026712347.1 coordinate 642,180, forward strand.
TTATTTAAACCATTAATATAGTAAGCTTTATTTACTAGTCATTAAACTGATTTCATTAACACTTTTAATGTCTGTCCGAACTTCCATTCATTGGAGGATGATAATAATGATTGGTAATTAAACAGCGATTTGCAATATCTCGGCTTTCCATTCAAATAAACACAACGTATGCATATGTGATTTAATGCAACAACAACAACAATAACAACAACAGCAGCAGTAATGACATGAAAATTTGTAATTAAATCCCATGTTAAAATGATGCCACCTTACCTACAGTCATTCATACATACATACCTACATGTAAGCCGAACTTCAAGTGCAATACTTTTTTTTCGGATGATGTAATTGATATTACAAATTAACAATTTATACTGCAACCATAATGTGGTTAATGTTCAAAATATTTCATAATAATTCCAATAATTTCCACTTCATTATTGGTTTTCAAAAACTGAACACCAAGAAGAACAAGACGACCAACAACAGGAGTTTATCAAAAAATTATTATTATTTGTAAAGTTCACACTTCCAACGCATGCCGATAGCCAACCCGGTCCTAGCATTCAAATGAAGTTGTAACGTTGATTGCCTGTTGTCGACAATAAATATTTTTGTTCATGAGTGTGTGTGCGTGTGCGCGTGTGTGTGCTAACTACCATCATCGTCATTGTCATTACTGGAAAAGTTTATTGTTATTATTACAATATTCAGTTAATAAAAGCATGCACACAAACGTATGCCCCGCACATTCTATAAAATTAAATCCGTAAAATTCCCATTTGCCAAAAAATTATTATAAAATTACCGAAAAATCATCATCAGCAACTCAAAACGCCCTCACCAACAGCCGCCTGTCTATCAGTTTGTCATACTAACCATTTAACTAACAGTTATGTTGGCAGGAGGATGGGTTGTGCAAACCAATCAATCTGTGATGTCAATCTGCTTAATATTTGACATGTCGTTGATAATTCGACCATTGAAAATTTTTAAAACGTATAGGCAATGTCAATGCTATTATTGTGATATTCGATATCTCCCGATTCTAAGAATTTCAAAGAATTCAGATGCATTTTAAGAATTGATAAACTATTTGGTATATAGAAAATATATTCTCATTATCGGCAATAAGAAGGTTTCAGCCCAAATTTTTAACAATTTTGGTTTCGTTAAATTCTCTTACGAGACGAGCTTAATAATCTGAAACTTGCAGTGAAGAAGGAATGCCAGAAAGACTTTATCACATACTCGCAGCTATGTGACGCGTTTGGCCGTTGGTTAAGTGTCTGCATGTTTGGTATGGATGTTGGCTTAAAAGGGCCATTTTTTGGAAACTGGTATTCACTTCGAATTTAGTGCAATTCAGCATATCCGAATTGAAAACCAGAAGAACTCAAGTTCTACTGCCAAATCTTTTTCACAGCGAATCTTGTTCAGTCCGGCCGAACTTTTTATACCCTCCACAATACGGAAGTAATTTGAAAATTTTCAAAAAAAAAATTCGTCGAAAAATACCGCTCAAATGAAAACATTTATATGGGAGCTATACGAAGACGTGATGCTGGATAAGTTGTTTTTTTGTGATAGGCTGGCTAAAATCATCAAAATACTTAATATTGAGGGGCGCCATTGTATGAGGGCTATAAGATATCGTGGACTTATATAGACCATTATCTTTCAGGGGTTAAAGTACTCACAAGAAACTCCTTCTGTAGGATTTCAGAGAATTCCGTTGAAAAATGTGGCTAAAATCATTAAAATACCGAATATAGGGGGGTACCGTTATATGGGGGCTATACGATATCGTGGACTTATATATATAATTCTCTTCCAGAGAATAAAGTACTCACAAAGAACTCCTTGTGTAAAATTTCAGACAATTCCATTGCAAAATGTGGCTAAAATCATCAAAATACCGAATATCGGGGGGTACCATTATATGGAGACTATACGATATCCTGGGCCGATATCAATAATTCTCTTCCAGGGGGTAAAGTAGTCACAAGAAACTCCTTGCGTGTAATTTCAGATAATTCCATGGAAAAATGTTGCTAAAATCATAAAATACGGAATGTAGGGGGTACTGTCATATGGGGGCTATACGACATCGTGGACCTATATAGATAATTCTCTTCCAGAGGATAAAGTACTCACAAGGAACTCCTTGTGTGAATTTTCTGACAATTCCGTTGAAAAATGTGGCTAAAAGTATCAAAATACCGAATATCGGCGGGTACCGTTCTTGGACCGATATAGCCCATATTCGAACTTGACCTGCCTGCAGACAAAAGACAGACCTGTGCAAAATTTGAGCTCCTCTCTTTATTCGTTTTGACTGTAGCGTGATTACAACAGACGGATGTACGGTCGGACAGGGTTAAATCGCCTTAGAATTTTATGCTGATCAAGAATATATATACTTTGTTGGGTCTTAAATTATTATTTCGATGAGTTACAAACGGAATGACGAACTTATTATACCGTCCATGCTATGTATGGTGCAGGTTATAAAAATGCATGAATGAAATTTTGTATTGGAGTCCCTGTTGATTAGCGATAATTAAGGTGTTTTGGAAATACGTAGAACAAATGCACGAAAAGTACTAAATAGCACAAATATTTTTTGGTACACTTGTGGTATTGGGTGAACAGATAGTGTTTGAAATTTGGTATTAGGATCGCTGTTCGTATGGACGTAGTTTCGGAAATATGTGCTATAATTGAACGAAAAGTATTGAATGGTACTATATTTGATATTGGGTGAATTGATAGACACAAAATTCTAAAATTTAATATTACATTACTAATGATATCTGCATTTGCGATTTTTTGGTGGTTTTGAGATGCACCTTTTATTTGTACAAAAAGCACGAAGTGGTACTAAAATCAGTATTGGGTGAAGTGTTAGGGCTCCAGCCCCAGATCCTAAAAATTGATATTAAGGTCTCTGTTGGTATCTGGAAATGAGATATGGAGGTGGTTTTGGAAACGTGTATCAAATTCTACAAAAAGTACTTTATAGTACTAAATGTGGTATTGGGTAAAGGAATCCAGCTGATATAGATGTCACTGTTGGTGTCAGTGGTAAAGATATGGTGGTTTTGGAAATATGTACTAAAATTGTTCGAAAAGAACTGCAATATTCTAATTTGATATTGAGGTCTCTGGTGGAGATGCGTCCTTCATTTGTACGAAAAGTACTACTTTGTACTAAATTTGGTATTGGGTGAAGGGTTAGATCTGAAATGCTCAAATTTGATATTTTGGTCTCTGTTAGTATCTTGCGATGATATATGGGGGCTGTTTTCGAGATGTGTACTATAATTGTAGGAAAATTACTTAAGAGTACTAAATGTGGTATTGGGTGAAGGAATAGAGCTGAAATCCTGAAATTTGATATAGATGTCACTGTTGGTGTCTGTAGTTGAGAGAAAGAGTTAGTTTTCGACATTTTTACTATGAATGTTAGAAAAGTGCAAAATGCCACTAAATGTGCCGTTGGGTGTTGAAATAGATATGAAATACCGAAATTTGGATTACTAATAATGAATTTATTTGGATTACTAATGTGTACTGTTAGAGATTTAGTGGTGGATTGGAGATGGGTCTTTAATTCGTACGAAAAGTATTAATTGTTACTAAATTTGTTATTGGGTAAGGGGATAGAGCTGAAATCCTCAAATTTGATATTAAGGTTTTTGTTGGTATCTTAAAATACTATATGGAGGTGCTTTGGAAATGTGTACTATAATAGTTCGAAAAGTACAAAATTGGGTATTTGGTGTAAGAATAGAGATGGAATCTCGAAATGTTGATATGTATTGTATGGAAAGTACTAAATGCTACTAAATTTTATATTGTAATAGAGTAATGCAGCGGAAATTCTGAAATACGATATTGAGGTCTCTCTTGGTTTCTAGGGCTTACATGTGGAGACATTGAAATAGTTTCGGACAGAAAAATTTAATGTGGTACCATTGTGAAATGATTTGACTAATATCGTAATCGGTAAACTTCAAAATTAAAAAAGAGGGTAAAAAAGTTTTTTGTCATAGGAGTTATTTTAAAATAACTTCTGGGGAAAATATCCCAGACAAAAAAACACAAGGGAACTGAGGAGGATTGTTATTCCCCGCCTTACCCCCTGGTAAATGTTACAATCTTTCTCCACTAATAAATAAACATTATTTTTATAAAAAAAAAACAATAGTGGGATTAAGCCTAACAAACATGCCAACACTGTTCGGAAAACATAAATAGTACATTAAACCTTGAAAGTTTGAGAATTTAGTACGATGTATGAAGTTTTGATTAAATAATCAAATTAAATCAAACTGAATAAATTATGCTTACAGGGTTGCCCATATTCGACGGACCTTTGGACCCTTTGGGCCCATTCCAATCGACGAGGCTTGTCCGCAGGCAACATTCTTTGCGTCAATTGAATTTTGTACGGGAACAAATGCAAATCAATGCGAATAATCTGTTGTAAAGTGGACCGAGCCATGCCCAACTGCTGAGAACGGCGTTTTTGGGATGTTCTTGGGGACCTCTCAACACTGGCTAGTACGGCAGCGATATTCTCGGCCGATCGCCTTGGTCGACTTTTATATGGCCTCTTCGGATTAGAAAGAGCCTTACCAGTCGAAAATTTTTCGTATAAACGCTTAATGGTGTTCTTAGAAGGCGCACTTCTCACATTTTTTAATATTTTAAAAGCACGTTGAGTTTTCACAATTGACTTCTTGTAAATTTTAACTATTTCAGAGCGCTCGCGTGGCGTGTATTGGTTCATGGTAAAAATCTGCTTGGTCTGACGCTTTAAACGCGGTATGTCATTAAGCGATGTGACATCTCTGTCAAAAGTTATGGCGTTGCCAGATGGGTCCATCGAATATGGGCAACCCTGTATATATCTATTATATCTATTTCACCCCCCCAAATGCAAGAGCTGGACTTACATGTGATTTCAACAAGATAAGATGGCACTTACCTTACAGGACCCTTAAAAATTGATTTATTCAGAGACGTTCGGTATTGGTCATTTGGCCGCCTAAATACTGCGAATTAATGTCGTTGGACTATTTTGGCATGTACAAATATAAGTGTAAATTACGAGAGGACATCGAAAAATATGGGAATGAAGAAATCAGTTTCCGAAGTCGCGTAGGTCGACTGACTCAATCAGCCTGATGACTATGCAAAAACGTGCTGAGAACCACATGCGAAAAGAAGCAAATCTAACTTTTCATTGTCTTTAGAAAAGAAACCAAGTAAAAACCGCATTAGTACCCTATACCATGTGAATACTTGACTTATGGTCAAATGGATTATCCTTTATTTTGAATTGGTTGGTTATTGGACCCAAAAGGTAGAGATACCCTTGTATGGGGCTAATACCCAAAACTGGGAATCCGTTGAATGACCACGAGAACACAAATTATAAATCAAAAACCAGTAAAGAAAGTCGGGGCCGACTTTATGATACCCTACACCACTTTACTAATATAGTAGAGCTCCACATAAAAATTAAAAGTTTTTATGGGAGAATTCAATCATACACGCTATGATTATAATTATAATTTGAAGTTCAAAGGACTAAATATGCCAAAGCATTTTTATATTTTAAATTCGGAATTGTATTGTCCATTTGGTGCACAATTAATTTGAAATCGGATAAAGATATATATGGGAGCTATATCCAAATCTGAACCGATATCGATAAAATTTGGCAAAGATATTTCTGAGCTGTGTTTGTTATTACGGCTGTGGGTAACAAATATAACAAATCGGGTGAACAATATATAGACTCAATTCGGTCGTAAGAGCCAAATTCCATCCCATTTGGACAAATATTAGACGTTTGGTGCACAATAAAAGGTAAATCGGACGAAGTTATATATGAAAGCTATATCCAAATCTGAACCGATCTCGATAAAATTTAGCAAATGTATTTCTGAGCTGTATTTGATATATTTCCACAAATATTGTTGTTACAGAGTGCAAATTACGGCTGCGGAGGACAAATATAACAAATCGGATGAGCAATATATATGGGAGCTATGGCTATATCTGAACCGATTTTAATAAAATTTAACATACTTATTTTCAGGCCTAATTTGGGTGTATATGCAGAATTCCATACTATTCGGGCTGATATTACACGTTTGGTGCATAATAAAAGGCAAATCGGACGAAGATATATATGGGAGCTATATCTAAATTTTTACTGATTATCTCCAATTTCAATAGGGTTCGTCCTTGGGCCAAACAAATGTTGTTTGGAAAATTTCATCTCAATCAGATAATAAATGCGACCTGCATTTTGTTCACAAAAATACATGGACAGACGGACGGACGGACGGACGGACAGACGGACTGACATGCATAAATCAACTCAGAAAGTGATTCTATGCAGATCATCAAAAGGAACTATGGGTCTATCTCGTTTCCTTTTGCCTGTTACAAACAAATGCACAAAATACCGAATATGAAGATGCATATGCGGACTACATAAAAAATAGAGAGAATTGAAAATTTCCGAATTCCGAACCCTTAAAGATACTTTAAATCGCAGCTACCGTTATACGCCATCGTGAGTAATTACACTTTACAACAGACAATCTTTGGATTGGGAAATTCCAAGTGAATAGTATTCGATTAGTAGATAAAAATCCCAAAAGGATTTCGGGTTCCTGGGCCCATTTATTCTTAGCGCCCATTATTTATAACCTTAAGCATGCACAAAGGGCCTGCTCTGTGCTCCGCAAAAGTTACGAGAGGGGTTAAAATTTGATAAAGTTCTATGGGTTACATGTAGAATAATTTGTACGAAAGATGGGCTATGTCGGTCTACGTTTTAATATAGCCTCATATATGGTATATCCTTGTTTCACGTATTTTGACAACATTTTTTCCATTATTTGTCGTTTTTGCTTCTAAGGGGGTAGAAAACCTCTTCGCAGAAAATTTTCAATGTCAATGTTTAGGAGTAACGCTCATATAACGGTACCTCCTGATTTTACCAATTTCGAAGGTCTTTAATAGATTTTCCAATCGATTTGGCTTAAAATGTGTGTTTGGGCTAATTTGAGGTTAGAGAACCATATTACATGGGACTATTGTAAACAGTTCATATATACCTTTTAATATATATATATACTAATCATTTGTGTTTTTAACTCTCAAATTAGTCATTATTTCTAATAAAAATTATACCACTTATAAGAGGTAGATCTGTGAATTCTTATGCTTTAAAAAATACGTATTAAAGAGTAAATGTACGGCCACGCGGGCCGCGCCAGCTAGTTCCACATAAAGAGATGTTGGATGGATGTAAGTCTGAAATGAATATTAAAATAAATATTTATTGGACATAGGTTAGGAAAAAAAAATATTGTCCACTGTCACTGGTACCTCGCCATCAAAGGGTCGACATGTCAAATATCGAAAGATACCATTATAATGGTGGAAAAATGTGACATAAATTATCTAAATAACGAATATCGTTAGATACAGTTACTATACGAAAATATCAGCCTATGAAGATAATTTCCTATTTAAGAAAATGGTATCGACTGTCAACACCAACTACCAACTTGTAAATTATTCTGTTGAACAATGTCTTCTTTTAACTCATAAACAAATATTTCAAAGCATATAAAACATCGTTTCAATTGAAATATCACATCTTGACACCACTGACACACGTTCTCCTCCGACCATTCAACAACATGTTAATTTAAACTTATTTTGATCAGCTCTTATTTGGAAACTCATTTTTTGTCCTCTCCCATGAATTTTTCATCAGACGAATATTGGCCGAGTACCACATAAAAATTAACTTTTTCGCCACATTGTTTGTATGACAAACCATAGACGACATTTTCAGGATTTTTTGCCTTTGTTGTCGTTTGGTTGTTTGTTTGTATTTCAATTGCAGTGTTTTTTCATGTGCATGTGTGTGTTTGTGTTAGTAGTAGGTGTTGTTGCTGTTCTTGTTATTTTTGTTGGCCAGTATAAACATTTTACGATTGCGGTCAATATGTCATGCAGTCAGTCCATTTTTTTGTTTTTGTTTTTGCTGTACAACAAAACCAACCATTGCATACCAAAATGAATCGTCATCATTCTAAGGCAAGGGAAGGGAAGGAGACTTTAGGCAGGGGGCAAACACACACACAAACGGAAATTGTGTTGCACATCTACTCATAATTGTGCAGTTGCCACACAAAATTGACTCTCTCTGTCTACATGCAGCAGCAACACCAATAGTAAAACTATGTTACGCCCTCTCCCCTTTCACTGCAGCTCATTATTATTTATATTCAACCCGAAATTCATTTTATTCATTACACCTGGACATCGTCTGTCTACTTGTCTTCCTGCTACAATATGTATGTGTCTGCAATTTCACTCGAAGAAAATAATTCGTAGTAAATGCAATTGTTTAAGTGTTATGGCCTAAGTCATCTAAATCGTAATGTGGTGGATAGATCTCACCTTTTCACGATTGTTAGATAAGAGGCGCGTAGACACAATTTGTGGCCTTTAGGCAAACAAGCCAATGAGACAGGTGTAAATAATGTAGGGTTGCAGTTACTTTTACCACAAATAGGTTCAGTATCAACACAATCCTTTGAATGCAACATCTATCCCTTACAGCTACAGAAAATCAGCTGCAAAACTAAGTACTTTTGCCTCAACTAAAGTTGGTCGGAGAGAAACACACAACTTGAGAAATGGGTGTGAATAAACAAGTGCAGTGGAGTAAATTTCTAAGACGGAAGTACGGTATGCTGTAGGATCGACTGACTAACAGGATTTCAAATGCTAACGCCAGTTCTGCAAGAGAGCCGAAAATGTTCAGCTTTGCCTGCTAAAAATTCTTTAAAACCAGTAAAACAGTATAAGTCGGGTTTGCCGACATATATACCCCCCGCCTTGAGTTATGATTATCCTAAGACTGACTTATACTCTATACCTATACTTTATATGAGATATGCGGATTTTTTGGAAAATGATGGATATGGGTGAGGTAACATATGGCAGACCGAAGTATTCCATTTTAATATATCATCTAATACAAATAAAAATATTATATGGGAAAATTACAAGAAAATCGAACATTTATATCAAAATATTTATATCCATATATTTAGATATAGTAAGTTGTAAAAAATCTCCGACTTGTTTCGCAAGTTATGACATATACGACATATAAGTATTGGAAATTGTGACCCTTTGTGGGTGAGGTACCAGACGGGGTTGACAGATATATGTCATCTTCACAATATATCTTGTGTTATCAAATATATTTGGATGTGTGAAATTTGAAAAGAGTTGGATGCTTATTTTGCATTCTTTGAGCGTTTTGGTTTTTATACCCTCCACCATACTATGGAGGGCATATTAACATTGTAATTCCGTTTGTAACTCCTCGAAATATTCAAGAAAGACCCAACAAAGTATATATATTCTTGATCAGCGTAAAATTCTATGTCGATTTAGCGATATCCGTCTGCTAGTTGTAATCAAGATAGAAGGCTAAAATTTCGCAGAGGTCTTTGCTTTGCCAGTAGGCAGGTTTAGTTCGTAAATGGGCCATGTAGGTCCACGTTTTCATATAGCCCCCATACAACGGTACCTCCCGATATTCGGTATTTTGATGATTTTGGCGTCATTGTTCAACGGAATTGTTTCAAATTTAATATTTGAAGTCCGAAATGGATACTGCAGCCTATGACAAAAAATTGTCTGTGCAGGTCCACTTCTTCGTAAAACCCACATACAACTGTACCTCCCCATGTTCGGTATTTTGATTATTTTAGCGACATTATTCACCGGATTTGTTTCAAATTTGGTATTTGAAGTTCCATAGGGATACTACAGCCTAAGACAGAAATTTGTCTGTGCAGGTCCACGTCTTCGTATAGCCCCCATATAACGATATTCGGTTTTTTGAAGATTTTAACGCATTATTCACCAGAATTGTTTCAAATTTGGTATTTGAAGTTCGTAATGGATACTACAGCCTATGACAGAAAGTTGTCTATGCATGTCCAGGACTTTGTATAGGCCCCACATATAACTGACTCCCTATATTCGGTATTTTGACGTTTTTAGGTACAATACTCACCGAAATTGTTTGAGATTTCGTATTTGAAGTTCGTAATGGATGTTACAGGCTGTAACAGAAAATTGTCTATGCAAGTCCAGGTCATCGTATAGCTCCGGTGTAACGGTACCTCCCTCCCGATATTCGGTATTTTGATGATTTCAGCTACATTATTCACCGTTTATTTCATGTTTCGAATTTGAATATGGTAATGCCTTATGACAACAAAGTAGGTCCACGTCGTATAAACCCCAATATAACGGCTATATTCGGTAATTTTAACAGAATTTTAACGGTTTTTGTTTTTTGAAATTTCCAAATTCGTTCAAATAGTGGATGGTATTCATAGTTCGGCCCGGCCGAACTTACTGCTTTTTTAACTTGTTAAAAATTTGGAAGAAATGGTCCGATTTGTACCATCTAAATAACAGATATTGTTGGAAATAATGAGATGTACCATGTCTGATGTTAATTTAGCGTTTTATGGGCTTCATGGATACTCAAAATTTTAACCCTTATGTGGGGAAGGCACCAGAAGGCACCGATATATCCCATTTTCACACCAAACCTTGTGTTAATAATTTCGAATTTTATGATCGTTTTGGTTATTCAAAACTTTAGCCCTTGTAATGTAGATACCAGATATATATAGATATATATATTCCATCGTCACACCAGACCTTGGGTTAATGAAAATATTGTTATGTGTGTAATTTGGGGGAGGTACTTGATGGAGTGAACCGCACCTAACCTAGCACTGACGCAAATATTAGGATTCACAAAGTTGTATTTTTCCTTTCTCTTTCTGTGCAGTAAATTATTTTCTTTGAAAAAGTTGGTATTTTGTGTGGGAGGTACCAGAAGGAGTAGACCGATATTGCCCATCTCCGAACTCGATCTAAGTTTGACAATCATATCACGATATTCCACGTTTAGATCAAAATACTCCCTTCGTTATCGTGCGCACCAGCCAGCAAGATAGACAGACAGACAGGCGAACGGATGAAAATTGCTAGGTCTAGGATCTGAAACCTTTATTTCGATGAAGCTAATTATATATAACCTCTCTAGCCATATGGCTACCAGATACAGCTTAAAAAGCCTCTGCCGAATGCATTTATATCTTCATCTGATTTGACGGTTATGTTACGGTTATGTGCACCAATTATGTATTATCCGCCCAAATTTGATAGATTTTTGTACATTCAACTGAATTTATCCTGGGAGTATAGATCATATTATGAATTGGGTATATATCCCATACATTAGTTTCCTCCTATTCCAAATTATAACTGTTCTAAAGCTATAATAAACATTAAAACCAGTAAAGAAAGTCCTAAAGTCGGGGGCCGATTTTATGATACCCTACACCACTTTGGTAATTTAGTTGAGCTCCACATAACAATTAAAAGTTTTTATGGGAGAATTCAAACATACACCCTATGATTATAATTATAATTTAAAATTCAAAGGAATAAATATCCCGAAGCATTTGTATCTTTTAAATTCGGACTTGTATTGCCATTTAGTGCAAAATAAATTTAAAATCAGATAAAGATATATATGTGAGCTATATCCAAAACTGAACCGATCTCGATAAAATTTGGCAAAGATATTTCTGAGCTGTATTTGATATATTTCCCTGAATATCGTTGTTACGGAGTGCATATAACGGCTGTGGGTAACAAATACAACAAATCGGATGAACAATATATATGGGAGCTATAGCTATATCCGAACCGATCTTCACTAAATTTGGCATACTACCTTCTAGACACAATTCGGTCGTATGTGCCAAATTCCCATTTGGGCAAATATTAGACGTTTGGTGCACAATAAAAGGTAAATCGGACGAAATTATATATGGGAGCTGTATCTAAATTTCTACCGATTATCTCCAATTTCAATAGGGTTCGTCCTTGGGAAAAACAAATGTTGTTTGGAAAATTTCATCTCAATCGGATAATAAATGCGACCTGCATTTTGTTCGCAAGAATACATGGACAGACGGACTGACCTGCATAAATAAACTCAGAAAGTGATTCTATGCAGATCATCAAAAGGAACTATGGGTCTATCTCGTTTTCTTTTGCCCGTTACAAGCAAATGCACAAAGACATAATACCCTGAGCACCGTGTATGATCTACTTCACATAAATTCCCAATATAAGTATTCATTTATAACGAATAGTTCTGCTACATATGCATAGTGGTGTAGGGCATCATAAATTTAGCACCGCCCGACTTTTGTCTTTCCTTACTGGTTTTGCTTCTTCTTTATCGGATAAGCCAAAACAAAAATAGCTAACATGTCAATAACGAGCTTAATAGTTACACCTAGAGCTAAATAGTTGATCATGTGTATCTTTAGCCATAGCTCCAGCAGTTGCACTGAAAGGCTAAGACTAATTGAATTTGGTGCTGGCTTTTAAACTCTGCTCAAGAATCCACAAATATAAGTTAAAAAAATTGCAACTTATACACTTTTCGTGTTTAAATTTTTAGATGGGACTTCTTCGGTTATTTGTTATAACGGTAGATCGACGTTGTCGCGATGATGTAGGTAGCCAATAGACAACTCCGTGGTATACGGTAGTAGTGAACAGCTTGACATACTAAGAAGTGAAATAACTGACTAACTGGGAACAACGCCCAGAAGAAACGGGTAAGGCTAGAATATTGAAAATTTGCACGATGGTCAGTTTTGGTGAGTAGGCATCTGATAAGGCTGGGAGTTTCTTTGAAAATTCGCTAAAAATATAAAATTTTGTATTGGGCAAACGGAATGAGCTAGCATTCTGAAATTTGGAATGACAGTAGAGTGCAAAATATATGTACCAAAGGGTTTTTGGAAATTTGAACCTTAAGGCTACGAAAAGTTCTAGAATGTAGTAAAATGGTGATGTGAACAGATAGAGCTAAAGATCTTGAGAGAAACAATGTTATAAAGTAAGAAAGTATGATATGTGTTTTTGAATTTTTTTAAAATCTAATGCTGAACAAGAAAAAATCACAAGTCTTCTATAATGAATGTAAGGTCTGCTATTTCGGCCAATTCTTGTCACATCAATATGTTTGTCAAAGTTCGAAAAAGTACTGACATTTTATATATTATTATATTATATATATTAAATAGTTCCGGGCTAAGATACAAAAAACCAATATTTACATAATTAGCGTGTTTTAACAATATATTTCTAGAACTTCCCGGCTTTATATAAATCGACAATTTCTTAATATTTGTATACCCTTTAAAATAGGGTATATTAACTTTGTCATTCCGTCATCCCTATATATTCGTCATAGGTGCCATAAACTACATACATATATTCATGAGCAGCTAAAAATTCTAAGTCGATTTAACGATGTCCGTCTGTCTGTCTGTTGAAATCACGATACAGACCACATTATTTAACATAGAGCTTCAAAATTTAGTAGAATAATTTGTATTGTGTCTAGGATAGTTGGTATTGAAAATGATCCTTGAAGTATAAAATTATCTATATAGATTCCCGTTTTGGTATTGGCCCCCATATAAAGGCCTCACCTATTTTATGTTCTTTTCAAAAGTTTAACTACATTATCCAAACGGTCTGATCAACAACCATAGACTCTGGGAAAATATTTTTCAAAGGGTCTTGCTGAAAACAAAAATTAAGAAAATTTGTAAGATTTCCTGCACAAAAAATTAATTTTTATCCCCTAAATGACTTGCTGCAAATTTCATTGATTGATAGATAACTTTAAAATTTTCTAATTTTTGAAAAGTTTTTTACCCTTCCCCTATTATGAAGGGTATACTAAAACAAGCATTTTTGATCAAAAGAGACAAGTATATGTACTCTTAATCAGCGTAAGATTCAATGTCGATCTAGACAGGTCCATCCGTCTGCCTGTCCATCTGTAGAAATCACTCTAGTCTCCGAGTGGAATGAAGTATGTGAACAAAATATCACTCAAAGAATTAAGCATTCAGAAGATTTTAAAATAATTTGTCAAGGGTATTTTCTCAATGTTAATATTTGGCGTTCGCAAGATGTCCCCCATTCTTCAGTAAATAGTTATCAGTCCAGTTCCACGTTTTGGATGTGATATCTTGATATATTTCTCAATAAAGTTGTTTGAATTTTGGTATTTGAAGATCGTATTCGATATCATCCCCTATGGTAGGAAATTATTTATGTGATCCCATCGTAAATAACCCTCATATAACAGTACCTCCCGATATTTGCTATTTTAATGATATAAGACACAATATTTTTATTTGTTAAATATTAAAATTTCTTCATTAATTTTAAACAAACAAAAAACTAAAAGTTTGTGGTGTTTCGTGAACTACAATTGGTATAAACCTATTCCAATTAAAATATAACCATGTAAAATTTGCGAAAAGGATTATTTCTAAAAAATATGACCGAGATTTTTCCTCGAGTGCATATTTCATTCATTCAATGCTTTCATGTTTTCAAGTTATTTAGGAGCTGGTCGGAGGCTATTCGATATACCTTTATCCTGATTGCTTTTTAATAGTAAACATTTATTTATAAACTCTCGTTCTCTCTGGCTCGGTGTGTATTTAAATTGTTTATAATTTCTGTGGTGCAGTTTCTCATCCCCGACTCGACTGCAGATTTCAATTTAAAATATGATTTTCATAAAGCCTTAATGTTAATAATGTTCGGTCTTCAATCGATTTTCGATGACTGGCTGCCTAGTCGACCGGCTGGCTTATGATATGATCGTAATTTCGGGATAATCAAATTGCAATTTATGCCCTTAAACCGAATTCAATTGCCGCCGAAAATGGACTTATGAATATTAACAGGTAATAATTACGTCGAGGCTATTTATTTTTCGGGGATAATAAAGTTACACCACAAGCGGTTTATCGGCATCAGCATTGGCATCGGCATCATCATCACTACAAGCGTAATCGTAATTGTTCTTTTAAATGTATTGAATTGGCAGTTTATAAATGAGTAAATTGCACTCATTATGCCAAAAATATGATTAAAATTAAGGCTAAAGGTATCAATGGGATATGGATAAATTTTCGATTATTTATTTTATTACAAATAATTATTAAGGTATTTAATGGTAGAGAGGTGTGAGGCTGATTGGTGTGGCATGTCCTAAGGACACTGGGAATGACAACAGACATGTTTACAGTGTTGAAATATTATTGAGTACTTTTTTCGAAATATATTAAACTTTGTATTCGAACATTACATATTTTTTCTGACGAACAAAATTCTATACAAAAGAATTCCTCTTTGTTGGGAAATCCGCAAAAACTTGGTAAAACCTTAAAAATACAAATATGGAGATGTAACACTAACTTTTTTTACAAACCTATTGCATGCAATTTGACATGTGACTCTGTGGATCCATATGGACAAATTTTCGGAGGAAAGATCCATGCCTATATGAACTTAAAATACCAATTGTTACACAATTCCATCGGAGATGTGGCTAAAATCAGAGAATATCAGGGGTTTTCGCCATGTGAAGGTTATAAGCAAAGGCTGTGGTCGTCCAGGGCCGACCATGTAATAATCTACACCACCATGTCCAAGCCCATTGTGAAAGATTTCGTTTTTGAAATAACGTCAAAGAGCCCTGCCCTTCGGCTTTTGACCGGGGGCATTTGACCAATATTTACGCACTCTGTCGTGTTATAAGGCAGATTGCTTTTAAATGAAGACCTGTAGAGAGACTGCAAAATCGGGAACATTTTAAATTTTTTGGTTCATTTGAACCTCTAAATGTACATCTTCAAAAACAATAGGCTTTAATTCTGACCCTAACCCTATTCCAATGCAAAATTTTGTAAGGATCGGGTGAAAATGGCGACCTATATATTTATTTATTTATTTATGGTTTAATATAATACCCTCAATAAGTAGTGTTTTCATCGGAATTTTTTCAAATTTGGTATTTGAAGTTTGAAATTAATATTACAGCCTATGACAGAAAATTGTCTCTGCAGGTCGACGCCTACGTATAGCCCCCATATTCGGTATTTTGATGATTTATAGCGATGATGATTTATAACAGATTATAACAGAAATTTATAACAGAAATTTGGAATTTGCAGTTCGTAATGGACAGAAAATTGTCTGTGCAGGTCCACGTCTTCGTATAGCCCCCATATAACGGTACCTCCCGATATTCCGTATTTTGATTATTTTAGCGACATTATTCACCGGAATTGTTTCAAATTACGTATTTAGAGTTCGTAATGGGAACTACAGTCTGTAACAGAAAATTGTCTATGCAGGTCCAGGTCTTCGTATAGGCCCCATATATCAGTACCTCCCTATATTCGGTATTTCGACGATTTTAAGTACAATACTCACTGAAATTGTTTGAGATGTCGTATTTGAAGTTCGTAATGGATGTTACAGCATATTACAGAAAATTGCCTATGCTAGTCCAGGTCTTCGCACAGTTCCGATATAACGGTACATCTCTATGTACGGTGTTTTGATGATTTTAGCTTCATTATGCACAGTTTATTCAAGTTTCGAATTTGAAAATGGCAATGGCTTATGACAACATGCCGTAGGTCCACGTGGAATAAACCCCAATATAACTGCTATATTCGGTATTTTTATACCCTACACCACAAGGTGGTAAGGGTATTATGTCTTTGTGCATTGTTTGTAACAGGCAAAAGGAAACGAGATAGACCCATAGTTCCTTTTGATGATCTGCATAGAATCACATTCTGAGTCGATTTATATATGTCCATCCGTCCGTCTGTCCATGTATTTTTGTAAACAAGTTCGCATTTATTGCCCTATCCAGATGAAATTTTGCACAAATCATTTTTTTGACCCAAGGACGAATCCTATTGAAATTGGAGATAATCGGTCAAAATTTAGATTTAGCTCCCATATATATCTTCGTCCGATTTGCTTTTATTGTGCACCAAACGTGTAATATTAGTCCAAATGGTATGGAATCTTGTAGATTGGACCTAAAAATAAGTATGCCAAATTTGATCGAAATCGGTTCAAATATAGCTATATCTCCCATATATATTATTCATCCGATTTGTTATTTTTGTCCTCCGCAGCCGTAATATGTACTATGTAACAACAATATTTGGGGAAATATATCAAGTACAGCTCACAAATACATTTGCTAAATTTTATCGAGATCGGTTCAGATTTGGATATAGCTCCCATATATAACTTCGTCCGATTTACTTTTGATTGTGCACCAAACGTCTAATATTTGCCCAAATTGGATGAAATTTGGCACTTACGACCGAATTGAGTCTAGAAGCTAGTATGTCAAATTTGGTGAACATCGGTTCAGATATAGCTATCAAATATACGATTCATTCCGTCCGTCTGTCCATATATTTTTGTAAACAAAGTACGGTTCGCATTTATTGTCAAATGAAAATTTGCACAAATCATTTGTTTGGCTCAAGTACGAACCCTATTGAAATTGGAGATAATCGGTCAAATTTTAGATATAGCTCCCATATATATCTTCGTTCGATTTGCTTTTTATTGTGCACCAAACGTGTAATATCAGCCCGAATAGTATGGAATTTTGCACATACAACCAAATTAGGCCCGAATATAGGTATGCTAAATTTGATCGAAATCGGTTCATATATAACTAGAACTCCCATACATATTGTTCATCAGATTTGTAATATGCACTCTGTAACAACAATATTTGGGGAAATATATCAAATGTAACTCAGAAATACCCTTTCTAAATTTTATCGAGATCGGTTCAGATTTGGATATAGCTCCCATATAAAACTTCGACCAATTTACATTTTATTGCATCACACCATTACACCATACGTCTAATATTTGTCCAAATGGGATGGAATTTGGCACTTACGACCGAATTGAGTCTAGAACAGGGCAAGGCAGAGAGCCTCAAAAAATTTTTGTGATTGTATGTGTTTTGAAACAACAAAATAATGCAAGTGTTTTTTTGCCTCTCTTTACAGAGTGAGAAATAATTTGTTATCTTTAAATTTTCAATTTAAAATTTTCTATTTTCAAAACAACTTCGTTGGTAAAAAATTAATATTGTGACAGACAATTCGGAGATTTATTTGTAGAATTATTTCAATTATGATTAATTTTCAAATTAAAAAGTATATAAGTTGACATTTTCAGAAATTTTATATAATTTTGATGTTATTTTTATTTAATAATTTCGGACATAACATGCTAACCATCTAAGTTGACCCTTTAGAAAGAAATATCGATTTCCACAGGCTGGCATACTCAGACTGATCAGAAACAAATTCTGTCAAAAATAAATCAATCAAATATATGCATCTTAAGTTGTAATTTTTATAATTTCGAAAATATTTGTTTCAAATATGTAGTAAGATATATTTATATCATCCAATATTTCTTACGGTGTATTCATAAAAATATCCGATAGCACCTTCCTCATCGACTGCTCCTATAAAACTAAATATTCTCCCAAAACCAATTTGACAGAAAATTCAAAACAATTTATTTTTTACAGTTGTGTTGGTGAACACACAGATATCCCAAGGGATACTCTTTGCCTAGCCCTGGTCTAGAAGCTAGTATGTCAAATTTGTGAAGTTCGGTTTAGATATAGCTATAGATCCAATATATACTGTTCATCCGATTTGTTATATTTGTTACCCACAGCCGTAATATGCACTCCGTAACAACGATATTCATACAAATGCTTCGGCATATAGAATCCTTTGAACTTTAACTTATAATTATAGCGTGTGTGTTGAATTATCCCATTAAAACGTTTAATTGTTTTACGGAGCTCTACTAAATTAGCAAAGTGATGTGGGGTATCATAAAGTCGCCCGACTTTAAGACTTTCTTTACTGGTTACTTGTTTTATTTGTAGTGAGCTTCACAATGCTCTCGCTCAATTTTCTTCAAATGTTCTCATAATTGAAATTGTATTGCCTTACTATAATTCATCAAATTCTTTTTGCTTGGAAATTAACCATCGGGAACATTTGCTCTATCCTAGATGTCTGTAATACAAAATCTAAAGAAGACGAAAAATACGGAACTATTACGGAATACGTGTGTTATCGTTCAGCGTAAATTCAAATTACCAAAAAAAACGAACGCCAAAAGAATATGCCCAAGATTAATGTCCAACACGCACTGGCCGCTTGAAATTGCTTGTGAAACCCACATAGCAACTTGCATTCAACGAAAATTCACCAGGTGGGCCGTGAAAATATGCGTATCATTGTTCTTTGGAGAATATTACACTGGGGCATTTTGAAGCATGACTGCGATGCAGATTCATTCATTTTTTTTCATTTTCACCGACTTTTTGTCGTTTCAATTGGAATTTTTGTCGCATTTATAACCGCGTTTTATGGTGGCCGTGCATTCTTCTTCGTCTTCTTGTAATTTGTTGGGTGTCGAGTGACCACAAAATCCCATGGACAAAGAAAGGAGAGTAACAACGAAAATAGCAGAATGGCAGAACGCTCGTTTATAGCATTTGTGGCCAGCGACATGCATGATTGCAGTGCAGCGAACACATGCCGCGGAACATTGACTTGCACCGAGTATATCTGCGTGCATACACATACATAGATGCATACATACAGGGATGCATGTAGTTGTTGCGGGCAAAACCATAGATCGCGAAAAAAACAACAGCAACAACAGAAACGGAAACACAAAAATTGGAACAAGCTATTATTTGGACAAATAAATCTACTGAAATAATTACACACACAAACAATTTAAGAACTGTGGAATGAGCAGCAACGATGTGTTCCCCTGGAATGATATTGGATTTTTTATATTGCAAACATTGAGGGAGGTCAATTTAAAAGTGCCGTGCCCAAGGGAAAGAATTAAAAGTTTTGTCGCTATTTATTGGAGTGAATTAAATTCCTCCATGATATCTTAATGACAAATATGGCTTAACTCCTCTTCAGGTGATCTTTTATACTCCGGATAACAAATTAAGTATAATTAGCTCTGGAAACCGTGTTTAGATGATTTATATACAGGGTTGCCCATATTCGACGGACCTTTGGGCCCTTTGGGCCCATTCCAATCGACGAGGCTTGTCCGCAGGCAACATTCTTTGCGTCAATTGAATTTTGTACGGGAACAAATGCAAATCAATGCGAATAATCCGTTGTAAAGTGGACCGAGCCATGCCCAACTGCTGAGAACGGCGTTTTTGGGATATTCTTAGGGACCTCTCAACACTGGCCCGTACGGCAGCGATATTCTCGGCCGATCGCCTTTCGACTTTTATATGGCCTCTTCGGATTAGAAAGAGCCTTACCAGTCGAAATTTTTTCGTATAACGCTTAATGGTGTTCTTAGAAGGCGCACTTCTCACATTTTTTTTCACAATTGACTTCTTCTGTTGATTGTAAATTTCAACTATTTCAGAGCGCTCGCGTGGCGTGTATTGGTTCGTGGTAAAAATCTGCTTGGACTGACTCTTCAAACGCGGTATGTCATTAAGCGATGTGACATCTCTGTCAAAAGTTATGGCGTTGCCAGATGGGTCCGTCGAATATGAGCAACCCTGTACCAATTAGCAAACGTTAGCCACTTCGTATGCTGAAAAAAATTATAATAAGTGAATTCACGTGTGACTAGCAAGTGTCCGCAACTTCGTCAGCAAAAAGTATACCCTGAAATTTTAGATTCGTTCCAAGTGTTCGCGAAAAGCCGCCGCTCATACATTGTAATCGTTATTCAGACGTTTAAGGTTTTATATTTTATTTAAGTTTTCTTATACCCTCCACCATTCTATGGAGGGTATATTAACTTTGTCATTTCGTTTGTACCTCCTCGAAATATTCATAATAGACCCTTCAAAGTATATATATTATGGATCAGCGTAAAATTCTAAGGCGATGTCCGTCTGTCTGTCTGTCCGCCTGTCTGTTGTAATCAAGCTATCTTTCGAACAAATTGATGTAGAAGGCTAAAATTTTGCACACATAGTTTATCAGTAGGCAGGATAATCCCGATATTCGGTATTTTCATGATTTTAGCGACAGTATTTACTGAAATTATTTCAAATTTCAGGTCCACGTCTTCGTATATCCCCTATATAACAGTACCTCCCGACATTCGGCATTTTCATGATTTTAGCGACATTATTCACCGGAATTGTTTCAAATTTGGTATTTGAAGTTCATAATGGGTGCTACAGCCCATGGCAAAAATAATCGCAAGCAGGACCACGTCTTCGTATAATCTCCATATAACAGTTTTCATTTAAGTGGTAGTTTCCGGCAGGTTTTTTTTTAAATTTTCAAGTTCCTTCCAAATGATGGAGGGTATTAAAAATTCGGCCCGGCCGAACTTAGCTGCCTTTTTGCTTGTTATTTTTCAAAAAGAATTTCAGCTCTTTGCCTTCAAGCAATACCAAATTTAGTAACATTTAGTACGCATATCCAAAACAATCTACACATGATCAACAATTAGTACTTTTCGAATAATTATAGTACGCATTGGAAAAACCCCGACAAGATCTCAGCATCAGATACCAATAGAGTGCACAATATCAAATTTCAGGTATTCCAGTTCCATGCCTTCACCCAATACCCTATGTAGTACAACGTAGTACTTTTCTAACAATTATAGTGCACATTTCCAAAACTATTTTCAAATCTTAACCACAGACACCCAGAGTGACATCTGTATCAAATTTCAAGATTTCCGCTTTATCTCTTCACTCAATACCCAATTATGTATCACTTAATACTTTTCGATGAATTATAGTACACATTTCCAAAACCACCTCCATATCTTAACCACAGACACCAACAACATAACGGAACTCCAGCTAAATCGGTGGACACAAACCTCAATCATACCATCCTGTAGAAATCTCATTACCCAATTTCAGGATTCCAGATCTAGAGTTTTAAGCAAATTTCAAATTTCAGGATTCCACCCTTCGCCCAAATACAAGTTGTACAAAATTTATTACCATGCGGTACACATAAGTACACATTTCGAAAACTACCTCTATATCCAAATCCTACACTTCAACAGTTTCGTGGAATCCCACAATTCCAATTTGTACAATTTTTAATACCATTTACCACACATTTTCATAACAATCTGCATAATACAATCCAATAGAATCGTATTTCCCAATATCAAGATTTCAGCCATATCGGTTTACCCATATCCTAATTGTTCCAAATTAAGTACTCTTTAGTACACATAAGTACGAATTTCCAAAGCTTCTTACATACCATAATCCTACACTCCCACAGGTTCGCCTAAGCACACATTGTACCAAATTTAGTACTCTATAGTACAGATAAGTACGAATGTTCAAAGCTTTCACATACCCCAAACCTACACTCTAACAGTAATTCCAATTCCAAAGTCCAACACTCCATCCTTATCGATATCGAAATTTAGTACTATATGGTATACCATATATCACGAATATTCAAAACTTCCTATATAACCCAATCCTACACTAAATCAATAATCTTAATTCCAAATTTTAGGATTCCAATTCTATCAGTTCAGCCAAATCCAAATTGTATCAAATTTAGTACATATTAGTACAAATTTCCAAAACAATCTCCATATCCCAATCCTACACTCCGACAGTAATCTTATTTCCAAATTTCAGGATACCAACTCTATTGGTTCACCAAAATCAAAATTTGGTACCATTTAGTACACATAAGCACAAATTTCTGTAACTACCTACATCATACAATGCAAAAGAAATATTATTTTCAAATTTCTGTATTACAACTCCACCGGTTTACCCAAAATATAAATGTTACTAAATTTAGTACCATTTAGTACACATAAGTACGAATTTCCAAAAATACCTACATACATCAGTCCTACAGTACAAACTTAAAAGTTTTTCCAAATTTTAGCATTTTAGCTCCGGAACACCAAAATCAAAATTGTACCAAAATTTAGTACCATTTAGTCCACATAACTACAAATTTCCTTAACTATCTACATCATACAATCCAATGGAAATATTATTTCCAAACTTCAGGATTCCAAGTCTATCGGAAATACCCAAAATTTATATAGCAGCAAATTTAGTACCATTTAGTACACATAAATGCAAATTTCCAAATCCACGTACATTCCTCAATCCTACAATGTAATATTAATTATATTTCCAAATTTCAACATTCCAACTCTCTCGGTTCAACTAAATCGAAATTGTACCAAATTCAGTACCATTTAGTACTTTTCGTGCATATATGTATTAATATTGAAATCTTCTTCCATATCCCAATACTAGAATCCCCCAGTAATTTTTATTAAAAATTTCAGGATTCCACCTCCATCCGTTCCTTCAAATTGGAATTGTACTAAATTTAGAACCGTTTAGTACTTTATGTATATATGAGTACACAGTTCCGAAACAACCTCGTTACATCGACTCTACTCCTCAACCTTCATTCCCAATCCAAGCTTCAACTCTTTGGCTCTAACCGTTCACCTGATTGGAAATGGTACCAAATATAGTACATTTTAGTACATTTCTTACATTTTTATTGCGAATTTTCAAAAACCCTTTGGAAAATCTATCATACACTCCATCAGTGAACCTTATTCTTAATTTAAAAGTTCTAGCTCTAATGCTTCCTCAAATAGTAAGGGTACTATATTTAGTACTTTTACGACTTTTCGTAGCGTTCTGGTACATGCTTCCAAAAACCCAGCCTTATCTGACCCAAAATTTCAAGATTCCAGCCTCAGCTGTTTCGTCGGGGTGTTGATGAACCCTTAAGTCGCTCAATCAAAACATTAAATCAAGAAATGATCCTGTCCTTTTCGAGCGACAAACTATCCACCATAAGGGATGAGGATAGTGTCCACCCAATATTAGGAAGCCTCTGCCCCAAAAGGTCAATTTCAAACTCGGAAATACTGCTAAGAGCACAAATGTAGACAAATTGCGCCTTATTAACCTCCCGTTTCATCTGGGCACTCGTGAGGTAATCAGTCATCCTTTTAAAAATTACAAACTTCTGAAAGTGAAAAAGGAAGAGCAAAGGTCCTTCCATAATAAAATGGTCTATAATCTTATCTATCTGAAAATCTACCCACTGTCCTCGGTGATATCAACGTTACAACATCCTTGCTAAGCAAACAATCTGATCCGCTTTCGTCTCAGCTTGTGGTCTTGGGCCAATGAAAGCGACCACAGAGTGGGGAGATTTTTCACTTAACCTGCACGTCTTTTGACGCTCCAATTGTGTGTGTGTGTGTATGAGTTGTAATATACGAATGCGTTGCTTTCTGGTAAAATTGAAAAACGTGGTTTTTTCGGTGTTTCGGTGCTCTTTGCAAACAAAAAACCAACAACAACAACGCAGAGGAATGGCAACATCTTTAGAAGCCCAGGTCGGTCGTCCTGCTGGGTCGTGTAAGTTACAGAGCATTACAAGTAACCTTTGGTGGTGAATGGTGTCGTCCGACATAAATGCAACCAGTGTTTACTTTTCGGTTAACAAAACGCTTTCGAACGCTTCATATTTGGTATGGTCATGGTTAATTCTACTGCATTGGTGAGGATGGTCAGCAGCAGCAGCAGTAGCATCATCATCTTGATGTTAAAAGGATGTGCTTGCTGTTCCAATGTAATTGTACATGACCTGACCCGTTGCTTGGTGTTGAGTTGAGTTTCGCCCTTTTGGGTGTTTTTTGTTTCTGTTTCTGTTTTTTTTTTCTTTCGATTCATTTCTTATTGTTGGTGTTGTTGTTTGTTTGGGTAACCAGGGAACATCGCCGCGTAGTGGTAATTTGTGAATGGTTTCCAGTGGTTTCTTACCAATGAAGATTTTTTAATAAACTGCAGTACTTTTCCCATTTATTTAATTGAATTCACTCCAGAGATTATCGTCTCCGTCGTCGTCATCATCATCAGCATCAACAGTGTGTCCATGAGCGTGCGTGTGTGTGTGTGAGGCAAAAGACTCCATCAAAGCTTGTTGGTCACGTCACTTATTTATATGCTATACATTATGATTATGTTGTAATGGCAGGAGTAAATGGAATAACGCCTGTACCAAAAGGATAACATCCATTTGTCCACATTGCAAATGTCCGCCATTTTAGTGAGACATTACGTAGCGGAGATGATACCTATCGTTGGAATTATGATGGATTACGTCATGTCCATATGTGACAAGCTTAAAATATGCCACCTGTGAGCGGTGCATGATTGCGCGGCATTGAATCGTGACATATTAGCAGCTTGAACATATTACAACGGTATGAGAATTTTATTAACAAGCTATTGGGCAGTCGGAGTTGTTGGTGATATGCCATCATTGTGCTTTGATCCATTTGAATATTGCAAACAAAATTGTTAACAGGGAAATCGAAGTGGAAACATAAAACTCAAACGTTGAGTTTAAATGATTCTGCAGTTTAAGCTAAGATGATCGGTCCCTTGGAGTGGTGGATAGCCAATTTTCTCGTTCAATAAACGAATAAACTTCCACAGATAATGTGTAACAATTAAGAAGCAGTAAGTTCGGCTGGGTTGAACTTTGAACACCCCACACCATTTGAAACGAATTTTGAAATTTTCAAGAAAAATTAAACTCTTTAATAAAATTAAAAAACAATCAGAATATAGCCGTTATATTGGAGTCTATACGGCGACTTGGATCTGCATAGGCAAATTTTGTCATGAGCCATTGTAATATTCAAATACGAAACTTAAAAGAAAAATAATGTAGCTAAAATCATCAAATTTCCAATATCTCAGGGTAACGTTATATCGGGGCTATACGAAGACCTGGACCTGCATAGACAATTTTCTGCCACAGGCTGTAGTACCTATTAGGAACTTCAAATAAATTTCAATCAATTTCGGTGAATATTGTACCTAAAATCGTCCAAATACCGAATATAGGGAGGTTCAGTTAGATGGGGGATATACGATATCGTGAACCTATATAGACAATACTCACCCAGGGGGTGAAGTACTCATTCAGAAATTTGGCTACAATTATCAAAATACCGGACGTACCGTTATATGGGGGTTAAATGATATCGTCAACCGATATGACCAATCTTCGAA
Source organism: Musca domestica (assembly GCF_030504385.1). NCBI lineage: Eukaryota > Metazoa > Arthropoda > Insecta > Diptera > Muscidae > Musca > Musca domestica. The sequence continues at coordinate 668,377 of NW_026712347.1, forward strand.
CTTGAGTTATTGCAAAATGGTCAGGCTTAATCCCTTTATTATTTTCATAAAAACAACGTTTGTTTATTGGTGGAGAACGATGGCAATGTTTATCAGGGTGTAAGGCAGGAAATACCTTGGTTTCGGAAAGAGCCACCAGACCCCATTTCGCAACAACAAAATTCTATGGTATCCCGAACAAACAAGCCAAAACTGTTCTATTAATGGACAAGGCACGGTAGACGGAAGTTTGTACAGAAAAATTTAGTTTTATTTAATTCTTTGGTTCCTCTTCTATTGAGCTTACAACCTCGTCACTTCGGTAAAAAATGTTTTTTGTCATAGAAGTTATTTTTAAAATAACTTCTGGGGAGAATATCCCAGACAAAAAACAAGGGAACTGATGAGGATTGGTGGCTCTTTCCGAAATCTAGGTATTCCCTGCCTTACCCCCTGGTAAACATTACTTTCGTTCTTCACTTATAAACAAACGTTGTTTTTATAAAAACAACAATAAAAGAAATAAGCAACAACAAAATTCCATGGTATCCTGAACAAAAAAACCAACACTGTTCCGAAAATTATTTTCCTTTAAGAACAAGATAGGATCATCCCATTTTCTGCAAACTTTGCAAATCCCAATATTTGTGTCAGGTGCTAAAATGGAAAATATCGGTCCACTCCAACATGTACCTCCCACACATAGGGTCAAAATTTGGAATAATTATAACTCTTATAAAATGTGATGTTAGTGTCCGATTGTCTTCAAATTACATACATCACAATATTTTATTTACCCATGGTCTGGTGCTGGAATACATCGGTCTACTCCTTCTGGTACCTCCCCCACAAAGGGTTACAATTTGTAATATTCATGAAGCTCATAAAATGGGAAAAAAAACATCCGATTCCATTCAGACTTGGTACATCTCAATATTGACATCAACACAAAATCTGTTATAAAGATGGAAGAGATTGGACCATTCCTTCTGGTACCGCCCCACATAAAATTCAAGATTCTGAAAAACAAAACGCTCAAGGAAAGCGAAAAAAATTTCACACATCCAAATATTTTTACTAATACAAGATCTGTTGATGATATATATCTGTCAACTCCTTCTGGTACCTCAACCACAAAGGGTTATCATTTTCAATACTTTTGTCTGTCATAACTTGCGAAACAAGTCAGCGATTCTTTACCACTTGTTATACCTAAAACCTAAGAATTTATGATTTCGCATAAAATTGGATATAAATGTTCGTCTTTCTTTTAATTTTGTCCATACCAGTATTTTTATCTGTATTAGAAGAAGTATGAAAATTGAGTACTTTGATCGACTATATCTGCTACCTCACCCACATTTTAACATTTTCTAAAAATTATCACATATTACATTGAAGGGAGTAGTTGATATAGTCCAAACCTGACATGTCGGAATATTTTTATCATATTTATTTAGTTACGATACGAAATAGACAATATTGACCCATTACTTCGAAACTCACTCCATAGACGGTCAACAATTTGAATAATCATAAATATATTTAAACTAGCTGAACCCGGTGCGCTTCGCTACCCCTTTTGATTTTATATGCATTCAAAATTTTATTTACGAATATATGTTGGATAAAGAAAAACAAATTTAAAAATTAAAAAATATATATATATATATATATATATATATATATATATATATATATATATATATATATATATATATATATATATATATATATATATATATATATATATATATATATATATGTATATTGCACTAATTTAATGCGTTAATAAACAAAATCATTAGAAAAGCAGTAACATGAAATGCATACACGAAGGGTTTGTCCTTTGGATTTATTTATTTCATAGCAAATACCAAGCGTGTAGGAAACTGCAATTTTTTTAAGTAAAGTGGTTTTTCTATTGCAATTAGTGAATTCGAGATAGCAACATACTTCGCCGTAATAAGCGTATTTCAAATAAATTGTTGTGTTGTTTTTTAGTGTTAGCCTAAGGCGTTGTGGGTCAATGGTTCTTATTAAAATCCCAATCATATCCCAATCTTATCCGATTTAAACATAATTTTAAAAAAACAAGTAAGCAAAGGCTACAGTCGAGCGGGGCCGACCGTTGAATACCCTACAACACTATAATAAAGGATACAGTTTATATAGGCGAGATACTTGAAAGAATTCCACAAGATATTGCGACAAAAAATAAAAGAAAACCATCAGGTTCCGTTCTCTAATTTTCGAATAATAGCAACTTAAACTAATGCTCATTTCCAATTTATTTGTAGATGTTGCACTTAAATGGTTTTCCTAGATCTGGAACCAATATTTCCCAAAGACCTATAATCTCTCAGAAGTGGCAAAAGATTAACATTTATTATTGGTTTTTGACTGAAACGCATCTTTATGAGATACAGACATTTGACTATATTCTTCAACGAAATCAACGATAACGAAATAGTCAGAAGTGCGTCTTTCCTGTATTTGTGAATTCTCCAAAAAGTCACTGGAATGGACATTTTCGTATTTAGTCTACAAAAGTTGGCAAACTATTTCACACATTGAATATTTTTTGATGGCCATCCAAAACTGCTTGGTTTTTGCAATGTCCGGTAACCTCCATTCAAATGTGCGTGAGGATCGGGCGATAATTACGACCTGCTGACAATTTTGCAGTTTTTTGGTCCATTTCAACCCCTAAATTTATGGCGATCATCCCCAAAAAGAGTAGGCATCTATTCTGACCCTCATTTTATCCCCATGCAAAATTTCGTAAGGATCGGGCCATAAATGCGATCTGTATATGATATCCTGATATCCTAACTACTTAGTTTTGTTAGCTGAAGAAATATTACCAAATGTTTAATTCAAAATGAAAATATGCCAAAAATATGACAAAATTGAAAAAATATGAGAAAATGTTACAAAATCAATATTTTCATCTTTAAGGAGATATTTTTATGCGATTTTTTTAAACGTTTTTTCTTTCCTACCAAGAGGCCATTCTGAATTAATGAGAACTGTCGAAATCAGTTCAGCCGTTCTCGACATATAAGAGATTTTTCAAGCATATCTTCTTTGATAAACATATATATCGCACATATTTTGCTATATATCCGATTTGTTGGATGTTAACATCAATGTAAAGATCAGAAGTAACCTTGTCATGGCTTTTTGATTTCGCCGGGATTTAAAATATTCGCGGTTTATTGAAAAATTTTGAATTTTTTCAACACAAAAGATATTGTCTATTTTACCCGCTAAATATTATCCGATGACCACCCAAATTGGTAGGCTTCTTCCCCGCTCTAAACTCTAGCTACATGCGAAGTTCCACGTCGATTGGTCTATAATTGCGACCTGTATAGCTACTGCAAAATCCGACATTTTTTCAGTATTTGGTCCATTTCAACCCCTAAACATTTGGCGATCATCTCCAAAATAAATAGGGTTCTATTCTGGTCCAAGCCCCACCTACATTCTAAATTTCGTGAAGATCGGGCCATAATTGCGACCTGTAGAGTGATTACAAATTAACATGGACAGACGGACAGACGGACAGACGGACAGACGGACGGACGGACATACATAGCTAGATCGACTCAGCTCGGCGAGCTAGGAAGATCCATATATACTTTCCTATGTGGGAAATCAATATTTCGAGGTGTTACATAATTTTTGGCCCAATCAAACTTATAATACCCCCAACACATAGTGTTGTAGGGTATAATTACTTTTACACAAAACTCCGCCACACCTTTCATAATTCATTGAAATTGGTGCGTCAAATATGTGAAATCGGCCGAGAATATATATATGGGAGCTATATCCAAATCTTAACTAATTTCCAATTAATTTATCACATTTATTATTATAACCAAATTCCACCACACATTCTGAATGGGTTAAATGATATCGTCAACCGATATGACCAATCTTCGAACTTGAGTTATTGCAAAATGGTCAGGCTTAATCCCTTTATTATTTTCATAAAAACAACGTTTGTTTATTGGTGGAGAACGATGGCAATGTTTATCAGGGTGTAAGGCAGGAAATACCTTGGTTTCGGAAAGAGCCACCAGACCCCATTTCGCAACAACAAAATTCTATGGTATCCCGAACAAACAAGCCAAAACTGTTCTATTAATGGACAAGGCACGGTAGACGGAAGTTTGTACAGAAAAATTTAGTTTTATTTAATTCTTTGGTTCCTCTTCTATTGAGCTTACAACCTCGTCACTTGGGTAAAAAATGTTTTTTGTCATAGAAGTTATTTTTAAAATAACTTCTGGGGAGAATATCCCAGACAAAAAACAAGGGAACTGATGAGGATTGGTGGCTCTTTCCGAAATCTAGGTATTCCCTGCCTTACCCCCTGGTAAACATTACTTTCGTTCTTCACTTATAAACAAACGTTGTTTTTATAAAAACAACAATAAAAGAAATAAGCAACAACAAAATTCCATGGTATCCTGAACAAAAAAACCAACACTGTTCCGAAAATTATTTTCCTTTAAGAACAAGATAGGATCATCCCATTTTCTGCAAACTTTGCAAATCCCAATATTTGTGTCAGGTGCTAAAATGGAAAATATCGGTCCACTCCAACATGTACCTCCCACACATAGGGTCAAAATTTGGAATAATTATAACTCTTATAAAATGTGATGTTAGTGTCCGATTGTCTTCAAATTACATACATCACAATATTTTATTTACCCATGGTCTGGTGCTGGAATACATCGGTCTACTCCTTCTGGTACCTCCCCCACAAAGGGTTACAATTTGTAATATTCATGAAGCTCATAAAACGGGAAAAAAAACATCCGATTCCATTCAGACTTGGTACATCTCAATATTGACATCAACACAAAATCTGTTATAAAGATGGAAGAGATTGGACCATTCCTTCTGGTACCGCCCCACATAAAATTCAAGATTCTGAAAAACAAAACGCTCAAGGAAAGCGAAAAAAATTTCACACATCCAAATATTTTTACTAATACAAGATCTGTTGATGATATATATCTGTCAACTCCTTCTGGTACCTCAACCACAAAGGGTTATCATTTTCAATACTTTTGTCTGTCATAACTTGCGAAACAAGTCAGCGATTCTTTACCACTTGTTATACCTAAAACCTAAGAATTTATGATTTCGCATAAAATTGGATATAAATGTTCGTCTTTCTTTTAATTTTGTCCATACCAGTATTTTTATCTGTATTAGAAGAAGTATGAAAATTGAGTACTTTGATCGACTATATCTGCTACCTCACCCACATTTTAACATTTTCTAAAAATTATCACATATTACATTGAAGGGAGTAGTTGATATAGTCCAAACCTGACATGTCGGAATATTTTTATCATATTTATTTAGTTACGATACGAAATAGACAATATTGACCCATTACTTCGAAACTCACTCCATAGACGGTCAACAATTTGAATAATCATAAATATATTTAAACTAGCTGAACCCGGTGCGCTTCGCTACCCCTTTTGATTTTATATGCATTCAAAATTTTATTTACGAATATATGTTGGATAAAGAAAAACAAATTTAAAAATTAAAATATATATATATATATATATATATATATATATATATATATATATATATATATATATATATGTATATTGCACTAATTTAATGCGTTAATAAACAAAATCATTAGAAAAGCAGTAACATGAAATGCATACACGAAGGGTTTGTCCTTTGGATTTATTTATTTCATAGCAAATACCAAGCGTGTAGGAAACTGCAATTTTTTTAAGTAAAGTGGTTTTTCTATTGCAATTAGTGAATTCGAGATAGCAACATACTTCGCCGTAATAAGCGTATTTCAAATAAATTGTTGTGTTGTTTTTTAGTGTTAGCCTAAGGCGTTGTGGGTCAATGGTTCTTATTAAAATCCCAATCATATCCCAATCTTATCCGATTTAAACATAATTTTAAAAAAATTACTTTTACACAAAACTCCGCCACACCTTTCATAATTCATTGAAATTGGTGCGTCAAATATGTGAAATCGGCCGAGAATATATATATGGGAGCTATATCCAAATCTTAACTAATTTCCAATTAATTTATCACATTTATTATTATAACCAAATTCCACCACACATTCTGAATTTCATTGGAATCGGTCATATATATCGTGTTTGGTGCATAATATGTATGAAATCTGCCGAAATATATATGTTAGCTATATCCAAACTATTCAAATCTGAACCGATTTCAATTTAATTTGACAAATTCATTTTGGCTCCCAATTCCGTTACTTATTTTAAATTTCATTACAATTGGAAATACATAACGTGTTTGGTCCACCAAATACATGAAATCGGCCGAAAATGTATATGGGAGCTATATCCAAATCTGAAACGATTTCAATACAATTTGGGAAATCAATTTTTTAGATAAAATGTATCACACGTTTCAAATTTCATTGAAATTGGGGATACATAGCGTGTTTGGTGCATCAAATGCTTGAAATCGGCCGAAAATATATATGGGAGCTATATCCAAATCTGAACCGATTTCAATATAATTTGACAAATTTATTTTCGGATTAAATTCCGTCACACATTCCAAATTTCATTGGAATCGAACATTCATATTGTGTTTGAGGCATCAAATGAACGAAATCGGTCGAAAATATATATGGGAGCTATATCCAAATCTTAACCGATTGCAATATATTTTGGCAAACTTTTTTTTGTTCCAAATTCCGTTACGTATTCCAAATTTGAAGACTGTATCTTCAACCAATCAATAGATATGTGCATATAAAATCTAAATTTTTGGGAGGTAACTCCGATTCTAATGCTATATCTCCAGTTCCAAGTGGAAATTCAAAAATGTATATAGCCTATGTTACTTTCAGGCGATGTTGCAGTATATATGAAAATTTTCAGGAAAGTATATTCAGCGGTTTGCGAGTCCATAAATTACAAACAAACAAACAAACAAACAAACATACAAACATTTTCCTCTTTTATAGATATAGATAATCGAACATTGGCTAATGGTATACATCTGTCGACAACACCGAAATTCTAAGACGATTTAGCCCTCTCCGTCCGTCTGTTGTAATCACGCTATATTCTAAACGAATTAAGATAGGAAGCTAAAATTTTGCACAGAGTTCGAAGGCGGGCAATATCGGTCCACGATATCGTATAGCCCCCATATAACGGTACTCCCATATTCGGGATTTTGATGATTTTAGCCACATTTCACAATGGAATTGTCTGAAAACCCATACAAGGAGTTCCTTGTGAGTACTTTACCCTCAGACATAGATTTGTCTATATAGGTCCACAATATCGTATATTCCCCCATATATCGGCACTTTCCGATTTTAGGTATTTTAAAGATTTTAACAGAATTTTCAATGGATTTTATTTTTTGAAAATTTTCTAATTCGTTTCAAATGGTGGAGGGTATTCAAAGTTCATCTCGGCCGAACTTACTGTTTTTTTACTTGTTAAGTATTTTTAGTTTCTTCCAAATATTGGAGGGGATGAAAAGTTCGGCCCGAACTTGGGTGCTTTTTAACTTGTTATAAATATTTTGGACGCTAAATATGTTTTTTAAATGTTTGAGTTTGGGGGTATGTATGATTTAAAACTAATATTTTACCTTCCCACATAAATACTCCCGATTCGAAGTATTAAAGCACATCTTCAAAAGACAAGGTATTATCTCTCAAAATAGAATGTAATCAAAGCTAATATCAATTCAACTATTACTTCCCATTTGGGGAATTCAACAATGGGCCTGTTACTTGTGAATTTACTTTTTGTTGTGACATTTCCGAGCATGCTGCCAATATATCAATCATTTTCAAGGATGCAGCTACAAATTGCCTTAGCACGCGTGTATGTGTGAGTATCCGTGTGACTGCCCAAGTGTATAACGACAACATCGAAATTCATCATTGAAAATAACTGAGGAAAAACGTAATAATTTAATAGGAGTATCATTGTTAAATATTCTCCTGTGGTTGCGGTTTGTTGCAACTGCTGCTGCTGGTGATGCTGATGCGATTTTGAGACCATAGATTCTCGCTCGTAGTCAAAACTAATATTTCTTTGGATTTGATTCAGTGTTGTTTCTGTCGCTGTGTGTGTGTGTGCGGTTATACAATGGGGAGACATGAATGTTCCATTTCATGCAAAGGCCTTTCATTTTACCTGTTATGCCAAGGTATGACAGATATCCGTCGTTGTACCACCACCTAAACATGGTCGTTATGCCTGCAGCAGTAATGTATTCCCTAGAGAAGTTTCAATTTTACTGCATCATAAATTAAATTACCCCAAGCTGATGCCACACACACACACAGGCTCACACATAACCATTACTTGGTGTTCTCGAAACAGTTGTGGCAAAAATATGAGTATTGAGAAATTTCTTCCTTTCGTAAAACTTAAAAAATTTGAAAATTGGAAAAGCAGGGTTCGATAGCGACTTAGTCTTAAATCTTCATTTTCCAAAACAGTTATTATTGCAAACAGATTTTTACTGGAAAAGTCAAAAGTCGATCGGGGCCGATTATATGATATGATATTATATATGATACCCTACACCACTATACATATTTAGTAGAGGTCCCGTAACAAAAGAATTTATTTAAAGTAGATCATACCACCGATTAACATTTGGCTTTAGAGCAGTTATAGTTTGGTTTCAGAAGGACCTAATACAAAGTGAGATAAAAACACTGCAACAAAGTCAAAAGCCATACTTTTTACATTTTTTTAAAATTTTATGAATGAAAGCAAAAATGTCGGAAATAGTAACAAAATTTAGAATAAGTTTAGATTTGCTCGAATTGGCCACCTTTTGGCACGAATTATGGCCTTCAAATGGCTAATGAAACACGTTGCCCGAATGTTGCTCTGCGGTATTTTGGCCCATTACCGACGAAGCGCTTGCTTCAAGTGATCGACACTTTGGTATTTTTTATTGCAAACCTTGCTTTCCAAAATACTCCAGACACAGTAGTCCAACGGGTTGGTATCCGGAGATTTTGGTAGCCATTGTTCGCTGGAAATGAAGCAAGGAACCTGATTTTGTAACCATTGTTGGATGGGGCGTGCTGAGTGCGATGCTGCTGAGCCTTGTTGGAATGTCCATATTCTGACGCCATGGTCGATTAATACGAGCGGAGAGCGACCATTGGCAGTTATGGCGGCCCACACCATTGCCTGAGTTCTGGCGCACATTTTCAGCTGACCTCTTTGGCAAGTAAACACGATCATTCTGCTGCACAACGAAAGTTTTCTCATCGGAGAAAAGCAAATTCGGCAGATAACCACTTTCGGCCAAGCGAAGCAACTCTTTAGCTCTTTTGAGTCTATTTTCTTTCGGTTGCGATGTAAGCTTTTGCACTTTTTGGAGTTTCCATGGCTTTACCCCGAGCTCATTTTTCAATATTTGCCGAATGAAATATTGCGATATGTTCAGCTCACGAGCCATTTTTCGGCCACTGAGACGAGGGTTTCGATCAAGTCGCTTCTTTACTTTTCGAACCATTTCTGCTGATGTTGAGCGATGGAACGAGACACAAGAGATTTATTCACATTTAAATGCTGGAGTGCTCTAACGATAGCCACTTGTAATTTTCCAGCCAAATATAAAGAAATCACACTATTACGCTTGAATTCCATTACGAATAACTGGAAAATACTCACCAAAATGCTTTTGTACGCTTCTAACCAATATAATGAGCTGTCACTGGAATAATTTTTACATCTGTCGGAGGAGTGGCTTAGAAACGACAGCAGTCTGAAGTTGGATGCATTTTTTTCATCTAACCCAACCAACCAACTTGACTGCTCTGCTACTGAAAGTAAAAATGCCTCACTGTAACATTAAAGTTTAACTCCTTTAATATTTTTTCATTGATGTAATGAAAATGTTCATCAATATTATGAAATATTTCGTCAGTGTAATGAAAACTTTCGTTATTTAAAATTTAACAATTTTTTGTTTATTTATTTTATTTTTTACTAAAACATTATTATTTGATATCGCAAATATATTTACAGAACTCTTCAAACATGTTCCGATCGATCGCGACCATCCCTATAACTTTGCCCTCAACTGTATCTCCGATAAAAGCACAAACCTAGACCATTGTCATGAGTTGATGCCACGGCTACAGCTACTTTATCATCAACTGCGTGCCTAAACATATACAGGACTCTTCATCATACTCACACACACAGAGACACACACACATGCTTACATTGTGCCATCCATTCAGGTAGATTTTCATGTCTCTTTTTCGTTGGATTGCCGAACAACAGCAACATCGTCAACCTTTGACTTTTGCCAACAAAAAACAAGCCAATGAAAGAAAAAGAAAATGGCCCAAGGTATGCGCAAAAATCTTCAAAAACCACACTGGGGAAAAATAGGCACAGGACCAACAGGAACATCAACAACACTAAACTCCGAATAAGCACAACTCTCAACAGGGACCACCAGCAGCAGCAGCAACAAAAACAACAAATTGCACCACAAGCAGCAACAAAAAACTGGAACACAATCTGAAAAGTATTACAAAATAACAAGCGTAACACGCCATAAAATAAACACTCTTGAATTGAGGGAAGAGAGAGAGGCAGAAAAAACGCCCCAAATGGATCGGAGGATTCTAGTTCCAAATGGTTGCTGGAATGAATGCACATTGAAGCCCACCGACCAAAAAAAGCCAATTCCCAAACTGCAGCAATATGTAACAAATATCACTACCGTCCGTGTATTCGAATCGATGTTGTAAAGCGATATACAAATACGCAGTGGTTTGGTCCGGCCAGCATCTCCAGAAATGTATGCACGCCAAGGTTGTTGTAGTTGGCTCCAACCACAAAAAAAAAACGCAATGGAACATTATTCAATGTGTCACAGTGCATTGGTATAACCATTAGATTTTATTAATCCGAAAAAATCGATGTTGAATTATCAATGTCCTTCTACTCATCCGGAGTACAAAAGGATTCCTTTTGATTTTTGGATTTTTAAGGTTTGAAGTCTAGTTTCCTGTCTTTAAATTTGAGTATCTGACTCCCAGCTGTAAAGAATATAGCGACACGGTTCCATTTATGTATAACCCTGTAATAATGGTAAAATTTTGATTTCATTCATGGACTAACCAAATATGGATTTCTAATATATTCCAAATGTTCCCTTTGTTTACCACCAAAGGATCACATTCTGTCGATTTAGGCATGTCTGTCCATCTGTCCCTGTATTTTTGTAAGCAGGTCGCATTTATTGTTCGATTAATTTCAAATGTTGCACAGATCGGTTAAAGGACGAACGGTATTGAAATTGGCGATGATCGGTCCAAATTCAGATGTGACTCCCACATACATCTTCACCCCATTTTATGCATATTGTGCACCAAATCCACAACACCATATACTACAATCTATAACATAGAAGTATGGTAAATTTGGTGAAAATCGGTTCAGTTATACCTATAACTTATCCGATTTAATATTTACTCTACACTCTACAACAATTGTACACTCTACACTCTAGAACAATTGTATTGGGTACAAGATACCAGATGCAGCTCTTAAATACCTCTGCCAAGATTTGTCGGGGCGCACTAAATATGTAATATCGGGCCAAAATACATTTTTGAATGAACCGGTTCTAATGATATCTGTTATACGAAGTCCCACATATCATAAAATTAACTCCGACAAGAGGTAACTCCGCTTATGATTAAGAGGAGCTTTTACAGGTTGGTTTTATTCAATGACACATTTAAACCGGTCTAAAGCCGTAACACGCAATTAATTAACGGTCGATGTTGGCATTACAGGGTGAAATGAAAAAACTGCAACTGCAGTCATTTCTAAGAATCTCGACCGACAGCTGTTAAAATTATTCCAGTGACAGCTCATTTTATTGTTTACTAAAGCATTTTTGTGAGAATTTTCCAAAAAAAAAAGTTATTTGTGATGGAATTCAAGCGTGGCTATCGTTAGAGCACTCCAGCATTTAAATGTGAATAAATCTTTTGTGTATCGTACCATCGCTCGTTACCGTAATACTGGTAGAGTAGCCCGACGTCAAGGAAGTGGACGGAAGAAAACAGCAACATCAGCAGAAATGGTTCGAAAAGTATAGAAGCGACATGATCGAAACCCACGTCGCAGTGGCAGAAAAATGGCTCGTGTGCTGAAGATATCGCAATATTAGAGGTTTTATCAAGAAATGATCGGGATATGTGGGTCCAATCGATGAAAGCCGAATATCAATCCTTAGTTGATAAAGAGACGTGGATACTGGTTGATAAGCCAGATGGAGTTCCCATTATAACCCGATACCCTATATTCTACTGTACGCACGATATTAGCTTTAGCAGCAGAATTAAAATTATATGTGCATCAAATAGATGTTACAACCGCGTATCTAAATGGGGAGATCGATGCAGACATTTATATGGTTCAACCACAGATGTTTGAGGATACCGAATCACCTAATGAAGTATGTAAGCTGCAAAAAGCTCTTTATGGTCTCAAACAGTCTGGAAGAACATTGAATGAGAAACTGGATGAAATCCTAAAGAAGATTGGATTTAAGCAGTGTGTAATCGATCCATGCGTGTACACCATGAGCACCGAGAAGGATATCATTATTCTCGTTGTGTACGTTGATGATATTCTACTGGCTAGTTCCAACGAATACTGTTTAAAGCATGTCAAATTGGAACGTACTTAGAAATTCACGATAAAGGACCCGTGGGCTACTTTCTGGGGATGGAGATTGAGAGAAATACGCCAATGGGACCAATCAAACTCTCACAGAAGAATATGATTATGGAATTATTAAAATACAAGAAAAGTTTCAACTCCATTAAATCCTGGTCAAAAAATCAAGAAATGTACGGATGGTTGTATAAATTGCAAGAAAGCGGATATAAAAAGGTATCAGTCTCTAATTGGTTGATTAATGTACATTTTAATGTCACAAAATTATCTCAATTTAACAGCGACCCGCACATTGAACATATGAATGGAGCTCATCATATCATTCGTTGTCTAAATTCTACGATAAACCAATTTTTGGAGCATAAATATACTGGGAAACCATTATATGGATTCGCAGATGCGGACTATGCAGGTGGCTCAGATGATAGGAGATCGTTCACAGGTTTCGTGTTTATTTTGGCTGGAGCTGCAGTAATGTTCGAGTCTACAAAACAACCAACAGTTGCATTAAGTAGCACCGAAGCCGAAAATATGTCGTTATCGTCAGCAACAAAGGAAATCACTTATATTCGAAATTTGCTGACTGAAATCGGTTTTGGAAGACTCGTGAAAAATGCTACTACATTGTATGGAGACAACATTGGATCTCAACAGCTTGTTGAAAACCCCGTTTACCATTCTAGAAGCAAGCACATTGACATCAGAGTGCATCATGTTAGGAATGTCTTCAAGGAAGGAAAGCTTGATTTGAAGTATGTGCCGTCAAATGAGAATCCTGCAGATATATTAACCAAATCCCTTGCAAAATTCAAGAATAAGCAATTGTCTGAGAAGATGGGATTAAAATAAAATACGTTTCCATTAAGGTGTGGTGTTGAATTTACTTGGTAATAAGAATAGTATTTTTTGGAAAAAACATCATTTGTATTAGAATAAGTAGTGGCCACCAGAACTCAAGCGCCGGCCATGGTGATGGTGTGGGTCGCCATAACAGTCGATGGTCGATATTCGCTCGTATTAATTGACCGTGGCATTAGAATAAATGCCGAATATTCTGGAGGGGGTATTAAAGCCTTGGGCACACAAACATTTTGGCCGCAGACCCTGGACATTATAACAGGACGTGCTGAGTCCTTCAGTCAGCACGCGCCACCCAAGAATGGTTACAAAATGAGGTTCCTCGCTTCATTTCCAGCGCACAATGGCCACCAAAATCTCTGGATACCGTTGACAATAGTCCAGTCTGGAGTATTTTGTAAAGCAAGGATGGCACTAAAAAATAACAAAGTGCCGATCCCCTCAAGCAGAGCAACGTGTGACGGTTTTATTGGCCGTTTGAATGCCATAATTCATGCCAAAGGTGACAAATTCTAACAAATCTAAACTTATTCTAAAATTTGATGCTGTTTCCGACATTTTTTGCTTTCATTCAGAAAATTAAAAAAAAATTAAAAGTTATGGCGTTTGACTTTGGCTCACCCTGTACGTAATTTCTTGTCATAGGCCCACTACGAGCTTTAAATACTAAATTTGAAACAATTCCGGTATATAATGTCTCTAAAAATCATAAAAATATCGATTATTGGGAGGTGTCGTTGTATTGAGGCTTTACGAAGACATGGGCCTGCATAACAAATTTTTTGTCATAGGATGTAATACCCGTTAAGATCTTCAAATACGAAATTTGAAACAATTCCTTTAAATAATTTCGCTAAAATCATCTAAATACTGAATATTGGGACATACCGTTATGTGGGGGCTATATGAAAACGTTGACCGACATGACCCATTTACGAACCTACCTACTGGCAAAATACACATGTGTGGAAATACACATATGACAGAGAAACGGACATGGTTAAATCGACTTAGAATTTTACGCTGATCAAGAATATATACACTTAAGTGGGTCTTACATGAGTATTATGGAGTTACAAACGGAATGATAGAATTAATATACCCTTCATAGAATGGAATGGAAATATCGCAGAAAACTTCTCCCTCTTTTCAGGTGGATATTGGCATAGTTCTTGTCACATAAATAATTTATCCTGTACCACTGTTCCATCCACCATTAACGAATGTGACAAAATCTAATGAAATCAGTTTGAATAGCATTCAGTGCCACTTTTTTCTCCACAGGAAGTCTTTCAATTGAATAGCAGTTGTTGTTTGTGTCGTAAACATTGCGTATTGCCATTAGAAACATGGAAAGGAAAAAAATATCAACGGCAATAAAGCAACAAAAACAAGCCCAGAGTTTGAGGTAATAGCCAGGTAAATAATCTGGCTATGATGCCAACATATAGGCCACCATATCCTCCAGTGGTTGGCATGGTGGGCATTTTGGCAATTGGTGATATTAGAAAAATCGGGAAAACGACATGTGAAGCGGGGGGATTTGACCTGACGAATGTTCCAAGCATAAAAAGCTAGTCGGCGTATGCGAGTGTGTTTGTCTGCGTGCGTGTTTAGAATTGAAGAGATTCTGGCAAGCGGAGATACTATCTTATTTACGATGTTTTACACAGGAGTGCATTAAATTTGTATTTTGATTTTGTAATCACAGCCAAAAGAATTCACACAATGTGACAACACAGACGGGCTTACGTGTGTAAGGGGAAACAAGGAGAAAGGGTTAGTTCGGCCATTTATTAACATTGATGGCCAATGATGGTAATGGGTTTTGACTGAATCAATTCCTTTGGTGTTATTTGTTGGTTTGTTACGTTGGCCGCCAATTCAAATGGTAATAGTGATGACGATGCCGATGATGGTGGTGGTTGGTGGTGATGGAGATGTTGATAATAATCCCACCACAAACACTATCATCACTAAGTCAAAATGTCCTTTTGGTTTAGTGGCCTCCGCAAACACACACACTCAGTCATTCGCATGGCCATCTAAGCGACCACTCGTGTTGTTTGTTCATACACTTCGTATAATTTATGTAATTTGTCTTTGCATCCAGTCGCAATTGGCCAACATCCATCCCATTTGGCATGTCGCATACAAATCCGGTGGTCATAACACCGGCCCAGGTGGGCCATTGTGTGGCCAGCGAATGCTTGAGTTACACATTTTACAGAAAAAAACCCTCTCCACACACACACACCAACACCAAGACCAATGCTGGGGTTTTTTGTGTGGAGCGGGACCAGTTTCGGTAGTTATTTGTGTAACCATAATTAAAATTACCTGCACAACATTTGTGTTAAGTTGTTGTGGTCTTACACCGACTGCACTTTGGACATAGCCAAGCAAAAGCATCAGCCATACGTATCGAATCCAGCACGTAGGTCATTTTGTGGCGTCGACCATCAGGTTAGGGTTTTAAAATTTTAACCGCAAAACCGATTGGACATCAGATGGAGAAAAAAGTGATTTGTAGGTCCGGTGGGTATTCGGTTATGACAAAAATTCATCTTTTCAAATATAATTCGAAGATTTTAGTTGCAATCCGAGAATTCGAAACCATTTCAATTGTTATTAAAATTCAAATAACTAAGGCTGGAAATACATAAAGAGCATATTTGGCTGGCTTAAGTCATCGGCTGGCTTCTTCATAGATGAACCAAGGTGTTTTATGTTGACTTAGTTCGATTTTGGCCCAAGGCTTCTTTGTTCATTTCCGAAGAAGACAGCCGATGACTTAAGCCAGACAGATAAACGCTTTATGTATTTCCACCCTAATTCTTTACACTCTATTTAAAATCCGAATTTTGTAAATTTTTCATTTCGAACAATCTGTCTATCTACATACAGGGTGAGATAAAAAAACTACAACAAAGTCAAATTCCATAATTTTTAAATTTAAAAAAAAAAAAATTATTGAATGAAAGCAAAAAATGTCGGTAATAGCATCAAATTTTAGAATAAGTTAAGATTTGTTCGAATTGGTCACCTTTGGCACGAATTATGGCCTTCAAACGGCCAATGAAACCATCACACGCTGCCCGAATGTTGCTCTGCGGTATTTTGGTCCATTCAAGGCGAAACGCTTGCTTGAGGTGATCGACACTTTGGTATTTTTAGTGCCAACCTTGCTTCCCAAAATACTCCAGACACAATAGTCCAACGGATTGGTATCCCGAGATTTCGGTGGCCATTGTGCGCTGGAAATGAAACAAGGAACCTAATTTTGTAACCATCCTTAAGTGGCGCATACGATAGTGCCGAGTCCTGTTCGAATGTACAAGGTCTGCGGCCAAAACGTTTGGGTTTGGGCTTTAATATAGCCTCCAGAATATTTTCGCGATAATATTCGGCATTTATTCTGATAACACGGTCGATTAATACGAGCGAAGAGCGACCATCGGCTGTTATGGCGGCCCACACCATCGCCATGGTCGACGCTTGAGTTCTGGTGGCCTACCGAAGGTGCACATTTTCAGCTGACCTCTTTGGCAAGTAAACACGATCATTTTGTTTGTTTACAAAGTGCTGGACAACGAATGTTTTCTCATCGAAGAAAACCAAATTCGGCAGTTCACCACTTTCGGCCAAGCGAAGCAACTCTTTAGCTCTTTTGAGTCTATTTTCTTTCTGTTGCGATGTAAGTTCTTGCACTTTTTGGAATTTCAATGGCCCTACCCCAAGCTCATTTTTCAATATTTGCCGAATGGAATATTGCGATATGATCAGCTCACGAGCCATTTTTCGGCCACTGCTACGCGGTTTTTGATCAAGTCGCTTTTTTACTTTTCGAACCATTTGCTGCTAATGTAGCTGTTTTCTTCCGTCCACTACCTTGATGTCGAGCTACGCTACCAGTATCACGGTGACGAGCGATGGTACGAGACACAAAAGATTTATTCACATTTAAATGCTGGAGTGCTCTAACGATAGCCACTTGTGGTTTTCCAGCCAAATATAAAGAAATCACACTATCACACTTGAATTTAATCCCGAAGAACTTATTTCTGGAAAATTCTCACCAAAATGCTTTTGTACGCTTATAAACAATATAATGAGCTGTCACTGGAATAATTTTAACAGCTGTCGGAAGAGTGGTTTAGAAATAACAGCAATCTGAAGATGGTTGCAGTTTTTTCTTGTCATCCTGTATGTATAAATAAGAGTAGTGAAACAACTGCGTACTAAATGTACTAATGTACTAAAATTTTATATTGTGTATTGGACAAACGTAAACTGTGCGAACTGTACTAAATGGTACTAAATTTTGAACAGTTTGGTCTACGATGAAGGTGGAATTTTGAAATTTTGTATTGGAGTCTCTGATGGTGGTTGGCTTTTGATAAAGGGGTGGTTTTTGAAATGTGTACTAAAAGTGCAGAAATAGTTCTAATTTTTTCTATATTTGGTACAATTTGGCATTGAGTGCACAGAAAATGCTTGAAATCTGAAATTTGGTATTAGGATCGCTATTCATATGTAGCCTGGACATATGGAAGTGATTTCGGAAATGTCTTCTACAATTGTACGAAAAGAACTGAATGCTTCTATGTTTGATATTGGGTGAAGGAATTGAGATAAAATTCTGAAATTTGATATTTTGATTACTGATGGTATCTCTGTTAGAGATTTGGCGGTGGTTTGGAAATCCATCCTGAAGGGATAGAGTTGAAATCCTCAAATTTGATACAGCTGTTGGTGTCTGTAGTTGATAGAAGGATCTGGTTTTGGATATGGGTATTATAATTGTACTCAACGAGGATAAATTTGATAATGGGATTAATTAAATAGCAGAAGTTCTGAAATTTAATATTGAGGTCACTGAGTTTGAGATGTGGAGATTGTTTTGAAAATTTGTACTATAATTATTTAAAAAATATTAAATTTGGTATAGGGTGAAGCAATGGAGCTGAAATCCTGAGTTTAGATGTGGATGTCACTGTTGGTGTCTCTAGTTGAGAGAATGAGGTGGCTTAGGAAATGAACGTACGTACTATGAACGTACATAAAGTGGTATTGGGATAGAGATGGAATTCTGACATTTGGTATCGGGAACAGGATATAAAAATTTTGAACAAACAAGTAAAAAAGCTGTAAGTTCGGCCGGGCCGATCTTTGAATACCCACCACCATTATGAACGATTTTGACAATTTTCAAAAAAACAAAATCCGTTAAAAATTCTGTTAAAATCTTAAAAATACCGAATGTAGCCATTATATTAGGGTCTATACGACGACGTGGATCTGCATGGGCAACTTTTGTCATAAATCATTACAATATTCAAATGCGAAATTTGAATGAAAAAAATCGGTGAATAATGTAGTTAAAATCATCAAAATACCGAAACGTGGACCTACATGGCCCATTTTCAATACCAAAAGTCCTGCAGACATAATATACATTTGAGTAAAATTGTATCAACTTTCTTCATTTCGTTCGGAAGCTAGAGTGATTTCCACAGACGGACAGACGGACGGACATCGCTAAATCGACATAGAATTTTATGCTGATCAAGAATATATATAATATGTGGGGTCTAAAATGTATATTTCGAGGTGTTACAAACTTAATATACCCTCCATACTATGGTGGAGGATATGAAAAATGTTAGAATTACATTTGATAAAGGCATACATCATTCTCGATTCATAACATTTTAAACTGGACATTTTAATTGAAAATAGAGTAGAGGGATTAAAAATTAATGTGGACAGACGGATACGCATAGCTAGACTCAGCAATGCGAAAAGGAAGGATCAATACATTACAATAAATAGCTTTTTTTTAGGCACCGAGACCTGCTTACCACAAACAAGTGTATGAGAATTATCAACCCTATATAGTTAACTGAATTTAGGAAGAACTGCCAGCCGGTTTGGTGGACTAAGACCCTTACCGGACAGGACCATCAAAACTAAACTTAGTGTTGATTGCAACGCCTATAAGGCAGACTGAAATAAGTGCAAAGGTGAGTTAAAGAAGTAATTGAAATCCTAGATCAGGTTTTCGAGTACATAGAAAGGAGGAGGTATTTGATGGAGTGGGTCGATATTGTCCATTTTCACACCTGACCTAGATATGAATATCGGGATTTGCAAAGTTTAAGTAAAATTAGATGAACCTTTCTTATTATATTACGAAATTTTTTTCTATGAAAATCTTGACCATTTGTGGGGGATGAACCAGAAGGAGTAGACAAATATATTTCATTTCCGAACTCGATCTAAATTGGACAATAATATTACGATGTAACAACTTCGAACCCAATCAGATAGTCCTTTCGGGAGTTATCGTGTTCGCCAGCCAGACAGGTCGACAAGATCGACTCCAAATGTCCAGAAACGATGTTGGTCCAAAGAGACCTAGGGTCTAAAACCGTTACCTCTGTAGCCGTATGGCTGAAAGTATAAATATGTCATGCCGTTGCTTGAAAAATGCAACTTCATACCACAATATTTTTTTTATTAACAAAAATCTAATATCCACGTCTTTTGGAAATTTATAACATAAATACCTTTCGGTAATATATATTTTTTAACACCTGCTGGATAATAATATCGACTTCTGTCATATTCACAACTAATACATTTAAGTATTACGAAATTTATCCATTTTATTTTAACCGGATCCGAATGGAACTCGACTTGACACTCACATGTCCTTGCCACACATATGCATCCATAAGTATGGTTGTGTGTGCACTCCACGTAGTTATTGCTGTGATTTTGTGTAATTTCCAAAAAAAAATGTCCAGTTTAAGAGCACCGCCGCCACCAGTAGGTGGAGATCAATGTGGAATGTGGCTTTTTGTCCTGATGTCGTTGTCGTCGTCGTTGGCTCTGACAATTTTTAGTTTATTACCTTACATTGCAGATATGAAGTCATTTTACCGTCGAGAATGTGTTGTGTGTCGCAGAAAATGACTCGGACCAACAACAACCACAACTCAATACGAATAAGTACGTGTCTGTGTGTGTGTGTGGATATGAATGCGTGTGTGTGTGATTTTTTGGCAATTCTATTGAGGTTTGCAATAGTTTTATACACTTTTTGTCCATTTGGGTGTGTTGGCTGGCTGGCGGACCTGGCTAACTGACGTTCGTTGTTTGGTGTTCTGCCGTAGTTTTTTTTCCTGATAAATTATGGCCTTATGGTAGTTTTATGCGTTCGCTGCGTTTAGTTTGTTAATCATGTTATGCAAGCCAGCCAAGCCAAGCCAAACAACTACCCATCCAGCCAATAATATTAAGAGCAACTATTTTAGAAATGTATTTGCCATAATTAGAATTGGCATATTCAATTTCAATTCCATTCACTTCGTTTGATAGTGCAACCCTATTTATTTTCATTGGCTCTATGGCATGACATTCCTTGGTCACACAGGCAAAAAAAGTTTTTTTTTTTTCAATGGAATACAAAATACACACATATGTATGTGTGTTTCAAATGTATGTACATATGTTTGTAGGTTTATTCATTGGAGGCTATATTGTATAGGTATTTGGGGACAAACACAAATTTAAGTATTTTTTACACAAGGAAATGACATGCACTTGGTCGGTGTAGTAAGTTCCTCTTATGCATCAGATTTCTTAAAAAACGTTTATGAAAATTTAACCAATAATTTTTAAGGAGTATTTTAAATTTTTTGCATTTCAATTTATTTGAAGAAAGCGGCCTTCATTCGTCTCTGCATAAAGGTCTTATATTTTTTGGCCTCAATTTGCAATTCCTTTAAAGGACGTGCTTTGCATTTTATTGTTGCAGCATCTGTCTCATCCGTTTTATTCTCAATTTGGCACCATCATCTTTTTGCAAATTACCGTTTCATCAATGACTGATTACGTACATCAAATAAAATCAATTGATTGCATCTGGTGGCTGCTTTTTAGGATTATTCTGCCTCGAATATAAAAAGACATTTTAAAATTAACAAGTAAAAAAGCTGTAAGTTCGGTCGGGCCGAACTTTGAATACCCTCCACCATTTGGTACAAATTTAACAATTTTCAAAACAATAAAATCCGTTAAAAATTTTGTTAAAATCTTGAAAATACCTAATGTACCCGCATATACGACGACGTGGACCTGCATAGTCAACTTTTGTCACAAGCTATTAAAATATTCAAATGCAAAACTTGAAAAAAATCTGTTTATAGTGTAGTTAAAATCATTAAAATACCGAATATAGGGAGGTACCATGGTGGGTGGTTATAAAACGTGGATCTGAACAGACAATTTTCTGCCATAGGCTGTAATAGCAATTACGAACTTCAAATACCAAATTTGAAACAATTCCGGTGAAAAATATCGCCAAAATCATCAAAATACCGGATATCGTGGGTACCGTTATATGGGGGCTATACGAAGACGTGGACCTGCACAGACAATTTTCTATCATAGGCTGTAATAGCGATTACGAACTGCAAATACCAAATTTGAAACAATTCCGGTGAAAAATATCGCTAAAATCATCAAAATACCGAATATCGGGTGGTATCATTATATGGGGGCTATACGAAGGCGTGGACCTGCACAGACAATTCTCAGTCATAGGCTGTAGTATTCATTACGAACTTCAAATGCGAAATTTGAAACAATTCCGGTGAAAATATCGCTAAAATCATCAAAATACCGAATATCGTGGGTACCGTTATATGGGGGCTATACGAAGACGTGGACCTGCACAGACAATTTTCTATCATAGGCTGTAATAGCGATTACGAACTGCAAATACCAAATTTGAAACAATTCCGGTGAAAAATATCGCCAAAATCATCAAAATACCGGATATCGTGGGTACCGTTATATGGGGGCTATACGAAGACGTGGACCTGCACAGACAATTTTCTATCATAGGCTGTAATAGCGATTACGAACTGCAAATACCAAATTTGAAACAATTCCGGTGAAAAATATCGCTAAAATCATCAAAATACCGAATATCGTGGGTACCGTTATATGGGGGCTATACGAAGACGTGGACCTGCACAGACAATTTTCTATCATAAGCTGTAATAGCGATTACGAACTGCAAATACCAAATTTGAAACAATTCCGGTGAAAAATATCGCTAAAATCATCAAAATACCGAATATCGGGTGGTATCATTATATGGGGGCTATACGAAGACGTAGACCTGCACAGACAATTTTCAGTCATAGGCTGTAGTATTTATTACGAACTTCAAATGCGAAATTTGAAACAATTCCGGTGAAAAATATCGCTAAAATCATCAAAATACCGAATATCGGGAGGTACCTTTATATGGCGTCTATACGAAGACGTGGACCTGCACAGACAATTTTCAGTCATAGGCTGTAGTATTCATTACGAACTTCAAATGCGAAATTTGAAACAATTCCGGTGAAAAATATAGCTAAAATCATCAAAATACCGAATATCGTCAAATACCAAAATTGAAACAATTCCGGTAAATAATGTCGCTAAAATCATCAAAACACCGAATATCGGGGGGTACCGTTACATGGGGGCTATACGAAGACGTGGACCTACATGGCCCATTTTAAATACCAAAAGTTCTGCAGATATAGTACACATTTGAGTAAAATTTTATCAGCCTACTTCATTTCGTTCGGAAGCTAGAGTGATTTCCACAGACGGACAGACGGACGGATATTGATAAATCGACATAGAATTTTATGCTGATCAAAAATATATATACTTTGTGGGGTCTAAAATGTATATTTCGAGGTGTTACAACGGAACGACAAACTTAAAATACCCTCCATACTATGGTAGAGGGTATAAAAGAGTTTACATGAGAAGAAAACTATAGAAAGATTTTATTTTATAATCCATCTGCCATTTTGGGAGAGGGGCCAAAATAGGAGAATAGAAGTTTGCACAAAAATATGCAACACCTCGAAATATTGGTCCTGCACATGGGAAACTATGTATGGATCTTCCTATCTCGCCGAGCTAAGTAGACCTAGTTATCTATCTCCGTTCGTCCGTCTGTCCATGTTAATTTGTAATCAAGCTACAGGCCGCAATTATGGTCCGATCCTCACGCAATGGAAGTTGGGGTGAGGGTCTGAAAAGTAGACTATTATTTTTGGATATGATTTGAAGTGCAGGGATTGAAATGCACCACAAACAGACAAATTTCCTGATTTTGCTGTTGCTCTACAGGCCACAATTATAAACCAATCGACCCGGAATGTTGAACGGAGTGGAATCCTACCAGCTTGTAGGCTACCAAAGGTAACTCCTGACTATTGCAGTGATGCTGATTACCAAGACATCGGATATATAGCAAATAGTTACAATCAATATATAAAAGAAATTGATGTTAGTTATTCCGTTTATAAGTCGGCATGATATTTTGCCGAAAAGGGATAAGATCTAAAAAAAATCTAAAATCTAAGAAAATCGCGTAAAAATATGTCAATAAAAAAGTATATATTTTTGTTATATTT
The DNA here is from genome assembly GCF_030504385.1 of Musca domestica. Classification (NCBI taxonomy): domain Eukaryota; kingdom Metazoa; phylum Arthropoda; class Insecta; order Diptera; family Muscidae; genus Musca; species Musca domestica. The sequence goes on from NW_026712347.1 coordinate 692,471, forward strand.
TTCCACTTTTGTCATATTTTTTGTCGCATGCAATTTTTTCCATTTGACTTACAATTTTGAATTGTACGTTTTCTAAAATATTTCCCTGTGGAAATCGTTTTGGTATAGCCTCTGTATAATAGTACCTCCCGATATTCGGCATTTTGGTGATTTAAGCTACATTATTCACCGCAAATATTTGGCATATGAAGTTTGTGATGGATACTTCAACCTATTACAGAAAATTTTCTGTGCCGGTTCACGTCTTCTTAAAGCCCCATATAACGGTACCTCCCGATATTCGGTATTTTGATTATTTTAGCGACATTATTCACCAGAATTGTTTCAAATTTGGCATTTGAAGTTCGAATGGATACTACAACCTAAGACAGAAAATGGGTCATGTAGGTCCACGTCTTCGTATAGCCCCATGTAACGGCACCTCCCGATATTCGATATTTTGATGATTTTAGCGCCATTATTTTCTGGAATTGTTTGGTATTTGAAGTTCGTAATAGATATTACAACATAAGACAAAAAATTAGCTATGTGGATCCAAGTCTTCGTATAGCCCCAAATATATGGGTGACCTCCCACCCCAAATCTCGGTATTTTGATGATTTTAGCGACATTATTTAAGGAATTATTTCAAATTTGGCATTTGAAGTTCGTAATGTATACTACAGCCTATGACAGAAAATTGTCTGTTCAGGTCCACGTTTTGGTATAGAGCCCATACAATGATACCTCCCTATATTCAGTATTTTGATGATTTTAGCGACATTATTCACCGGAATCGTTCCACGTTTTGGTATAGCCCCCATACAATGGTACCTCCCTATATTCTGTATTTTGATGTTTTAGCTACATTATTCACCGATTTTTCTTTCAGGTTTCTCATTTGAATATTGTAATGGCTTATGACAAAAGTTGCATATGCAAGTCCACGTCGTCGTGTAATAATATAACGGCTATATTCGGTAGTTTTAAGAATTTTTAATGGAATTTATTTTTTTGGAAATTGCCAAATTCATTCCAAATGGTGGAGGGTATTCAAATTTCGGCCCAGCCGAACTTACAGCTTTTTTACTTGTTATACCTGGAATTGGTTGATACCGCTATATTGAACTCACGCCAAGGTTCGATATTAAAAAAATCGTTTCATAACAGCTTAATCGACGTTTTTATTTTATTTTACTCTGATCAAGAATTTGTACCATCCGGTACGAATATCTCGGGGTCTTACAAAAAAAAAATATTGTAAAATATGGAATATGGTATTGATGAGCGTTAAGTTTGAACTAACCTCAATAATGAGGTGGATAATAGCTCGATTGATGGTGATCCAACAGTTACGTATTAGGAATTCAGAAATTAGGAATCCCAATCAGTTGGAAAACTTCGAAATTTACCACCCTAACCATTGATTGGCATCCTTACATGATAAAACGTAGAAACATCAATTTTGATTGAGGTGCTAGAATTCTAATTCATTAAATTAGGGTCGCGAAGCTGAAATATATATCGGATTTTGAACCTTGTTGGCGTTTCTACATATACCACAAATATATACTATCAATAAATATTCTACGGACCTTAAAAAGCGTACGGCTAAGTACAATCATTATATAGATGTTATAGCAAATACCCAGTATAAAATACAAACTCTTCGGCTTCGACTCTAATATTTTAAAACTTGAACCGGTTGACAGTTCATACCACCGTGGTCAAAATAAAGAAGTATGTTAGGGTTCTATGATAGGGGAAATTTCAATACCTATTATAATGAGAGCCTAATGCATATTACATCAATGAAAATATTGAAAAAAGAAATAATTTTGGCCATAGATGTTGCATTTGAAACCAACCAAAGTTCCTGATACCATGCGTGATGATCTTTTCCCGACACTGACAAATTGTTTACTCTGTAAAATGCAAATCGAATTTAATCCCTTTTTCCAAGTGTTCAACGCTTTTTTTGGATAGAAAATAATGTTTTTATACCCTCCACCTTGGAAAGGAGGGTATATTAACTTTGTCATTCCGTTTGTAACATCCCTAAATATTCGTTTTAGACCCCATAAAGTATATATATTCATAATCAGCATAAAATTCTAAGTCGATTTAACGATGTCCGTCTGTCTGTCTGTCCGTCTGTCTGTTGAAATCACGATACAGCCCACATTATTTGACGTAGAGCTCCAAAATTTAGCAGAGCTATTTCCATTGTGTCTAGGATGGTTGGTATTGAAAATGATGAAAAATGATATATCGGTCCACGTTCTGGTATAGTCCCCATATAACGGTACCTCCCGATATTCGGTATTTTGATGATTTATGCCACATTTTTTCACGGATTTGTCTTAAAATTGGTATTTGTAGGTCATAGCGGGTCCCTGAGCGTGTGGCAAAACATTGCATGTATAGGTCCACGTTGTGGTATAGCCCCCATATAAAGGTACCTCCCGATATTTAGTATTTTAGTTTTTTTTTACCACATTTTTTCACCGATTTGTCTAAAAATTGGTATTTGTGGGTCATAATCGTTTCCAGCTCCGGTGGCGGAACATTGCATGTATGTGTCCATAATTTGGTATAGTCCCCATATGACGGTATCTCCCGATATTCGGTATTTTGATTATTTATGCCACATTTTTTTCACGGATTTGTCTTAAAATTGGTATTTGTAGGTCATAGCGGGTCCCTGAGCGTGTGGCAAAACATTGCATGTATAGGTCCACGTTGTGGTATAGCCCCCATATAAAGGTACCTCCCGATATTTAGTATTTTAGTTTTTTTACCACATTTTTTCACGGATTTGTCTGAAAATCGGTATTTGTTGGTCATAATGGGTTCCAGCTCCGGTGGCGAAACATTGTAATTATAGGTCCACGTTTTGGTATAGCCCCCATATAACGGTACCTCCCGATATTCGGTAATTTGATGATTTTTGTCACATTTTTCAGGGATTTGTTCGAAAATTTGTATTTGTTTGTCATAATTGGTTCCAGCTTCGGTGGCGAAACATTGCATGCATGGGTCCATGATTTGATATAGCCCCCATATAACGGTACCTCCCGATATTCGGTATTTTGATGGTTTTTGCCACATTTTTTCACTGATTTGTCTAAAATGTTTGTTTTTTAATGTTAATGTTTTTTTACTTGTTATACCCTCCACCATACAATGGAGGGTATATTAACTTTATCATTCCGTTTGAACTCCTCGAAATATTCAGGTCAGACCCAACAAAGTATATATATTCTTGATCAGCGTAAAATTCTAAGACGATTTAGCCATGTCCGTCTGTCTGTCTGTCCGTCTGTCTGTCTGTTGTAATCACGAACAAATTGAGATAGAAGGCAAAAATTTGGCACACATGTATGTTTTGCCAGTAGGCAGGTTAAGTTCGTAAATGGGCCATGTAGCGATTTTAGCGACATTATTCACCGGAAATGTTTCAAGTTTGGCATTTGAAGTTCGTAATGGATACTACAGCCTAAGACAGAAAATTATCTGTGCAGGTCCACGTCTTCGTATAGCCCCCATATAACAGTACCCTCCGATATTCGGTATCTTGATGATTTTAGCGACATTATTTACCGCAATCGTTTCAAATTTGGCATTTGAAGTTCGAAATAGATACTACAGCCTGAGACATAAAATTGTCCGTGCAGGTCCACGTCTTCGTATAGCCCCCATATACCGTACCCCCCGATATTCGGTATTTTGATGATTTTAGCGACATTATTTACCGGGATTGTTTCAAATTTCGCATTTGAAGTTCGTAATGGATACTTCAGCCCATGCCAGAAAATTGTCTGTGCAGGTCCACGTCTTCGTATAGCCCCCATATAACGGTATCCCCTATATTCGGTATTTTGATGATTATAGCTACATTATAAACAGATTTTTCTTCAAGTTTCGGATTTAAATATTGTAATAACTTATGAAAAAATTGCCTATGCAGGTCTACGTCGTCGTATAGACATTCGGTATTTTTAAGATTTTAACAGAATTTTTAACGGATTTTATTTTTTTTTTTTTTTTTTTTTTTTGGAAATTGCCAAATTTGTACCAAATGGTGGAGGGTATTAAAAGTTCGGCCCGGCCGAACTTACAGCTTTTTTACTTGTTTTTTTATATAATCATGGAGGGCCTCCACAGATTGAATAGAGGTCTCGATCTCAATAAATCCTGCACAATCATCGCCGTATATTCAGTTTTCTAATTTTTTAAATATTCCTTACTTTTTTATTAACCTTAAAAATGTCCAAAACATACTTACTTAGTGGACATATGTAACAGCGAATGCGGATGTTAACTTTGATATAGTGCAATTTAATGTCTTGAGCCCTTGAATACCATTCTTTTATTTTCATTTCGAAATAATCATCTAAATCACTTTATGTCCATCAAAGTAATATGGAATTTAAGTAGACTACTTTTTTTGACCTCCCTCACGCCATTGACCACTTATTTACTACAACTGTTAGCTTTTGTTACTACATACATTCATTACGATACAGCAATAGCTGAGCAAAAACCAATTGCTTCAAAATACCATTTAGGGGTTTTTGTTGCGAAGATTTCTTTTGTTATGTTTCGTTTGTTTTATCCCCCGCTCACTTTAACTTCATATGTAACATTTCGTGACTACAAAGTCCGGTAGTGAAAAGTTGGCGTTTTTTTCGCTTCGTGATCTGGTTTTTCAGAGAAACCTGGAAAAAGTTTTTTTTTTTCGGGAGTGATAATAGTAACACTTGTTTTTCGTCGTTTTTCCGAAATACCTTTAAAGTTGGCTATTGTTTTTTTGGGGGGTTTCCTTTTACGTTTTTGATAAAAACCAAAGACAGTGGTTTTAAAGGATTATTGCAATTTGTGGGTGAATTAATCTATATTTATTAAAAAGAGTAATGAAATAACTGACTAAAATTTGGCACGAGGGTCAGTCTTGGTGATCCCAAGCTGGATTTCGGGAAATACGTACAAATTGGATATGAAAAGTACTAAAATTTACTAAAAATTGAATACTTTGTATTGGGCAAACGGAATGAGCTAGAATTCGAAAATTTGGAATGACAGTCATTGATGGAGTGCAGGATAGATATATCAAAGGATTTTTGGAAATTCAAACTTTACAAGGTTACAAAAAGTTCTATAATGGTATTAAACTTCTAAAATGTTACCATTTGGTATTATGTGGTATTTGGTATAATAGAGCTAAAAACCTGAAACTTGGTATGCGAATCAATGTTGGTTGGTAAGTTTGACACATGGAGGTTTTTTCTTTTGGGAAATTTGTACTGAGTGCGCGAACTGTACTAAATTTGGAACAGTTTGGTTTCGGTTGAACGGATAAAGCTGGAGATTAGAAATTTTGTATTGGGCTCCCTGTTGGTGAAACATTTGTGATAAGAATAGGTTTTGGAAATGTGTGTCATAAGTGCACAAAGACTACTAAATAGTACTATATTTGGTACAATTTGGTATTGGGGAAACAGATAGTACTAGCAATTTGAAATTTTGTATTAGGGCCGCTGTTCATGTTCAGCCTGGACATATGGAGGTGATTTCAGAAATCTATATCTATATAAGAGGAAAATGTTTGTATGTTTGTTTGTTTGTAATTTATGGACTCGAAAACCGCTGAACAGATTTTCCTGAAAATTTGCATGATATTTGCAACATAGGCTATATACATTTTTGAAATTCCACTTGAAAGTGGAGATATAGCATCAGAATCGGAGGTACCTCCAAAAAATTAGATTTTGTATGCACATATCTATTGATCGATTACAGATACAGTCTCCTAATTTGGAATGCGTAACGGAATTGGGAACAAAAATAAATTTTCCAAATTATATTGAAATCGGTTCAGATTTGGATATAGCTCCCATATATATTTTCGGCCGATTGCAAGCATTTGATGCACCAAACACGCTATGTATCCCAAATTTCAATGAAATTTGAAACGTGTGATGGATTTTATCAAAAAAATTGATTTCCCAAATTATATTGAAATCGGTTCAGATTTGGATATAGCTTCCATATATATTTTCGACCGATTTCGTTCATTTGAAGCCTCAAACACGATATGAATGTTCTCTTCCAATGAAATTTGGAATGTTTAACGGGATTTGATCTGAAAATAAATTTATCAAATTATATTGAAATCGGTTCAGATTTGGATATAGCTCCCATATACATTTTCGACCGATTTCATGTATTTGATGCACCAGACACGCTATGTATCTATAATTTCAATGAAATTCGGAATGTGTAGCGGAAATTAAAACGAATATACATTTGTCAAATTATATTGAAATCGGTTCAGATTTGGATATAGCTCCCATACATATCTTCAACCGATTTCGTTTATTTGATGCACCAAACATGATTTGTATGTTCGATTCCAATGAAATTGGGTATGTGTGACGGGATTTTGATTAGAAAATAAATTAGTCAAATTATATTAAAATCGGTTCAGATTTGGATATAGCTCTCATATATATTTTCGACCGATTTCATGTATTTTATGCACCATACACGATATGTATGTTCGATTCCAAAAAATTTTGGAATATGTGACGGGATTTTAATTAGAAAATAAATTAGTCAAATTATATTAAAATTGGTTCAGATTTGGATGTAGCTCCCATATATATTTTCCGCCGATTTCACATATTTGATTCACAAAACACGATACGAAATTCGCCATGAGTGACTAAATTTGGTACAAAAATAAATTTGACAAATTATATTCAAATTCGCTCAGATTTGATTATAGCTCCCATATATATTCTCGGCCGATTTCACATATTTGATGCACCCAAAGCGAGAGGGACGAAATCTGGCACCAGAAAAAAATTGCCAAATTATATTGAAATCGGTTGAGGTTTAGGTAACATATATATTTCGGCCGACTTCATACATGTTATGTACCAAACACGATTTATATGACCGATTCCAATGAAATTCAGAATGTGTGGCGGAATTTGGATATAGCTCCCATATATATATTCTCAGTCAATTTCACATATTTGACGCACCAATTTCAATGAAATATGAAAGTTGTAGCGGAATTTGGTGTAAAAGTAGATTTTTGAAAATTAAATTTTATTTAAATTTTAAATTTAAATAGGTTCAGATTGGGATATGATTTTAATAAGAACCATTGACCCATAACGCCTTAGCCTAACACTAAAAAACATCACAACAATTAATTTGAAATGCTCTTATTACGGGGAAGTATGTTGCTACCTCATTCATTAATTGCAATAGAAATGCCACTCAACTTCAAAAAATTGCAGTTTCCTGGAGGCTTGGTATTTGCTATGAAATAGATAAATCCAAAGGAAAACCCTTCGTGTATGAATGTCATGTTACTGCTTTTCTAATTGTTTTGTTTATTATTGCATTTAAGTAGTGCAATATTATTATTTATCCAACATATATTCGTAAATAAAATGTTGAATGCATATAAAATCAACAGGAGTAGCGAAGTGCACCGGGTTCAGCTAGTGTGTACTATAATTAAGTAGCTCTTTGTTGTGCTTTGTATTGGAAATGCGTACTATATATGTACGAAAAATATAAAATGGTACTGAATTTGGTATTGAGTAAAGGGATAGAGCCGGAATCCCGAAAATAGATATTGTGTCTCTGTTGATATCTGGAAGTGGTTTTGGAAATCTGTACTATGATTGTACGAAAAGTACTAAATTTAATAATGGGTATAGGAATACAGCTGAAATTGTACGAAAAGTACGAAATATCACTAAATTTGGTATTGGGTGAAGGAATAGTGCTGAAATCCTGAAATTTAATATGGATGTCACTGGTATTGAGATTTGTACGAAAAGTACTTAATGGTACTAAATTTGGTATTGAGCGAAGGGATAGAGGCGGAGTTCCGAAATTTAATATTGGGGTTTTTGTTGATATTTAGAATTGAGATATGGAAATATGTACTAAAATTGGTTTTGGAAATATGTTTTGGAAATATGTACTAAAATTGTACGAAAAGTACTAAATTTGGTAATGGGTTAAGGAATAGAGCTAAAATCCTGAAATTTGATATGGTGTCTATGGTTAAGGTATGAAAGGGGTTTTGGAAATATGTACTAAAATTGTTCGAAATGTACTAATTGGTACTAAATTGTGAATTGGTATTGGGTTAAGGGATGGAGCTGAAACTCTGAAATTTAATATGGATGTCACTGGTGTTGAGATTTGGAAGTGAGCTTGGAATTGCATACTATATTTGTACGAAAAGTACTTAATGGTACTAAATGTGGTATTGGGTAGAGGGATAGAGGCGGAATCCCAAAATTTGATATTGGGGTTTTTGTTGATATTTGGAATTGAAATATGGAAGTGGTTTTGGAAATATGTACTAAAATTGTACTAAATAGTACCAAATTTGGGTGAAGGAATAGAGCTAAAATCCTGAAATTTGATATAGATGTCACTCGCGGTGCATGTGGTTAAGGTATGGAGGTGGTTTTGGAAATGTGTACTAAATTGTTCGCAAAGTAATAAGTGACACTGAATTGGGTATTGGATGAAATGATGGAACTGGAATCCTCAAATTGAATATAGATGTCTCTGATGGTTTCTGAGACTGAGAGGTGGTTTTGTAAGTGCGTACTTTAATTGTACGAAATGTTCTAGATAGTACTAAATTTTTTATAGAGCTGAAATCCTGAAATAGTATATGGATGTCACTGTTTGGGTCTGTGGTTGAGAGGAGAAGCTGGTTTGGGATATGCGTACTATAATTGTACTAAATTGCACAAAATTTGGTAATGGGGGAAATTAAAGACCTAAAATCCTGAAATTTAATATTAAAGTCACTGTTGTACTAAATGTTGTATCAAGTGATTGCATAGAACTGGAACCCCGAAAGTTGATAATGAAAAGTACTAATTGGTACTAATTTTGGATAACTGTCGGTGTGTACGATGAAGAGATGCAGATTGTTTTGGGCAAGCATAGGCTGAAGTATCCACTACGAACTTCAAATACCAAATTTGAAACAATTCCGGTGAATAATGTCGCTATAATCATCAAAATACCGATTATAGGGAAGTGCCGAATATCGGTAGGTACCATTACATGGGACCTATACGAAGACGTAGACCTGCACAGACAATTTTCTGTCATAGGCTGTAGAATCCATTACGAACTTCAAATACCAAATTTGAGACATTTTCGGTGAATAATGTAGCTTAAATCAGCGAAATACCGGAAATAGGGAGGTACCACTATATGGAGGCTATACCAAAATGTTGGCCTACATGGTCCATTTTCAATACCAAAAGTCCTGCAGACATAACAGACACTTGAGTAAAATTTTATCAAGCTACTTTATTCCGTTCGTGAGCTAGAGTGATTTCCACAGTCAGACAGACGGTCTGAATGTATGTTTCGAGGTGTTACAAACGGAATGACAAACTTAATATAGGATTAATATTGGATCGGATTCTAAAAAAACAGCAGCTGCAGAATTGGTGATATCAATCCGTCTTTCATCAATTAAAAGCCCTTCAATTGTTTAATGGCAAAAACATGAAATTGCTTTTAAAAATTCTTACGAAACTGGTACTAAAAAGTTCCAAATGATGCAGATATTGTACTGGGCTAAAAGGAACAACAACAATTTTAATAAATTTCTTTCAAAGTAAAAATTGCGAGTGAAATTTGTAATTTGCCTAAAAACACTGTATCCCATCCGAATGATTTATACAAATTTATCGAGAATATCCCCCTACAAATACTTCGAATATTTAGTACAGAGAACAGCAACAGACGTGTTGGTTCTTTTTTTTTTTGGTGGTTAACAGGTACTTTTTTATTGTTACCCTAAATTCGAAACATAATCCGTTGGATCGTAAAACTATTTCACCAGTAACGCAAGAAATGGGGCCATCGACAAACGAAAAACAGGATCTTTCACCACCAACCTCTTCCCCCAAAAAGCAACAAAACGGCGACATAACTTTTATTCTCCGGTGCCTGTGTGAGTGATGTCATGTTCCTGTTTTCGGTAATTTTTTGTTTTATTTTTTGTGAACAAATTTTGGTTAAATGGTTTAAACTTTTATATCCCGTCATTGTTGTTATTGTTGTTAATGGTGGTTTTTATTTGAACTTTCCATACGAGAATAATGGCTACGATGATGTCGGTGATGATGAAGGAGGACTCCTCCCTGAAACTATGGCCATAAATAAGAAAGGAACAACAAATAGATGGCAGCATAAAAACCCCAAACGTCGATCCACTGTCTAAAGTGTGGTAAATCAAAGTGAGAAGTCTGTTAAACACTTGTGTTTTTTTATTTCTGCCACGTTTTCACCTGAGTAAAAAGTGTACGGTAGCTAGAGCAACTACAACGTCGCCATACATACATCTGAAGAAACACAAAGGACCGTTTAATTCGTTTTATTGTCTTTTTTATGATGTTTTTTATATTCTCTTAACTCCCGCCGTACCTTAGGGAATTGGCCACATGATTGCAACAATTATTCCGTGTGATAAAAAAACGCTTAATATGTGAAGAAAAATTTAACAGTCTAGGTGGTAACGAGCTATGTTATGTGACAAACACAAACAAGTTTGGTGTTGAGAGAATTCTTATTTAAGGACGTGTGGGTTTTAAGAAATGTAACAGAGTCTTCGACTGACAATCATATGCTTCATTAACGCAGTCAATATTTAATCTTGAAAAAACTGTTTCAAAGACTTCCTTCGGCTCGCGGATTAAGACTCCCTTTAGCTTGTCGGTAAAGACTTCCTTCGGCTTGTCAGTAAAGACTTCCTTCAGCTCCTCGATAAAGACCCCCTTCGACTCCCCAATAAATAATCCCTTCGGCTCTTAAATAAAACTAAGACAAAGATTTCCATAGGCTCGTTCGTAAATACTTTCTTCAGCTTGTCTATAAATAACCCTTCAACTCGGATATAAGAACTCCAGATGAATAACACTTCAACTATAACAAAATCGTTTTGAAATTCAGATTCAAGAGGGGCGAAAAACTGGGACCAATATTGTTTTTTAACTGATACCTCGAAAGTAACGAAAATCTGAAAGTAGGTTTCAAGTAGAGGGTGAGGATGACATTGTCAAACGTAGACCTATGTTTACATTTAATGTTTACCAGGGGGTAAGGCACGTGGCGAGAGATGAAAATGTTTATAAGTGCGGTTATAAGATTTAGAAGAAATAATATTAGTTTAATTTAATTCTTTGGTTCCGCTTCTATTGAGTTTAGGATCTCTTCACTTGGGTAAAAAAAGTTTTTTTTTATCATAGGAGTTATTTGAAACATAACTCATGGGGGAATATCCCAGGCAGAAAACAAGGGAACAGGTGAGGATATGTGGCTCTTTCCGAAACCTAGGTATTCCCTGCCTTACCCCCGGTAAACGTTACCAACTTTCTCCACTAATAAACAAATGTTGTTTGTATAAAAACAATAATAATAGATTTAAGCCTGACTATTCTGCAACAACGATAAATATGGCTATATTCGATATTGAACCGATTTCGACACATTTTTGTTCAAAATTGCCATATTTTTATATCAAGCTAAGTTCAAGTGCGAAATTGTGCAACTCGCTAAGTTTGATATCTATATTGGATATTCTTAAACTTTACATATCCTAATAAATTTGTTAATGTGAGATCAAGTCGTGTTAAGTTATTTCGTTAAAAAGTGTAAATAAAAAAGTCAAATATCGAATTATAGAGGGCTTATGCGAAAATGTTGACCAATATAAATCATCTACGAACTTGACTTGCCCGCAGACAAAATACAAATCTATGCAAAATCGTAGCTTTCTAAAACACGTCGTTTGAACTCTTGCGTTATTACAACAGACGGACGGACAGGACTAAATCGACTTAGAATTTTACGCTAATAAGGAATATATATACTTTGTTGAGTGTAAAATAATATCATCAATCTAGATATTATTATTTTATTGTTATTTTAAAATATGGACCCATATTCGCAATTTTCTGTCACAGTAAATCGTAAAACTCCAAATATAAAATTTTAAAACCAATCCATTGAAAAATGTGGAATAAATGTAAATACCGAATATTGTGAGTACCGTTAGCCTTAGCAGGACATATGTATGTTTTATCCGATTTAGTGTTAAAGTCCCTTACATGCGTAATATTATACACTCCATAACAATAATATTTGATACCGGGAATCAGATACTGGCCGAGAATTTCTCTGCCAAAATTTATCGAGATCAATTCAGATTTTTATATAGCTTTGATATACATCTTCATCCGATTTTACTGTTGATCATATATGTAATATCAGACCAAAGTGGATAATTTTTTCATATTCCACCGAATTTTTCCACTTTATGAATCTCTGTCCGGTATAGCTATTACACCAACAAATATTTTTAATATAATCCTAATTTGATACTATTCAAATAAGTTTCATAGTTGTTCATGGTCTACTTCATATAAATTCCCAATAAAAACTGTTTTTGTTATGAGAGCTCAACCAAATTCATAGTGGTGTAGGGTATGATATAGTCGGCTTCTCCCGACTTTTTACCATCCTTCCTGTTTTTTTTTACACCCTCCACCATAGTATGGAGGGTATTTTAAATTGTCATTCCGTTTGTAACACCTCGAAATATACATTTTAGATATATTCTTGATCAGAACAGTGTGACTTGTTTGTTCGGGATACCGTAGTATTTTGTTGTTGCAAAATGGTCAGGCTTTATCCCTTCATTGTTGTTTTTATTAAAACAACGTTTGTTTATTAGTGGAGAACGATGGTAATGTTTACCAGGGGGTAAGGCAGGGAATACCTAGGTTTCGGAAAGAGCCACCAATCCTCATCAGTTCCCTTGTTTTTGGCCAGGGATATTCTCCCCAGAAGTTATTTTAAAAATAACTTCTATGACAAAAAACATTTTTTACCCAAGTGACGAGATCGTAAGCTCAATAGAAGAGGAACCAAAGAATTAAATAAAACTGAAATTCTTTTGGAAAGTCTTCTAAATCTTGCAACAGCTCTTATAAAAATTTACATTTACAGCATAAAATTCTATGTCGATTTAGCAATGTCCGTCCGTCTGTCCGTCTGTGGAAATCACTCTAGCTTCCGAACGAAATGAAGTAGGTTGATAAAATTTTACTCAAATGTGTATTATGTCTGCAGGACTTTTGGTATTGAAAATGGGCCATGCAGGTCCACGTTTTCGTATAGCCCCCATATAACGGTACCTCCCGATATCGGGTACTTTCTTGATTTTAGAGACATTATTTACCGGATCTATTTGAAGTTCGTAGTGGATACTACATCCCAAGACAGAAAATGAGCCATGTAGGTCCACGTCTTCGTATAGCCCCCATATAACGTACCTCCCTATATTCGGTATTTTGATGATTTTAGCGACGTTATTTACCGGAACTATTTCAAATTTGGTATTTGAATTTGGAAGGAATGCTACAGCCTATGTCAGAAAATTGTTTGTGAAGGTCCACGACTTCGAATAGCCCCCATATAACGGTACTCCCCGATATTCAGTATTTTGATGATTTTAGCGACATTATTTACCGAAATTATTTCACATTTTGTACTTGAAGTTCGTAATGGACACTACAGCCTATGCCTGAAAACTGTCTGTGTAGGTCCACGTTTTATAACCCCCATCGTACCTCCCTATATTTGGTATTTTAATGATCTTAGCTACATTATAAACAGATTTTTTCAAGTTTCGCATTTGAATATTGTATAGTTTGTGACAATAGCTTGTGACAGGTCCACGTAATCGTACAGACCCTAATATACGGCTACATTCGGTATTTTTAAGATTTTAAACGAATTTTTAACGGATTTTTTTTTTGAAAATTGCCAAATTTGTACCAAATGTTGGAGGGTACTCAAAGTTCGGCCAGACCGAACATACAGTTCTTTTTTTTTTTTTCTTTTTATACCCTACACCACAAGGTGTTCAGGGTATTATGTCTTTGTGCATTTTTTGTAACAGGCAAATGGAAATGAGATAGACCCATAGTTCCTTTTGATGATCTGCATAGAATCACATTCTGAGTCGATTTATGCATGTCCGTCCGTCTGTCTGTCCGTCCGACCGTCTGTCCGTCCGTCCGTCCGTCCGTCCGCCTGTCCGCCCGTCCGTCTGTCCATGTATTTTTGTAAACAAAGTACAGTTCGCATTTATTGTCCTATCCAGATGAATTTTTGCACAAATCATTCCTTTGACCCAAGGACGAACCCTATTGAAATTGGAGATAATCGGTCAAAGTTTAGATATAGCTCCCATATACATCTTCATCTGATTTGCTTTTTATTGTGCACCAAACATGTAATATCGAACCAAATAGTAGGGAATTTTGCACATACGACCATATTATACCTGAAAATAAGTATGCCAAATTTGATCGAAATTGGTTCAGATATAGCTATAGCTCCCATATATACTGTTCATCCGATTTGTTATTTTTGTCCTCCGCAGCAGGAATATGCATTCTGTAACAACGATATTTGGGGACGATATTTGGGGAAATATATGAACTACAGTTCAGAAATACCTTTGCTAATTGTTATCGAGAACGGTGCAGATTTGCATATATCTTTGTCCGATTTGCCCTTTAATGTGCACCAAACATGTAATATTAACCAAAATCGCACGGAATTTGGCACTTACGACCAAATTGAGTTTAGAAACAAGTATCAAAGAGTCAAATTTGGTGAAAATCTGTTAAGATATAGCTATATCTCCAAATATAATGTTCATCCAATTTGTTTTATTTGTTCTTCACAGCCGTAATATGCACTCTGTAACAACGACATTCGGGGAAATATATCAAATACAGCTCAGAAATACCTTTGCCAATTTTTATCGAGATCGGTTCAGATTGGGATATAGCTCCCATATATATATTTATCCGAGCCCGTATTGAAAAGGCACAAATACCTCTGAAAATTTAATAGAAATCAGTTCATATTTTAGTTCCTTTGGACTTTAAATTACAACTATAACCATATTTGGTATGATTTAATTCTCACAAATTCCCCATGAAAACTTTTATTTGTTATATGAACATCTACTAATTGTAGAGTGTAGGGTATCATAAAGTCGGCCCCGCCCGACTTTGCTGGTTTTTATTTGTTGTATGGAGCTCTACTAAATATGCAAAGATAATGTGCAAGGTTTCAATCAATTTGGAAACTCCCTTCACATTTGGGTCTTTGCAAATTATATATGTACACTGGTGGCCAAAACTAAAGCAACTTAAATCGCAAAGACAATAAATGTCCTGTAACTTTTACAAAAATAAACAAATCGTAATTATTTTTCCAGTTTTAAATGAGGGGTTTAATTCACTTTCAAGAAACTAAAAATAAAAATACAAAAATAAGTTTGAACGAAAAATAATATGTGGAAAACTAAAATGACCCAATTTTTGCTTGGTCAAAACTAAAGCAACTTTTGATTTTTTATTTTAAAATAATTAAATTTTGGCTAGTAGTCGATAGCATAACCAGTATTTTTGATAGCAGCTGCACACCTACGAGGCATTGAATCTATAACACGCTCAATTTGATCCTTGGGTGTGCTTTCCCAGGCACCCCGAATTCTTTAGAAAATGTTGTGCTTATTTATTTCCGAATCTCTCTTGATCTTCCTATCTACGATACTCCAAAGGCTTTCTAAGGAGTTTAGGTCAGGTGATTGTGCCGGTCATAACAAAACATGAATTTTTGACTCCCGCAACCAATATTTGACAAGTTTTGATACAAGTTTGGGATCATTGTCATGCTGAAACACACAAATCAGCCCAATATTTTACTCAGCGTAAGGGAACAACGTGATGTCCAACACATCTTTGTAAACAAACGGATCCACAACTTCCTTTATTTTGTGGATAGACCCAAGTCCATAGAAAGAAAAATAGCGCCACGCCATTTTTGACCCTCCTCCATGCTTCACTGTACCTTTGCAACACTGCGGCTTGAGTGCTTCATTTTTTGGTCTTCTCACCGTAAAATTTTTCACGTCTGAGCCTTTAATATTAAACGTAGACTCATCCCAGAAATAATGTTTTTTCCATTGAGCTTGATTCCACTTAATATTATCGTTTCCGAAAGCCTTTTTGATTTTTTCAGATATAAATGGTTTTTTTATGTCTTACGGGCACGCAGACCAGCTGCCACTACTCGTCTACGCACTGATCTCGAGCTTATATCCAATGATTGCTCTCTCACCAATCCTGTTGAACTCTTAAATAGTTGTTTTTTATTTCTCTCACAATTTGTGAATCAGTATGGGCTGAAGTTCTTCACGGCCTTCATCCGTTATGGACTGTTACTACTGATCCAGTTTCAAAAAACCGACTTAGTGCACAGACATAATTATGAAATCACATAAATATTTATGAAATATTTCTCGGAAATCATTTTCTGTGATATGTTGTTTTGATAATCACTGATAATTTGCTGTTTTATTCAGGTACAGTATTTGCTTCTAGCCATTTTTAATTTTTTTTTTTTTTTTTTTGCAGTACTTAAAAAACGAAAAGAAAAACACATACTGTTGTAAAAAACTTCTCAAAAAGGATTTATGACAAGCGAAATTGTCGAAGGAAGCAAAAAGCGATAAATATCACAGTAAAAACCACTGAAATTGCAGCGGTTATATGAATGTACAACAGAGTTGCTTTTGTTTTGTCCAAGCTAAAATCGAGTTAATTGACTTTACCAAACATAATTTTTTATATAAAAATGAATTTTGGTTTTATGTTTTAGGTTTTTAAAAAGTGAATAAAGTACCTAATTTAAAACAAGAAAAACTTTCTCATTTTCTTAATTTTTGAAAAAGTTACAGGGCATTCATTCTCCTTGTAATTTCAGTTGCTTTAGTTTTGGCCACCAGTGTATGTATGCTCCTTATAGTCATAAGGTAAGGGTTAATGAAGAACAATGGACTTATGTAGCAGAAAATTCAAGTTTAAATCTAAATAACATTCGAACTTGTTATCACGAAAAAATAATGTCACATCTAAAATTCATTTATGGTGTGTTTCTCTAAAAAATCAAAAGGCATTTTCGCTTTTTGTTATTTTTTCCTTTTTTGTTAACTCGAATGTCCACTATAATTATAATAAGCTCCATTAAAATCTACCGTCTGTTTTCATTTTATTATGTCATATATGATTTGTATTTTTATTACGAATCTTCAAAACTTTTCTTAACCCTTAATTGTTCTCAAAAACCTCTTAAGAAGTTTTCCCTTAAATTACACAAGTCCAAACAACACACTTTAAATTCAACAAATACTCTATTAATAATTTATGATTATCGCTTTTGCCATAATAAAATATATATGTTTTTTTCTCATCTTCGACTTCTAACCAATATGGATTTTTTACGATCATAATAGCCATCGGAATAACCAACAAAGTGCCATTGAAACTGCATTGAAAAAACGACAGAGAGGGAGAGGGAAAAGGACGAAGAAAACGACGATGATGGCGATGAGGTTGATGTGAAAATAAAAACGACGCATTGTAAATAAAAGCTAAGGCAACATTTTTGACTTATATTGCGTCAATAACAAACAATAAAAACAGCAGCAGCAGCAACAACAACATTGTGATTTATGCGATTTATGGATGTGGCTATGAATCTGTTTGGCTGAATGTGGACAAGAACAGAAACAAGAAGAAGCAGAAGCAAAAAAAAAACGGATGCGGATACAAATTTTATGTTATGTTTTGCGTCGTCTGCTGTCGATTCTTTTTAATTTTTGCTGCTATTTTAGACACTTTGCAGCTGTTTGGAGAGAAAATGGATTTTTTTGGTAATGCCATTATTATCATTATTATTATCATTATGAGGATGTCAGTGAACTTTTGACGTAGTGATTATGCATTTATTATCGATTTTCAATTTGAATGCTTCTTTTGATACCATATGCACTTAAAATAGGTATCGAATTGAATCAACACGTCAAATTAGCGGAGTTCCCTATCATATATTATTGTCGTTCACATACGTTTGGGGAATCGTAATTAATATTCTTTTAAATATTTTAGTCCCAACTACACATTTTTGGCGTCTTTGGTAAGATTTGATATTCAGTTTCATCCAGGCCGATGGTATCCTTTAGGAAAAGCAAAAATTTTTTTGTTGTATACATAAAAGAGTAATTACTGACTGACTGGAATCAGCGCCCAGACGACGAATCTTGAAATTTTACACATGATCAGTCTTGATGTATATCCGTGCGATAAAGCTGGGTTTTTGTATATTCGTACTAAAAGCGTACGAAAAGTACTAAAATATTAAAAAACTTTGTATTAGGCAAACGGAATGATCTAGAATTCGAAATAATAATCACGACGTAGTGAAGGATGGATGTACCAAAGTGTTTTTGAAAATGCGGTTCGGATTAAGGTTTCGACAAGATCTAAAATGGTTCTAAACTCCTAAAATGGTACCATTTGGTTCTAAACGGATAGAGTTGAAAACTGAACTGAAATTCGGTATGAGAATCAAGGTTGGAAAGTAAGTGTGATATGAAGGTGGTTTTGCAAATGTGTACTAAGTGTGCTAATTGTACTAAATGGTACTAAATTTTGAAAAGTATGTTTTAGGGTGAACGGACGAAGCAGAAAAGATGTCTTGTGGTCCCTGTTCGTGGTAGATTTGAAATAAAATAGTGATTTTGGAAATGTGTACAACAAGTGCACCAAAGTACCAAATAGTGCTATAATTGGTACAATTTGGTATTGGCTGAACAGGTGGTTTTGGAAATGAGTACTATATAAATGTACAAAAAGTTCTAGGTGGTACTAAATTGCGTATTGGGTAGAGGGTGGTAAATAAATCCTCAAATTTTACATGTAGACAACTTTCTGGTGTTGAGATCCCGAGGTGGTTTTGAAAATGTGTAGCATAATTGCTCGGAAATTTCTAAATGGTACTTAATTTTGTATTGAGTGACGGGATAAAGCTGGAATCAAAGAATTTGATATGGATATCACTGTTAATAACTGCTATTGATTAGAGGAGCTGGTTTTGGATATGCGATAAATACGGGTGAAATAAAAAAAACTGCACCAAAGTCAAACACCATAATTTTTACTTTTTTAATTTTATTGAATGAAAGCAAATTATGTCGGAAATGGCATCAAATTTTAGAATGAGTTTAGATTTGTTCGAATTGGTCACCTTGGGCAAAAATTATGGCCTTCAAACGGCCAATGAAACCGTCACACGCTGCCCGAATATTACTCTGCGTTATTTTTGGCCCATTCCAGCCGAAGCGCTTGCATGAGGTGATCGACACTTTGGTATTTTTTAGTGCCAACCTTGCTTTTCAACATACTCCAGACAAAATAGTCGAACGGATTGGTATCCGGAGATTTTGGTGACCATTGTTAGCTGGAAATGAAGCAAGGAACCTCATTTTGTAACCACTCTTGGGTGGCGCATGCTGAGTGCGATGGTGCTGAGTACTGTTGTAATGTCCAAGGTCTGCGGCCAAAATGTTTGCGTGCCCAAGGATTAAATACACCCTCCAGAATATTATCGCGATAATATTCGGCATTTATTCTGATGCCTTGGTCGATTAATACGAGCGGAGAGCGACCATGGCCGGCGCTTGAGTTCTAGTGGCCAACCGAATGTGCACATTTTCAGTTGACCTCTTTGGCAAGTAAACACGATCATTTTTTTTTTTTTTTTTTGTTTACAAACTGCTGGACAACGAATGTTTGTTTCTTCGGAGAAAACCATTTTCGGCAGTCCACCACTTTCGGCCAAGCGAAGAAACCCTTTAGCTCTTTTGAGTCTATTTTCTTTCTGTTGCGGCGTAAGTTCTTGCACTTTTTGGAATTTCAATGGCTTTACCCCTAGCTTATTTTTCAATATTTGCCGAATGGAATATTGCGATATGTTCAGCTCACGAGTCATTTTTCGGCCACTGCGAAGCGGGTTTCGATCAAGTCGCTTCTTTACTTTTCGAACCATTTCAGCTGATGTTACTGTTTTCTTCCGTCCACTTCCTTGATGTCGGGCTACCCTACCAGTATCATGGTAACGAGGGATGGTACGAGACACAAAAGATTTATTCAAAATTAAATGCTGGAGTGCTCTAACGGTAGCCACTTGTGGTTTTTTTTCTGGAAAATTCTCGCCAAAATGCTTTTGTACGCTTGTAAACAATGTAGTGAGATGTCACTGGAATAATTTCGGACGAGTGCAGTTTTTTCATCTCACCCTGTAATAGTCGAAAAATATATGTGAATAAAATATGCAATATTTTTAGTACAAACATTCTAAAATATTATTGAAAAAATTAAGTTTAATTTTGGAATTACATTTTAATCCTTTCTCGAGGATTGGACAAGTTAAAACAATCTGAACCATTTGGAAGGAACTTTAAAATTAAAAAAAAAAAAACATTTCGTCGAAAAATATCTTTTAGGACCTTCAAGTACGAAGTTTGTAACTTCTGGTATATAACGTCGCTAAAATCATCAAAATACCGAGTATTGAGAAGTACCGCAAAATACACATGTGTGCAAAATTTTAGGCTTCTATCTCAATTTGTTCGAAAGATAGCAGATAGACATACGACACCGCAAAAATTTTACGCTGACCAAGAATGTATATTCTTTGTTAGGTCTGACATTAGTATTTCGAGGAGTTACAAACGGGATGACAACTTAAATAGGATGGTGGAGGGTATTAAAATTGTATTAAATAAATTAAACTTTTGGGTCAATTTTATTTGCAATTTAAATTCGTTTTATTTCCATTTTTTTTATTCCAGATGAATTAAATATATTAAATTGTTACCTTTCTATGTCAACATTTAGCACTACAAAATATGAACAGCCATCTATTAACCCGAATAACACCTTAACTCTTCATAATTTGCACCAAAATTTAATGGGCTGATTAGCAAGGTAAACGTCATCATCCGCTTATCATTCATCAAATTCTAGCCACAAAATCCTCATTTTTAACACTTGTGAAAAGTTTCAATTTTATTTGTTTTCGGAAAATAGTCTGCTAACTTTTCCCCTTGACGAAAGTAGGTTTTGCCGAGATTTGCCAACAACTGGTTCTCTAACACTAACACACACACACACACACCACCACCACCAACACCACCACAAAGTCATAAACATTATGCCCACAAATAATTAGTCTAAGAGAGCACTTAATTAACACTAGGAACCCCGTTTTTTCGTGTTTGCCAGGCCGACTTTGTCGGTCGGCTATTCATGATTCACGTGTTCCCCGTAAATTTGTATGTTCCTGTGTAGGTATGTATGTTAGTATGTGTGTGTGTGAATGTATAGCTAGCCAGCATTTGTTTGTTAAGATATGTAAGAATATGTTGCAATCAACAGCTTTTGAGCTGATGTCTAGACAAAAATGTTTCTACTCATTCGGTGAATGCTTTGAAATGATTCTCTGGTTTATTTTTATTTCTAAACCTAAAAAAACACAAAAATTAAAACAAATGTTCTTATTAACATTTAGGCTTTTGTGGCGAAAATCAAGTGAGAATCCAAAAACGTTAAATTTTTTCTGTGCTTCATTGGTGTTGGGCTGGCGAGATAGGATAGAGTCCCGCATTCGTCACCACGTTTCATTGTCTCTTTGTAGACAGGGTTATTTGTTGGGTTGTAAATTTGGGCCAGGAGATGTGTTACAAACGAAACGTAAATGAGAACCACTTCAAAGAACATGATTGTCAATGTGACGTTTAAGTGTAGACATTTGATAATAAGTTGCTCCTTTTTTGAGTTAAAGGTTTTCTTTGTGAAATAAGCATGGGGTGCGTGTGGCGTATGAGTATTGTCAACAATTATATGTCAAACTGAACTTTTCGTTGGGAACGTAAAAGCAATGGATGGGGTTATTCACAACCTATTTTATCAGTTGGTTTAAAATTTGGGGCAAATTCTTTGTTAAATCAGACAATTTTAGTTAGAACTGCAAAGAAAGATGAAAAAGCTCGCTATTTTAGAATCGTTCGAAGAATTTGCGTTAGGCTTTTTATACCCTACAACATAGTATGAGGTGTACCTCAAAATATACATTTTCGACCCCACAAAGTATATATATTCTTGATCAGCATATACTTCTATGTCCGTTCGGTCATCCGTCTGTGGAAATCACTCTAGCTTCCGAACGAAATGAAGTAGGTTGATCAAATTTTACTCCAATATATATTATGTCTGCAGAACTTTTGGTATTGAAAATGGGCCATGTAGGTCCACGTTTTGGTATAGCCACCATATGATTTGAGCTACATTTTTCACCGAAAATGTTTCAAACTTGGTATTTGAGGTTCGCAATATATACTACAGTCTATGACAACCCCCTTATATTCGGTATTTTGATAATTTTAGCGACATAATTCACCGGAATTGTTTCAAATTTGGTATTTAAATTTCATAATAGATACTACAGTCTATGACAGATACTTGTCTGTGCAGGTCCACGTCTTCATATAGCCACCATATAACGGCACCTCCCGATATTCGGTACTTTAATGATTTTAGCGGCATTATTCACCGGAATTGTTTCAAATTTGTTTCAAACTTGGTATTTCAAGTTCATAATGGATACTACAGTCTATGACAGAAAATTTTCTGTGCAGATCTACGTTTTGGTATATCCCCCATACAATGGTATACCGATATTCGGTATTTTGATAATTGTAGCGACATTATTCACCAATTTTTCTTCAAGTTTCGTATTTGAATATTGTAATGGCTTATGACAAAAGTTGCCGGTCTGCGTCGTCGTTTGAACCCTAATATAACGGCTAAATTCGGTATTATTAAGATTTGAACAGAAATTTTAATGGATTTTATTTGTTTTTTTTTTTAACTGCCAAACTATTTCTAAATGGTGGAGGGTATTCAAATTCGAACTTGCATCTTTATTACTTGTTCAGTACTCAAAATGCACAAAATCAGTTCAGTTTGAAAAAAAATTCATTCAGGCTTCATACAACGTACTAAATTTTCAAACTTTAAAGTTTTTATAAATTATTAAAGTTTCTCCTTTTTCGGAAAGAAAAATGGCAAAATGTTTACCTTTTACATCAGAAAGTCTTCAAAATATTTCATTTTAAAGTCTACCGAGGAGGATATTAGAAAGTACCTACATATCTCACTCCCAGAGACCAATAGAGACTTCAACATCAAATTTTGAGATTCAGGATTTAACCCTTCACCGCAAACCCAATGTAGAACCAATTAGTACTTTTCGAACAATTAGAGTACAAATTTGCAAAACCACCTCCGTATCTTAAACAAAGACACCAACAGTGATATCTATATAAAATTTCAGGTTTTGAGCTCTATTCTTTCATATAATAGTCCATAGTCCTTTTCCGTACACATTTCCAAAACCATCTCCATATCTCAATTCCAGAGAGCAACAGAAAATTTTTAAATACTTTTTGTCAAATATAGGACGCATTTCCAAACCACCGCCAAATCTCAAACACAGATAACATCGGTAATCTTAATGTAATATTTCAGAATTATATCTGGTCCATATGTCCAGGCTACACATGTACAGCGATCCTAAAACCATATTTCACATTTCAAGCACTATTTGTTCACCCAATACCTAATTGTAACAAATATAGAACTTTTAGTACTTTTAGTGCACTTGTAGTAAACACTTTCAAAAACAACTTTATCACAAACCTACCACCAACAGGGACCCCAATACAAAATTCCAGAATTCCAGCTTCATCCGTTCTCCCTAAAGCAAAATGTTACAAATTTAGTACCATATAATACAGATCGCACAATGAGTACACATTTTCAAAACAACCTTCACATATCAAACTTACTTTCCAACCTCGATTTTCATACCAAATTTCAGGTTTTTAGATTTTTTCCGATCACATTATACCAAATGGCACCATTTTAGAAGTTTAGTACTATTTTAGAACTTTTCGTAACCTTAGAGTTCGAATTTCCAAGAACTTTTTGGTACATCTATCCTGCACTCCATCAGTGACTTTTTTCCACATTTTAGAATTCTAGCTCATTCCGATCCTCCAATACAAAGTATTAAATTTTTAGTAAATTTTCGAACTTTTCGCAGCCTTTTAGTACGAATTTCAAAAACCCAGCCCTTTCACATGTCTACGCACGTGCAAAATATCATGATTTTCGAACTTTTCGCAGCCTTTTAGTACGAATTTCAAAAACCCAGCCCTTTCACATGTCTACGCACGTGCAAAATATCATGATTCTAGCTTCAGCCGTTTCGTCTGGACTTTGATTCTCAGTCAGTATGTCAGTTATTTCACTATATTTTAGGAAAACCGTATTTTTAAAAAAATGTTTTTAAGGTCTATTCCCCTGAAGTGCCCCAGATCTGGAATTGTATCCCTTCTACAAATTGTTTCCTAAAGTTTCATCTTCTTCCTCCCATTAGCTGTTTGCTTCCCTTTCCCTATCAAGCACTGCTGATCATCGGAGTAATAGCATACCTTCTACTCTTTCGTGTTTTCTTTTTTTCTCCGCTGTCAAAAATAATTATATCTTCTTCCGTTCATTAGGAAAACCCCGTCAAAATTATAAAAACACTATTTTCTCAATATTTGATTGATTGATTGCTGAAGACAATTCGTAATGAAAATAAGTGCTACAAACCAACAATGGACCGCATAGATTTATCTGCAAAATATTTTGGAAACAAATCAAAACTGTTGTTTTTGGCAATTATGCAGTTGATGCCATTCTTTCGACTCAAGTAAATCATTTTATTATCAGCTGCTGCAGTTGCAACTAAAACTAATTCACTGCGGCAGCACTCACACACATAGACAAATCTCAACGAAACAAAAAAGCACAAAAAGTGATGAATGAAAAAATCTAAACAAAATCACACAACACAGCTTTTAATTGTTCTTAAACAAATAAAAAAAATGATTACAACTACAATTCATTCATGACAATCTGTTGAAGTGCAGACAAATAACAAGTAGAGTTGCGACGTTGCCACATTGCAAAACAGACGTATTTATCAATTGAATTGTTTTGTAATATTGAAATTTAGAACAAAAAACTTTGGTGGACTTCATATTAAATTTAATTTTTTACCAAAAACTCTAAGTTGGACGGATTTTTGTCTATATTTCAAGAGTTTTATGAAACCAAATCTGGCAACTCTTGACTAAAATGTATCAATGAACTTGCACCATAGAATCGCATAAAATCGTAAAGAAATCCCCCTCTGCACGGTAATGATGGCACGTAGACGATAAATACTAAACGCGGAAGTTTTGACAACAATAATGCCATCTATCAGTTGGCTGAAGTTTGGCACTTTTTTTCTCTCATATTTTTGATAACTTGGAATTGGATGGAATGTGCTGCATTATCCTAATCCTTGCTGACAGGACAACAATAAATTGACAGCGGTATCCACTCATTTTATAATAAACAATACAGTTCTATAAGATTGCACTTGCAATCTAGTGGTCATAAATTATTAACAGAGTTGCCAACACAGGAACAGAAAACCTGTAGAGAAAGGACATAATTCTGAAGGCGCCCACTATTTGATACCCAATTTTGTAAAGATCCAAATAATTGACAATAGTGACTAAAACCTTCGAAATGCCAAATAGTTTTATAACAACTTGAAACGACAAAAATTAATTGATTTGGTTTCGGAAATGAGTCCGATATGAGACCCAATAGTGTTGAATTTTTTGCAAGGGACATACTGATAACTCCAAATTTTGTTGGCAGTTTCAGAAAATGTCAAAATTGGACAAGTTCTAATTTCTATTGCTAAAACTCCACAGACATACAGAGTGAGATGAAACATGTTAAAAAGCAGTGAGTTCGGCCGGGCCGAACTTTGAATATGGAACGAATTTGGAACGAATTTGGAACGAATTTGGAAATTTTCAAAAAATAAAATCCGTTAAAAATTATGTTAAAATCTTAGAAATACCGAATATAGCCGTTACAATGGGGTCTCTACGACGTGAACCTACATAGGCTTTGTTTGTCATATGCCATCAACATATTCAAATTCGAAACTTAAACGGTGAATAGTGTAGCTAAAATCATCAAAATACCGTATATAGGGAGGTACCGTTATATCGGAGCTATACGAAGACACGGATCTGCATAGACAATTTTCTGTCACAAGCTGTAGCATGCATTACGAACTTCAAATGCGACATATCAAACAATTTCGATGAGTATTGTACCTAAAATCGTCAAAATGCCGAATATAGGGAGGTACTCATATATGGGGCTTATACGAAAACCTGGACCTGCATACACAATTTTCTGTCACAGGCTGCAGTTCCCATTACCAACTCTAAATACGTAATTTGAAACTACTCGGGTGAATAATGACGTTAAATCATCAAAATACCGAATATTGGGAGGTACCGTTATATGGGGGTTATATGAAGACGTTAACCTGCACAGACAATTTTCTGTCATAGGCTGTAGCATCCCTTATGAACTTCAAATACAAAATTTGAAACGATTCCGGTGAATAATGTCGCTAAGATCATTAAAAAACCGAATATCCAGAGGTTACGTTATATGAGGGCTATACGAAGACGTGGACCTGCACAGACAAATTTCTGTCACGTGCTGTAGTATCCATTACGAAATTCAAATACCAAATTTGAAACGATTCCGGTGAATAATGTCGCTAAAATCATCAAAATACCTAATATCTGGAGGTACCGTTATATGGGGCCTATATAAAAATGTGGACCTACATGGCCCATTTACAAACTTTACCTGCCTTCAAAATAAACGTGTGTGCAAAATTTTAGCCTTCTATCTCAATTCGTTCGAAAGATAGCATGATTAAAACAGTCAGACAGGCTGACATCGCTAAATCGACTTAGAATTTTACGCTGATCAAGAATATATGTATATACTTTGTTGGGTCTGACATGAGTATTTCGAGGAGTTACAAACGGAATGATAATGTTAATATGTTAATGTCCATAGTATGGTGGAGGGTATAAAAACTGCAACCAACTTCAGACTGCTGTCGTTTCTAATTCACTCGTCCGACAGCTGTTAAAATTATTCCACGGACAGCTCATTATATTGTTTACAAGCGTACAAAAGAATTTTGGAGAGAATTTTCCAGCAAAAAACTTATTCGTGATGGAATTCCAGCGTGATAGTGTGATTTCTTTAAATTTGGCTGGAAAACCACAAATGGCTACGTTAGAGCACTCCACCATTTAAATGTGAATAAATCTTTTGTGTCTCATACCATCGCTCGTTACCGTGATACTGGTGGCGTAGCCCGACGTCAAGCAAGTGGACGGAAAAAGACAGCAACATCAGCAGAAATGGTTCGAAAAGTAAAATATGGCAAAGCTCGGCGTAAAGCCATTGAAATTCCCAAAAGTACAAGAACTTACACCGCAACAGAATAGAAAATAGACTCAAAAAAGCTAAAGAGTTGCTTCGCTTGGCCGAAAGTGGTGAACTGTCGAATTTGGTTTTCTCCGATAAGAAAACATTCGTTGTCCAGCAGTTTATAAACAAACAAAATGATCGTGTTTACTTTCCAAAGACATCAACTGAAAATGTGCACCTTGGGTTGGCCACCAGAACTCAAGCGCCGGCCATGGTAATGGTGTGGTCCGCCATAACAACCGATTGTCGCTCTCCGCTCGTATTAATCGACCGTGGCATCAGAATAAATGTTGAATATTATCACGAAAATATTCTGAACGGTGTATTAAAGCCTTGGACACGCAAACATTTTGGCCGCAGACCTTGGACATTCCAACAGGACTCATCACCATCGCACTCAGCATGCGCCAACCTAGAATGGTTACAAAATGAGATTCCTCACTTAATTTCCAGCGCACAATGGCCACCAAAATCTCGGGATACCATTCGGGCAGCGTCTGACGGTGTCATTGGCCGTTTGAAGGCCATAGTGCCAAAGGTGACCAATTCGAACAAATCTAAACTTATTCTAAAATATGATGTTATTTCCGATATTTTTTGCTTTCATTAAATAAAATTTCAAAAAAAAAATGAATGTAAAAATTATGGCGTTTGACTTTGTTGCAGTTTTTTTATCTCACCCTGCAATCGAATTTCGAAACCAATTCAGGGTAGCTTCCAACCAGCAAAAAAATCATATTTAATTTAAAAGTTTTTCTGTGGTGTATTAACATTACAAAATATTCGGTCAATTCGTTTTATGTACTAAAATCATTGTATTTCTTTTTATAATCACCGTCCAATGGACGCCTAATACATACTTCTTTCACGATCCTTTTCGAGGCTTCGTTTTGTCTTATCCTTTTTTTCATAATAGCATATATTACTTTTGTTTTTTAAACCCCGAATTCCTAGTTTATGATTTTTATTTCAGTTTTCCTTGCTTGCCTTTGGAGCACAATTTAAATGGTTTTCGGCCTGCCTGCATGCCTCCTTGTCTTCCATAGCATTGGCCTGCGGTCTCCTTGTCATGGAGTTCATCATCATGCAGCGTTAGAGATTTATGCCACATTTTATGTTGTTAGCCTTGTTTCGGTTACGAAGAGTGCCTGACATTAGGCGTATAAATCATTTCCAAATTATTTAGTTTTGCACTTACTTCGGCAGCGCCATTTTTTACAATTTACGACCTCGGCAAGGGGAGAGGGAGCGTGCAGGGTGCCTCAAACAAAAACTGGTATGTGGAAAAGGAAAATATGTATGTATATGCACTTATTTATGCTCTTTTTTTAATTTATTTAAAGTTTCCAAAAAATTATATGGGTCGTGGTTGAAAATATGTATATTCGGCAAAGGATAATGGAAAATAGTATTAAACGGATTTAGGATTTTAAAGTCAGATATTGTTAAAATAGGAAATAGATTTGTTGACTTGCATAAGAAAATGCTAAATCTAACTTAATTCAATCAAAAACCTCAGAGCATCATGAAAATAGTTTAGTTTGGCCGGGCCGAACTTGTTATACCCTCCACCATTTGGGAAGTAAGGATGGGGGCTAGACAAAAAAACTTATATAAAAATTGTTCTTATACAGAAATATAATTCTTTACTATATCCAAATACAGAAATTTTAACGAAAATGTGGACCAATAAGACAATATTCTGTCACAAGAGGTAGAACCCATTAAGAACTCCAAATACCATATGTATACCCTACACCATATAGTGGAAAGGGTATTATGTCCTTGCACATTTCTTTGTAACATGGATAAGGAAGCGAGATAGACCCATAGTTATTTTTGAGGATCTTCATAGAATCACTTTCTGAGACGATTTATGCAAGTCAGTCCGCCAGTCTTTCCGTTTGTTCAGGTTATTTTTGAACAAAACAACAGACACCAATAGTGACATCCATATCAAATTTCAAGTTTGCAGCCCTATTCATTCACCCTATAACAAATTTAATACTTTTCGTACCAATTTCCACCTCCATATCTCAATTCCAAATATTAACAAAGAACTCAATGCAAAATTTGAGGATTACAACTCTATTCCTTTACCCAATACCAAATTTAGTACCATTTAGTACTTTTCGTACAATTATAGTACAGACTTCCTAAACCTCCTATGCATTTCCATATTACACATGAACAGCGACCCTAATACCAAGTTTCCGATTACAGACACTGTCTAGTACTTATCGTGCACTTGTAGCACACATTTCTGAAATCTCCTCTTTATTACAAACCTAACACCTATACAAAATTTGAAAATTTCAGCTTCATCCGTTCAACCGTTTCAAATTTAGTACCATTTAGAAGAGTTCGCACACTTAGTACACGTTTCAAAAACCACCTTCATATATCAAACTTACTTTCCAAACTCCATCCTTTCGTACACTTATAATGTGAATTTCCAAAAACAGTGTTGGCTTGTTTGTTCGGGATACCGTAGTATTTTGTTGTTGCTAAATAGTCAGGCTTTATCCCTTTATTGTTGTTTTTGTAAAAACAACGTTTGTTTATTAGTGAAGAACGATGGTAATGTTTACCAGGGGTAAAGCATGGAATACCTAGGTTTCGGAAAGAGCCACCAATCCTCATCAGTTTCCTTGTTTTTTGTCTGGGATATTCTCCCCAGAAGTTATTTTTAAAATAACTTCTATGACAAAAAACATTTTTTACCCAAGTGACGAGATCGTAAGCTTTCTCCACTTGTTATGCTTTCGTTCAACCTGAACGAAGTAGCATAACCATGTAAGTTGGTTTTGTCTGTTACAACAAAAACCCCTTCATCGAACGTGCCTTGTCTACTAATAGAACAGTGTAGGCTTGGAACATCTATCATACACCAATCAGTGACCCTAATTACAAATTTAAGATTTCTAGCTCTGCTGCTTCCTGAAATACAAAGGGTAACATATTTAGTACATTTTGATACTATTCGTACCGTTATAGTACAAATTTCCAAAAACCACGTCTTATCTGACCCCTACAGATCAAGAGTGACCCTCACCACAAACTTAAAGATTTTGCCTTCAACCGTTTCGTCTGAGCGTTGATGAAACGTTAAGCTAATCAGTCAGTCAATTACTTTACTCTTTTATTAATATAGACATTTATATTCTTGCATATGTTGCTATATCTGTAGATAGAAGTGTACGTTCTACGTATTCAGATTTTGGTGAAAAGTTACTTGAGCATTAAAAATATTGGCGGTTCAATAGGTACAAAGTTAAAAATTTTTAGATAAAAGTTATGGCATATTTCACTCACTCTGTCCTGTTCTCAATTCTAACAGGACTCTACGTGTCGCATAAAAAGATAAATAGACGGACATACATCTGTAAAACTATATGCAATTTTTTTTGAAAGGAACCCTAGTCCTTTTATTCATTTTATTTTTTATTACTTTACGATCGAAATTTAGACTGGAGGTGGGGCTAGAGCCAGAATAGAATCCTATTTCGTTTGGAGATGATCGCATAATATTTAGGGGTCGAAATGGACCAAAAACTGAAAATTTTCCTGATTTTGCAGTTGCTCTACCTGACGCAATTGACGCGGAAGTTCGCATGGGGCTAGAGCTTAGGGCGGGGCAGAAGCCTTCCAATTTTGATGGTCATCGGATAATGTTTAGTTGGTGAAATAGACCATAACACTTGTGTTAAATAAAAGTCAAATTTTCCATTAAACCCGGCGAAATCATAAATAGACGAATCGGTCAATCCTGGCCGTTGCGTAGATGCCTATAGTAAATATATGGGATATATATAGCGAAATATATACAATGTGTATATACAGAGGAAAGGGATGTTAGCTAGAATGCTTATAACTTTAGAATGGCTGGACCGATTTTGTTAAATTTTGTCAATTCAGAATGTCCTCTTGGCATAAAAGAACAAAATCTAAGTAGTATTTTGTGATATTTTTTTTATTTTTTCATATTTTTTATCGCATGCTATTTTTTCAATTTGACTTACAGTGGTTTCTATTTACCTGCATCAACATTAGCTGCGCATTGGCCTTTGCAGACCAAAAAACTTTTGTTATGCCATTTTTTTCTGAATCCCTTTCTTTGAATTGTATTTAAGTGCCCAATCGATAGCTGCACATTGGACATTCCTGCCTCGAATATTTGTTTTTTTTTAATTTGGTTACAAAAGTTGTATTTATCTGCACAAGAAAATTTTTTGCAAACTCAAAAAAGACACAAAAAACTACCACTTCGTTTTTGTTTTGTATTCGCAAAAACAATAACAACACAAGAAAAGAGCATGCATTAAAAACATATTCTCGCTTCCTCTCCCACACTAAAAGATGGTTATGCTGGATAAAACACCACTGATGCTCAAATACATACGAATAGAAAATTAAAGATACCTGCACTTTTTGTGCACGTAAGTAAAATTAAAGATACCTGCTTCATTGTGCAGATAAGTGCAATGAAGCTACCTGCATTTTGGGCATTGCTGCACAAGATGTCGTGCAATTTTTGATTGTGCAGGTAAGCAAAAAATACTGTATAATATTGAAGTGTATGTTTTGTAATAATTTTTCACCTTACAACACAGGTTGGGCTTATTATACACAGATTGCAATTATGGTCCGATCCTAACGAAAATTTTCACAGGGGTAGGGTCTAGGCTCAAAAGGGCTAAGCCTATTGTTTTCAAAGATGTCCGAAATATATTCTGGGGTTGAAATGGACCAACAACTAAAAATGTTCCTGATTGTGCAGCTATTATAAAGGTCACAAATAGAAACCAAAGGACACGAAATCTCGCATGAAGTTAGGATAGCGGGTAAAATGGACCACTACTTTTGTGTGAAAAAATATTAACATTACTTACAGGCGATATCCGAAATACACAAAAGGCAAACGTCTGGCTTTTTTATGCTGATTTCGTTGACGAATATAGCCAAATATCGTAGACAAGCAAATCATAGAGATGAGTCTAAATTTGGAGATACAGAGGGGCCTCTTGCTTATGGCGATGATCGCAAAATATTTAGGGGTTCAAATGAAAGATGGAAAAAAATTCCTGACAACTGAAGCCAATCGACACGCCGGAGAAGAGCGTTGAGGACGGGGAAGAATTCTAGCATTTTGAATGATCATTGGATTATATTTAGCTGTAACATGGACCACAACAACTAACAGCAAGACGGAGTGCGCAAATATTGGGCAAATGTCGCTGGTCAAAATGCTAAGGGTAAAATCTGTGCAGTGCTCCATGATATAATTTCAAAAGCGAAATCTTCCAAAATTTATTTGGACCTAAGGGAGCTTCTAACATATTGTAGTGTTGTAGGGTATCACATTGTCGGCCAGCACGACTATAGCCTTTGCTTACTTGTTTCATTAATATAGATATTTAAATTCTTGTTTATATTGCTATATCTGTGGTTAGAAGTGCTCTTTTTACATATTCAGATTTCGGCGGAAAGTTACTTCATCTTTAAAATATTGGCGGTTGAATAGGTACAACTTTAACATCTTTAGATAAAAGTTATGGCATATTTCACTCCGTAAATGTTATCCAATGACAATCGAGAATGGAAGGCTTCTGTCCTGTACTCAATTCTAATCTCTCTACATTCAAAATTTCGGGGGAATCGGACCTTATCTGCGACTCTACGCATCGCAAAGAATATAAATAGACGGACATACTGGCGGACAAAATAAATTTATAAAAATATATGGAATTTGTTTTAAAACGAAGCCTAGCCCTTTTAATCATTTTTTTTTTTTTTTTTTGAATTTTTAATGTCTTGCTAGGCATTATAAAAAGTAGGCACAAACTACCGACTTTGTTTTCTTGTTATTCAGCGCCACCTGTATGTCAATGCTAAACCATTGTTCCAATTGGTTTATATTTCTGCTGAATATTTGGGAAATTTCAATCACAGGGTGATTCGTGCATTTATAAAATAATATAATTATGTTAACAATTGCGTGCCTCTAAAGCAGGGCAAGGCAGAGAGCCTCAAAAATTTTTTGTGATTGTATGTGTTTTGAAATAACAAAATTTTGCAAGAGTTTTTTTGCCTCTCTTTACAGAGTTAGAAATAATTGGTTATCTTTAAATTTTCAATTTAAAATTTTCCGTTTTAAAAACAACTTCGTTGTTAAAAATTAATATTTTGATCAGACAATTCGCAGATATATCTGCACAGTTATTTCAATTATATTTAATTTTAAAATAAAAAATATATAAGTTGACATTTTTAAAAATTTTACATAATTATTATTAAAAAAAATTGAAAAAAATATTAAAAACAAATAATAATTTCGGACTTAACATCCTAACCATCTAAGTTGATCCTTTAAAAATTAATACCGGGCTAAAAAAAATACAGGCTGACATACGCAAATAGTTGTATAATTTTATGCTGATCAGAAACTCATATCCTGCGTTGGGTCCTAAAATATTATGTCTATGAATTACAAACAGAATGACAAACATCACATCCTGTTATTTTCCCTAATATTGACGAAGAACATACATATATATACATACATATAATTTCAGAGAAATCAAGGGATATGAAAATGTCCATTAATTTGGAAGGACAATAAATTTGTCTAACAATATTGTTACGAATATAACTTTAGATTTAAGTTAATTTAGATGAATTCCGTTAATTTAAGAATTTGAATTGTAACGTAAATTTCTACTACGCAGTTTATTTGAATAACTTCACAACAACAACTACTGTATAGATTTTTCTACATCCTTCCATTTCCTCTTTCATTTTCTATTTTGTTGCTGACGTACAATTCTTGTTAAACGTCATCATTGATGATCGCTTAATTCCTCTTTCTTTGTTACCCCCTCGCCTGTGTATGTGTTGTTGTTATTGTTCACTCAATGTAAGTTTGTATGTGTTGCTGTTATTGTTCACTCAATGTAAGTTTGTATGTGTTCGATTGTTCGTAATCTAGGCGTTACCAGATCGTCTAGAAACTTCTGTAGCGACAGGCGAGGCTCATATAAATAGGGGAAATGGAAAGGCAGTTAGTCAGTTGTGAATCAGATCGCGAATTGAAACCGTCGAGTAAAGTAAAGTTGTGTGAATAAAATCATTGTAATAATCGTAATCCGAAAGAACCCGCGTTTTATTTGGTACGAGCTGTATTGGGAAATAAAACAACGTCTACACGGGATTAAGTAAAATCCAAGAACGTAACAATTGGTGTCGGAAGTGAGATTACGATAATACTACGATGAAGTTTAAGGATCTACGAGTGGAAGACTTGAAGAAGGAACTTAATAAATTGGAATTGTCCTCTACTGGCAACAAGGCTGAACTACAAAAACGTCTGTTGGATGAGTTCGAGCGCCGTGGTATGAACATCGATACATATGAGTTTGACAGTAAGGATGAAGTGGATTTATCGGAAATGGGCGAATCCAACGGTGGGGAAGTCTCGTCAGTAGCTGCCAGGGGTGACGATTTCAGAGAAATGCTAGCCAAAATGTTTGAGGAAAATTTCAGAAGGTTCGAAGAAAATTCGAGAATAACGAACGAGAAACTCGAGTACATTACAGAAGTTATTGGAAGGAGAATGGAAACCGTGGAGGTCCAAATTAAAGAGTTGGATAAGAAAGTGCAGTCGGTTGACGAGAAATTTCTGTCCCACGACCATAGGGTTACAAATCTGGAGAAGAAAATTTCGGAACTGGAAATCAGAGGTGGTCCGGTGCGAGTTCCTGATAACACACTAAAAATCAAACCTCCTGTATTCGACGGCTCTACGTCATTCAATGTTTTCAAGTTACAGTTCGAGACAGTGGCTTCTAGAAATTCGTGGAACGACAGCGACAAAGCGGTTGCACTACTTCTGGCATTGAAGGGCAGTGCTGCTGATGTTATACAGAGTATTCCTGTCGCTTCTAGAAACAACTATGAAGATGTTATTGCTGCACTGGAACGTAAGTACGGTGGCGAACATAAACGAAACATCTACCTTATGGAATTAAGGGGAAAAGTACAGAGGGCAAACGAGACGTTACAAGACTTTGCAGCTGAGGTGGAACGTTTGGTGCTAATGACGTATCCAGGAGAGGATCACCCATTGCTGGACCGTATGAAAATCGAAACCTTTGTGAATGGCATACGTGACCCTGAGATTAAGTATGCAACATATGCGTCACCAAAAGCATCATTTTCCGAAACTGTGTCGTTTGCCCTTGCCCAAGAGACGGCAAGAATAGTTGTTAAGCCCCAGACCCACAAGATTCGCCAACTGGAGACCGAAGGTTGCGAACCCAAATCTCTCGTTAACTCGATCGAAGACGCCATGAGGCGGGTAATAGAAGAGACAAAGTTAGTTGGGATGACTAAGCCCAGGGTTAGATGCTACAACTGCGATAAAGCAGGACATATTGCGCGCGAATGCAGAGCTAAGCGCAAACGATCCAGGTCATCGTCACCACCTCCAACGAAAGATGGTAGAAGAATGGCCCAACAGTCCACCAATGAGTCACAGTTAAACTAAATCGAGCCAGTCCAGCGGGGCATGAACTGGCTCCCATCGACGATGGCCCCACAATCTCCATAGCAATAGTACAACAGGAAAGTCACAACCTAACAACAACTGGGTACATCAATGGTGATAAGCGAGTTCTGACGTTAGATACTGGCGCATCAAAGTCCATCGTAAGATCAGATCCGGTAAAGGGAAAAATAACGCAACTTAATGGAGTCAGACTGCGCACAGCAACGGGGGAGCCCGCGGCAGTACACGGCAAGATTACCCTGAGACTAACTATTGCCAATAAATCGGAGAATTACGAGTTTATAGTTGCCGATATCA
This sequence comes from Musca domestica, assembly GCF_030504385.1. NCBI lineage: Eukaryota > Metazoa > Arthropoda > Insecta > Diptera > Muscidae > Musca > Musca domestica. Next base: position 728,792 of record NW_026712347.1, read on the forward strand.
TAGACGAAGTGATAATAGGCGCAAATTTTATGATTGCCTTTGGTATCAATCTGGATATGAAAGAACGTGTGATGACCTGGTCTAACGTCGAAATTCCGTTAAACGTGGGCTACGATGAAAGTACACCCATTAGACGTCTGACCACGGACCATCCAGAGATAATACCGCCCTGTGCCGAAGCAATAATATGGGTACCAATGAATGGAGATTGTGGAGCCGAGAAGTTGTGGGTGGTGGAACCAGCAGAAAACAGTAACATCCTAATAGCGAATGCCCTGGTGAAAAGCAACAAGGACGGATTAATTCCTGTTAGAGTTTTGAACCTGTCAAACAAGCAGGAGCAAATTTGCCAATTTTCCGATGTTGGACAATGCACACCAGCTGAAGCTGTAGTTAATTTGGAAACTAGCACCGAAAAGCCAGCTGCCATGGAGAAGAAGCACCTCGACGGCTACATAAAAGAGTGGACACACCAATTATCACCTTCCGAGAGGAACAAGGCTAAGCAGCTATTATGGAAATATGCCTCTACCTTTGCGTTGACAAAAGAGCACCAAGGAAGAACATCAGTGGTGAAGCATGAAATCAATACAGCAGACGCGAGACCCATTAAACAGCCTCCAAGAAGTGTTCCCCTGGCAAAAAGAGACGAGGTTCAGAAGCTGATAAGTGAAATGGAAAAGAGTGGTGTAATAGAACCATCGTCAAGTCCATGGTGCTCACCAGTGGTCTTGGTCAAGAAGAAAGACGGAAACACCCGATTTTGTGTGGACTACAGAAAGTTGAATGATGTCACCAAGAAAGACAGCTATCCGCTCCCAAGAATCGACGACACATTGGACACATTAGCCGTGACGTCATGGTTCTCCACCCTCGACCTGCAGAGTGGGTACTGGCAAGTAGAGATCGCCGAGAAAGATAAGGAGAAAACAGCGTTTGGCGTAAATGGGGGTCTCTGGCAGTTCAATGTCATGCCATTCGGACTCTGCAACGCCCCGGCTACATTTGAAAGGCTGATGGAGCGTGTGTTAAAAGGGCTGCAGTGGAAGTCGTGCCTCATATACCTGGATGACATCATAGTCATGGGACGCAACTTCGACGAACACATCAAGAACTTAAAGGATGTTCTACAGCAGCTTTCGTCTTCAGGCCTCAAGCTGAACCCAAAGAAGTGCAGTCTCTTCCAACGAGAGGTGAAGTTCCTGGGGCATCACGTGACGCCGGAGGGCATATCGACGGATAAGGAGAAAATTCAAGCCGTCAGAGATTGGCCGCAGCTCCGAAATCTCCATGAGCTGTGAAGCTTTCTGGGTCTCTGCACATACTACCGTCGATTTGTCCAAAATTTTGCCAACATCGCCGCCTGTCTACACCGTTTGACGCAAAAAGGCCAGAGGTTTCAGTGGGGCAACGACCAGGAGGAGGCATTCAGAAAGCTCAAAGACATGCTATGCAGAGCCCCCATTTTGGCATACCCTATACCTGGCGGCAAGTTTGTCCTGGACACAGACGCAAGTGCGTGCGGCATCGGTGGCGTCCTTTACCAGGAAATCGACGGACAGGAAAAAGTCATCGGGTACTACAGCCGGACATTGTCGAAACCTGAGAGGAATTACTGTGTGACGAGGAGAGAGCTGCTTGCTGTCCTTGAGTGCGTTAAACACTTCCACAAATACCTATATGGCCAGCATTTCCTGCTGAGGACCGACCACGCTGCTCTCCAATGGTTGCTGCAGTTTAAGAATCCGGAAGGTCAACTAGCCCGTTGGATCGAGAGGCTCCAGAGTTATGACTTCAGAATCGAGCACAGAAAAGGCGGAAAACACGGTAATGCTGATGCCCTGTCTCGTCGGCCATGCAAAGTAGAATGCAAGCACTGCTCAAAGGCTGAGAATAAAGAGAATATCGTTGATGTCCGACTATTGCAATTTGAGTCGGGTGAAGATTGGTCGACGGAACAACGAAGAGATCCCATTCTGGGCAAAGTAATTTCGGCCATAGAAACGGGCAAACGACCTAGTCGCAAAGAAATTACCTCCGAAAGCCCTCTTTTAAAATCCTATTGGGCCCAGTGGGACAGTCTACTTATAGTAGATGGTTGCCTATACCGCAAATGGGAAAGTGAGGACGGAAAATCTCACCGGAACTTGATCGTCGTCCCAGACTCCAAAATAAGAGATGTCTTGTCGGAGTTTGACGATGGGCCAAGTGGAGGACATCTTGGCATAGCAAAAACCGCTGAAAAGGTAAAGCAGAGATTCTACTGGGTCGGCTGTCAAAAATCCATTGCCGACTGGATCGCCAATTGTGAAAGGTGCATAAGAGCTAAAGGTCCAACACGGAAGAGTCGAGGCTACATGCAGCAGTATAATTCAGGAGCCCCTTTTGAAAGAATCGCAATGGATGTAGCTAGACCGTTCCCAACAAGCGACTCTGGGAACCGGTATGTCTTAGTGGTCATGGATTACTTCAGTAAATGGCCAGAGGTTTATGCTATCCCAAATCAAGAAGCCAGGACAATTGTGGATGTGTTCAGCAGAAATTGGATTTGTCGCTATGGTGTTCCATCTGAGGTTCATTCCGATCAAGGGAGGAATTTTGAATCAGCGATCTTCAAGGAAATGTGTGACTCCTACGGAATCAAGAAAACCAGAACGACGCCCCTACATCCACAATCAGGTGGCATGGTGGAAAGATTCAATCGCACCCTGGAAGAACATCTACGGAAAGTGGTGGACAGTGGCCAACGAGGCTGGGATGAGCATATTCCCAAGTTTTTACTGGCTTATAGATCGGCCATTCATGATTCCACATCCCGGACCCCATCCAAAGTTCTGTTCGGAAATGAATTAAAGCTACCTGGCGATTTGATATTCGGTGCTACCCCAAACGACGATGTGAACCAAGATGAAGACAGTCAAAACTCTTTTAGTAAAGTCCACGATGCAGTCCGACATCGAATAAAAATGGTTAGCAACCGCATGAAGGCAAGGTACGATCGAGCGGCAAATACCGATGGGTTTCAAGAAGGGCAACTGGTACTATTGTTCAACCCACAACGAAAGAAAGGACTATGCCCCAAATTACAAACGCAATGGGAAGGACCCTACAAGATTGTCACGAAAATAAATGACGTCGTTTATCGCATCCAGAGGAGCGACAGTCCCAGGTCGAAGATGAAAGTTGTACATTTGGAGCGGCTGACCCCCTACGGAACGGGAACTGTGCCTATTCGGGACGAACAGGCTTAAGCGGGGGGCAATGTTACGAATATAACTTTAGATTTAAGTTAATTTAGATGAATTCCGTTAATTTAAGAATTTGAATTGTAACGTAAATTTCTACTACGCAGTTTATTTGAATAACTTCACAACAACAACTACTGTATAGATTTTTCTACATCCTTCCATTTCCTCTCTCATTTTCTATTTTGTTGCTGACGTACAATTCTTGTTAAACGTCATCATTGATGATCGCTTAATTCCTCTTTCTTTGTTACCCCCTCGCCTGTGTATGTGTTGTTGTTATTGTTCACTCAATGTAAGTTTGTATGTGTTGTTGTTATTGTTCACTCAATGTAAGTTTGTATGTGTGTTGTTATTGTTCACTCAATGTAAGTTTGTATGTGTTCGTTGCATTGGTAGATTGTTCGTAATCTAGGCGTTACCAGATCGTCTAGAAACTTCTGTAGCGACAGGCGAGGCTCATATAAATAGGGGAAATGGAAAGGCAGTTAGTCAGTTGTGAATCAGATCGCGAATTGAAACCGTCGAGTAAAGTAAAGTTGTGTGAATAAAATCATTGTAATAATCGTAATCCGAAAGAACCCGCGTTTTATTTGGTACGAGCTGTATTGGGAAATAAAACAACGTCTACACGGGATTAAGTAAAATCCAAGAACGTAACAATATGAAATAAATTCCTATTCCTGAATTCGTTTGTAAATTCCGTCAAATAAAATTCAATTAAAAAAAGAAAAATTTTAAAATGCCTTGCCCTGCTCTAAAGCGTATAGTCAACGAATTACTGTGCACGTGTTTGAATTTTGCATTTTTAGAACCCTTAAGACCTACTTTTTCGAACTTTGAGAACCCTTTTAGCAATCATTGTTTTTGTTTCGATTTTTGTCTTTATCACTCATTTCTTTTTTTCTTGTTTCTGCATGCGGTTTTTGTTATAAAATATTAACAAACCAATTTTAATTAATTAATTTTATAAAATAGATATCAAATTTATTTTGATTCTGAGAAAAGATAATCTAAGAAAATTTTCCTTTCCAAACATGGAGTGCATTGTGTGCCATGAAGTAACCAACAAATACAAGTGTCCAAAATGTTTGGGACAGTAGTAAGTATATCAATGGAGTTCCTTACTATGGTTTGTTTTAAAAGTTGCTTAAAGAAGAGTTACATCCGGACAACCCTCAATAGGATAAGAATGAGAACGACTCTTAAACCAACTAAATTGCCCATGGAGGCAATTGTGCATAACACAGGAAATTGTAGTCAATATATTCAGGCAGGAAAGTCACGGCATAATTGAAATAGATTTCTTATTGGAGAATTACCAGAATTAGTACTTTCCATCTTAATCCCAACGGTGCAAATTTTCCCTGCGGATTTATATAGTACAGAAGTTTGAATCTCAAACATGGATTAGGCTATATTCTATAATACCGGTATTGTTTTGCGTGTTGGAATTGTATATACCAACTGCCAAAGGAACAATGGCAATTCATTATTATATTAAATTCGGCTTGGCCAAAATTTTAATGTTCTGCAAAGAAATCCTTTAATAATAAAATTATTTCCAATCAATGTTCTAACAATTCGCATCTTACGCTGCAAATGCAACGAAATTCGTTGAAAGCACAGTTCAAGCCTTCAAAATAACATAACAAACTCCATTGGAAAATGAGGCTGCAAACATCAAAATATCGGATGTCGGGAGTACCTTTCATTGGGGACGATTTACCCAATTTTGTCATATAGACAATTTTTTACAATTTGATTAAAATCGCTTTCTCTCTTAGAGGTTGATATCGATTAAGAACTGCAAATACCACATTTTAAATCGGTCCGTTTGAAAATCTGACTACCGTCATAAAAATACCGAATATAGCGAGGTACCTTTCAATGGGGGCTATTGAGAATGACGTGGATATACATCTTAACAATTTCATTGGAAAATGTGACTGCAATCATCAAAATATCGGGGTTATACGCCTTTAAATTCTGTACAAACTTTCATATGACCACAATTTGAGGCAAAAGTTAGAGTGATAACCAGAGACTGGCATATTCAAATAATGGTAGAATTTTACACTAATCAAGAATAAATATAGGTGCATCATGTATAGAAAAGAATCATTGTTGGCAGCCTTAGAGAGATACAATTTAGAGAAGATTTGCTCCCTTTATTTACTTATGCAGAGCTGCAATTTTGTGGCTACAGCGCTCTCTAGGGGTTTCATAGTCAGTTTTAGTACAATAATGATCGTTTTATCCGATATTCTTTTGGATGGTTTCCTAACACTATACGGTATTGGCCATTAAAATGACTTAATTTGTGGCATCTTTGTAAAAAATATAAACAAATATAATTTTGCACCACTTGATTATAGTTTTTTTCCATTCCTTCATTTCAGTTGCTCTCTAAAATGTTACAAAGTACATAAAGATTCCCCTGAATGTGTTCTGAAAGTAAATGAAACTGAAATTGCAAAAACTCTTGCCGTTGATGATGAAGAAGAACCCACGGTACATGAGCCCTTTAAAACTGAAGATACCGTTCCCAAAGAGAAATTACAAATGTTGGGTATGTTATATAAAATACTTCTTTACTTTTCGCCATTCAACTAATTTATTGCTTTATATTGCAGGCACAAATGAATCGCTTAAGAATTTACTATATAATCCTCATTTAAGAAATTTGCTGACGGAAATCGACACAGCACCAAATGCTTGGAAGGCAATTAGGGCAGCAATGCAGGAACCCTTATTTCTGGAATTTGCCGATGAATGCTTGAAAATTGTGGAGCCACAAAATGAAGAAGACTGATTTAGAATTAGGAAGAATCAATTTTATAGATTTAAGATGAATAAATAGAGTTTTTATAATTAAAATAAGTAAAAAGGAATATGTGTTTATAAAGGTGTTTAAGCAATTGAGAAGAATTGTTAAGGTTTATTGGATAAATGTGCTGATTGTGTTCAGCCATCTTTGGATAGACTATACTGAAAATGCAGTGAACAAGAATACATAGCATAAGATACAAATGTAAGTTTTGTCATCGTAGAAGTTCTTGCATTGACCATTTCATCCTCAGTTTATTACAGATGAAATCTTTAAAAAATTGACTGCAACGTACCAAGATTCCAAATAAAAAAAATAAAATAATAAATCATAAAAATTAGCTGTGTCAACAAACGGGATCAATAAGGAATCATTATAATTTATAGGGTCTGAGTACCTAAGCGAATCAAGACAATGAAGTTGTTTAGGTTTCGAAGGAGTATATCATTAGCATACTGATGCAATAATCAGGTCAAGGCATCTGTTTACAAACCAATACATTCTTTTATTGCAGACGGCTGTACTTTTAAAATGGGAATTTATTTTTGGCTTTTTCTTCATCAAGACCTATATAAGATCGTTCAGTGAGCCCATCTGACACCTAAGCTTGCTGTCAAAATACATAATTGTGATATGACCTTACGTAGGCCTTGCTCTGCAAAAAATGAAATCCAACTTAATTTATTTAATATCATTATAATTTTTAGTTGTTATACACTTCCTAAAATATAGTTTAGTTCAATTTAAAATCTATACATTCTTTGGGCAAGGAATTCGAATCACAAATTTCCCCATCAACGGCAGGACGATGGACACGATAACGCCAATGTATGGAATAGGGTAGAAAATCACTAGGCACCTCACATTCATAAAATTGCTTGCATAGACCATAATAACGTTCACGCAACAGATGGGCCGAAGATTTTGGTTGACGATTGCGGGTGAATACACCCTTCTTATTGCCACCAACCCTAGTGAAAGCTTTAAAAAAAAAAAAAACAAATCATTATTAAATTTTCAAATTTTATATTAAAATCAAAGAACTTACCTTGTTCAGTCTTAAAATCGGCAAAATTCCACACAAACTCTCCGATAAACCAATTTTGTTTTATCAAATAATCGAATGCCTTGAAGTGTTGACCAAACAAGGCAATTTGATAATCCTCAGACCAAATGGTTTCGGGTAACTTAAATGAATAGTTATTAATATTTTTTATTAATATAGAATACTAGATTTCATCTATTTCTTACAGAATGCAATCCCTCCAATGTATCGGCTCCATATTCGGACATAAGTATTGGTCGTTTGTATTTCTTGTTCCAATTTATTGCCTCTGTTTTCACCGCAATTGAAATGGTATCCAAATGGCCAGCATTATGATACCAGGCATTGTAGCGATTGAAACTGATAATGTCCAGAAATTGGGCCTGGATAAAAAATCAAAAAGAAAATCAATATTAGCTGCAAAAAGCTTAGCATAAACAGCCAATCAGGGTTCTAACGATTATCGGTTTTAGTGTCGGTGAGACAAAGATTTTGGTTCAACGATCGTTATAACCAAGTTGCACTGTGTTTATTAAATATTGTCGTGTTAATGAATGTTAATTAAATTTGCATACCAATTTATCTTTACCAATTTCAACATTAATCGCTGCGGTCAATGGTCTGGTGAGGTCCAACGTTTTGACATATCTCATGATTTCTCTAAATAAAATAATTGATGATTAATTGATAAAATATTTGGTAAAATATTAAAATTTGTAAAAATATAAAACTATATTATGCCTTCAAGTTATTTTAGTTTCCAAACATCATGACAAACTTAAATTCCTTCAAACAAATAACATTTTTGCCATAGGTATAAAATAGAAACACTAAATTTATGTCAAATCCATTGGATCCTATGGCAAGACCTCCAAAAATAAGTAAAACATATTCGGCCTCATTAAGGTTGTCGTCGTCGTCGCAAAATGAAGTCGAGGCGACAATTATGATATTAGGATTGTCGTTTTTTGCCGATAACGACAAATTATTGCTATTATCATTGACGATGCAACAGTCGACGTGAAGTCGATTTTTGAGAATGTCTGTCGCCGTAAAAAATTGTGACGACATTGTATTTTTTAGTCGACGTTGATATTGTAACAACTTTGTTTTTGATATTTGACCATAAAAATGAAATGTTGGTTTCCAAATCGGAAAAAAACAGCCATGTTTGGCAAAGGGGTTTACCAAAGATCATGTTCCCACAAAGTATATATTCTTGATCAGCAAAAAATTCTATGTCGATTTAGCGATGTCCGTCCGTCTGTGGAAATCACTCTAGTACTCTAGAAGTAGGTTGATGAAATTTTACTCAAATGTGTATTATGTTTGCAGGTATTGGTATTGAAAATGGGTGATGTAGGTCCACGTTTTGGTATAGCCCCCATACAATAGTACCGGAAAGGTTTCAAATTTGATATTTGAAGTTCGTAATGGGTACTACAGCCTATGACAGAAAATTGTCTGTGCAGGTCCATGTCTTTGTATAGCCCCCATATAACTGTACCTCCCGATATTTGGTATTTTGATGAATTTAGAGACATTATTCACCGGAATTGTTTCAAATTTGGTGTTTGAAGTTCGTAATGAATACTACAGCCTAAGACAGAAAATTGTCTGTGCAGGTCCACGTCTTCGTATACCCCCCATATTCGGAATTTTGATGACATTATACACCGGAATTGTTCCAAATTTGGTGTCTGAATTTCGTATGAATACTACAGCCTACGACAGAAATCGTCTGTGCAGATTGAGGACTTTTCATTTTTTTTTTTTTGAAAAATTTCCAAAAATCGTTACAAATGGTGGAGGGTATTTAAAATCGGCCCGGCCGAACTTACAGCTTTTTTACTTATTCCGATACGTTTTTGGGATATGAAGGTCTAATTTTTGGGAATGTTCCCCAAAAGAATCTACATAAGCAAGTTGTCAAATGCTTAGGAAATATATCTGATGTTGTTGTAACAGCTTCATAAGTTTTGATTTCTGCTAATCGGTTTCTAACCCCAGAATAAATATGAATGTCATGCAGACCTGTCTGCCAGTCTTATCGTTCCAGAGGCTTTCTTCAATGTCCATGATCATCTCTAGATCATGTATGTCCTTCCCGACATGCGTGGTAAAGTTTTATACACCACATGATGGTTTGGATGACTCCGAAGTTAATTAAATTGAAACGGGATATGAAGCAAAATAGGCGAGATAGTTGAATTTATGAATAGGAGGAAATATTTGGTCACAGCGGTGCAGGGATCTAAGCTCAATACAAATTGCAGCCATGTATACACGCCCAATTAGGTTTAATTTTGGATCACACAATCAAGTCTATAGAGCTCCCATACATGTAGTTATTGAGATTTTCAAAAATGAGCAAGAAAGTATGTTGTTGTGAATATTTACCGAAAATATGGCTCCGATTGATTTTTCTGCGTCCTGGGCTCATTAGCGATAGACCACATTATTGCACTGGGATGATTGCGATCGCGGTGTATTAATTGCTCCAATGCTGATTTGTGATTATACAACAGATCTGCTCCAAAATAGCTGAAAGGAGAAGAGTCAATATTTAAAACACACCAAAAATCCAGTTAATTTTTAAGCCTCTTACTCCGTATTGACACTGGAACATTCATCAATGATCATGATGCCATTCTCATCGGCAAATTGCATAGACTCCTCCGAATAGGGATAATGCGAGGTACGATAGGCATTGGCTCCAATCCATTTCAGTAGATTAAAGTCACGCGTAAGCAAGGCATAATCCAAACCTTTACCTCTTAACTGTAGCCAATAAACATATTATTAATAATCTGCAAAACCCATATAATATTATTTACTCACATCCGAATCCTCATGACGACCAAAACCATGTAGGTAAACCTTCTGGCCATTCAACAAAAAACTACTTTCATCCCATTGGATTTTTCGTATGCCCACTTTCATACGATAAACATCGATGAGGGATTCATCTGTGGCTGAATGCAAATAGATTTCCAATGTGTAAAGATAACCATAGACAGGATTCATGAGATATGGCCACCATAAAATGGGATTTTTCACCCTTAGAGTTCCATTGAATGTCCGGCCCTTACACATCTCATGGACGACAATTTCATCGGCCGCCCTCAGTTGTAAATGTAAATAATACGATTGAAAATCAGGCGATTCTGTTACTTCGTTGCAGTCCACTCCAGCTATTGTCACTTTAAAATCTATTATTCCAATATTTCCAGAAATTCGGTCAGCTTCTTTTTCTCCACTGGCTTCATCATCCTCATCGTCATTGGAATCCACGACAACATCTGTTGTTATGTGGATATCTTGAATATAGACCTTGGGTGTGGTGTATAATACCACGGAACGATGTATCCCAGCATAGTTAAAGAAATCGAATGTATAGGTCTGAAAGGTCTTATTGCCAGCATCGGTCAAAAGTTGCACCACTTCTCCCTGTGGTACCGTTGATCGCGTCAGAGTATTGTTGCAGAGAACTGTCAGTCGATTTTGAGCACCAAATCTGAGATGATCCGTAATTTCTACTTCAAATGGCAAATGACCGATGTCATGACGAACGACTTCTACACCGTTGAGCCACTGCGAGAGAAATAAGAGATTAAGATTTTTCAAGCAACTTTTACCCACAACCGAAAATCAATGCCCAGATTAGACTGGGTTTTTAGGAAATTCGTACTAATAGGATACGAAAAGTACAAAAATATACTGAACATTTAATACTTTGTAGTATTGGACAAACGGAATGAGCTAGAATTCTGAAATTTAGAATGAGAGTCACTGATAGAGTGCAGGATAGTTGTATCAAAGGGTTTTTGGAAATTGGAACTTTAAGGTTGCAAAAAGTTCTAAAATGGTACTAAACTTTTAAAACGGTACCATTTGGTATTATGTGAACATATAAAGCTAAAATCTTCAAATTTGGTTGAGAGTCAAGGTTGGAGAGCAAGTTTGATATATAATGGCTGCAATTTTCAAATTTAGTATTGGGGTCCCTGTTGGTAGTAAGTTTGTGAAAAAGAGGTGGTTTATAAATGTGTGCTACGATTGCACAAAAAGTACTTAATAGTACTATATTTGTTACAATTTAGTATTGGGTGAACAGATAGTGCCCGAAATCTGAAATTTGGTATTAAGGTTGCTGTTCATGTATAGCCTGGACATATGAAGATGGTTTTGGAAATGTGTACTATAATTGTAGGAAAATTACTGAATGGTACTATATTTGGTATTTGGTGAAAATAAAATTCTGAAATTTGATATTTAGATTACTGGTGGTATCTGTGTTTGAGATTTGGCGGTGGTTTAGAAATCCTATATTTGTACGAAAAGTATTAAATAGAACTAAATTAGGTATTGGGTGAAGGAAATGGGACTGGAATTCTTAAATTTAATATGAAAGTCACTGTTAATGTCTGTGGTTAAAATATGGAGGTGTACTATAATTGTACGAAATGGACTAAATACAAAATTTTCTGAAATTTGACTTTTAGATTACTGATGGCATCTGTGTTTGAGATTTGGGGTTTGTTTTGAAAATACGTCCTATATTTGCATGAAAAGTACTAAATGGTACTAAATTTGGTACTGGGTGAAGGGATAGGCTGGAATTCTCAAATTTGATATTGTAGTCTCTGTTGGTATCTGGAACTGAGATATGGCGGTGGTTTGGATATATGTACTATAATTGTACGAAAAGTACTAAATTTGGTATTAGCTGAAATTCTGAAATTGGATATGGAGTTGGTTTTGAAAATGTGTGCTATAATTGTACTAAATGGTAATAAATGGAATTGAGATATGGAGGTGGTTGGGATATATCTATCTATATCTATAAAAGAGGAAAATGTTTGTATGTTTGTTTGTTTGTTTGTTTGTAATTTATGGACTCGAAAACCGCTGAACAGATTTTCCTGAAAATTTGCATGTATACTGCAACATCGCCTGAAAGTAACATAGGCTATATACATTTTTGAAATTCCACTTGGAAGTGGAGATATAGCATCAGAATCGGAGGTACCTCCCAAAAATTTAGATTTTGTATGCAAATATCTTTTGATCGATTACAGATACAGTCTTCAAATTTGGAATGCGTAACGGAATTTGGAACAAAAGTAAATCTGCCAAATTATATTGTAATCGGTTCAGATTTGGATATAGCTCCCATATATATTTTCGGCCGATTTCATGCATTTGATGCACCAAACATGCTATGTATCCCAAATTTCAATGAAATTTGAAACGTGTGATGGATTTTATCTAAAAAATTGATTTCCCAAATTATATTGAAATCGGTTCAGATTTGGATATAGCTTCCATATATTTTTTCGACCGATTTCGTTCATTTGATGCCCCAAACACGATATGAATGTTCGATTCTAATGAAATTTTTAATGTTTAACGGGATTTGATCCGAAAATAAATTTATCAAATTATATTGAAATCGGTTTAGATTTGGATATAGCTCCCATATACATTTTCGGCGGATTTCATGTATTTGGTGCACCAACACGATATGTATGTCCAATTTTAATGAAATTTAAAATATGTAACGAAATTGGGAGTAAAAATGAATTTGTCAAATTATATTGAAATCGGTTCAGATTTGGATATAGCTCCCATATATATCTTCAACCGATTTCGTTTATTTGATGCACCAAACACGATATGTATGTTCGATTCCAATGAAATTGGGAATGTGTGACGGGATTTTGATTAGAAAATAAATTAGTCAAATTATATAAAAATCGGTTCAGATTTGGATATAGCTCCCATATATATTTTCGACCGATTTCATGTATTTTATGCCCCAAACACGATATGTATGTTCGAGTCCAAAGAAATTTGGAATATGTGATGGGATTTTGATTAGAAAATAAATTAGTCAAATTATATAAAAATCGGTTCAGATTTGGATATAGCTCCCATATATATTTTCCGCCGATTTCACATGCACAAAACACGATATGTATTTCCGATTCCAATGAAATTCGCCATGAGTGACTAAATTTGGTACAAAAATAAATTTGACGAATTATATTCAAATTCGCTCAGATTTGATTATAGCTCCCATATATATTCTCGGTCGATTTCACATATTTGATGCATCCAAAGCGAGAGAGACGAAATCTGGCACCAGAAAAAATTGCCAAATTATATTGAAATCGGTTGAGGTTTGAGTATAGCTAACATATATATTTCGGCCGACTTCATACATATTATGTACAAACCCGATATATATGACCGATTCCAATGAATAATTTGGTTACAATAAAAAATGTGATAAATTAATTGGAAATAAGTTAAGATTTGGATATAGCTCCCATATATATATTCTCGGCCGATTTCACATATTTGACGCACCAATTTCAATGAAATATGAAAGTTGTGACGGAATTTGGTGTAAAATTAATTTTTTAAAATTATATTTAAATCAGATCAGATTGGGATATGATTTTAATAAGAACCATTGACCCACAACGCCTTAGGCTAACACTAAAAAACAACACAACAATTGATTTGAAATACGCTTAATACGGGGAAGTATGTTGCTACCTCGAATTCACTGATTGGTATTTGCTATGAAATAAATAAATCCGAAGGACAAACCCTTCGTGTATGCATGTCATGTTACTGATGTTCTAATGCTTTTGTTTATTAACGCATTAAAGTAGTGCAATATTTTTTTTTTAATTTTTAAATTTGTTTTTTTTTTTTTTATCCAACATATATTTGTAAATAAAATTTTGAATGCATATAAAATCAAAAGGGGTAGCGAAGCGCACCGGGTTCAGCTAGTGTACTATAATTGTACGAAAAGTACTAAATTTGGTATTAGGTGAAGGAATACAGCTGAAATTGGATATGGAGGTGGTTTTGAAAATGTGTACTATAATTGTACTAAATGGAAATAAATTTGGTAGTGGGAGAAGTTGAAGAGCTGGAATCCTCAAATTTGATATTAAAGTCTCTGTTGATGTCAAGGATTGAGATATGGGACGGTTTTGCAAATGTTACTACTCATTTTACGAGAAGTATTATATGTTACTAAATTTGGTATTGTGTGAATGTATAGAGCTGGCATCTCAACATTTGATATTGGGATTTCTGTTGGTGTGTAGTGATTTTTTGGTGGTTTTGCAAATGTGTACAGCAATAGTTCGAATAGAACTAAATGGTAATAATTTGATCACTTTTGGTGCCTATGATAGAGAGATGTAGATCGTTTGGCATTAACTGTTACTTAATTCGTTATTGGTATTTGGCTATTTGGTACTTTTCTTACCTTTTAGTACGAGTTTTCAAATCTACCGCCAAGTATCAACCAAACTGGTGATCCTAATACTAAATTTTAGACGTCCAACGGAAATTCTTTACCCAAATATGAAATTTTGTACCATAAGTACTTTTTACTACGTACTACCAAAACCACCTCCAATCACCAACAGTGGTCCTAATGTCAATTTTCAGATTTTAAGCAGTATCCTTTCAAGCAATATCAAGTTTATTACCTTTCGAACGTTTGATGAACATATTTCCAAACCTAACTCTTAACCATATCCACCAGATAGACCCCAATACCAACATTTTAAATTTCCAGATCAATCCGTTCAATCAAAACCAATTTGTACCAAATTAAGCACCAGTACAGTTGTTACACTTAGCACACATTTCTAAAAACACCTACTTTTATCGATACTACTTCTTAAACATACATTTTATACCAAATATCAAGATTTTAGCTGTATCCGTTCACAAAAATACCAAACGGTATGAAATTTAATACTTTTAATGCATTTATAGTCCGTAATTCCAAAAAACCCAGCCTCATCTCTCCCCTACCCATCAACATACAAACACATGCAACATTTTAAGATAGCTTCGTCTGGTTGTTGATGAATCAGTCAGTCACTCATTTTTTACTATTTTATACTAACAACAAATTAAGTACCACTAGGTACTTTTCGTTCACGTAAGTATTCATTGCCAACATCACTTCATATTTCAACCATATACACCAATATCGAACATAATTCACATTTAAGTGCCATTTAGTAACGTTCGTATATCTAGGGTACGCATTTCTAAAACCACCTCCATATCTCAACACTGCACACCAATTCTGATCCCCCACACCAAAATTCAGAAATCTAACTCTATCCGTACAGTCAGTACTAAATTTTGTATCATTTATTACCTTTTGTACTCTTGTAGTTCTTATTTTTAAAAATAATTTCAAATTTGAAGACTCCAGCTCTATGGGTTCAGCTAAAATCCAATTTGTACCATATGAAGTACACATAAGTACGAATTTCCAAAAGTTCCTACATAACCCAATTCTATACTCCAACATCAATCTTAATTCTGTTCGCCCAAATAAAAATCGTACCGAATTGAGCACCATATAGTACACATAAGTACAAATTTCCATAACTATTTAGGTAGTTTCAATAAAGTTTCAACAATTCAATAAAAATCTTATTTCGAATTCTAAGAACTCTTAAGGGTGAAATACATAAAGGGCTTATCTGGCTGGTTTAAGTCATCGGCTGGCTTCTTCGTAGATGAACAAAGGAGTTTTAGGTTGACCTAGTTCGATTTTGGCCCTAGACTCCTTTGTTCATTTCCGAAGAAGCCAGCCACATAAGCGCTTTATGTATTCCCAGCTTTACAGTTCTCCCAAAATCTAAATTTTCTAAATAAAGGAGGTAAAGTAATTTCAAATAAGCATTCTCGTCTCTGTATTTTCTGTAATTGACCTTGTCAAATTTTACTGCATAGAAAACAGGTTCCCATCTCTGATTTGTGTATGTACAATGAATTTATAGATATACATTTTGACAATGAGATGTTGTCAGATGAATAATTTTGAAAAAAAAAATGTAAACATAAGATTGTATGACCTTACCTTCTTAATTTTACCATGATTGTACAAAATTTAGTACCACTTGGTACACATAAGTAGGGTTTTTCAAAACTTACTATATATTCCAATCCTACATTAAAATAGTAATCTTATTTCTAAATTTAAAGATTCCAACACTATTGATTTACCCAAATCGAAATTGTACTAAATTTTGTACTATGTAATTATTTTCTTGCACATAAGTAACAATTTCGAAAACTACCTCCATATTCCAATCCTACTTCCACTAGTAATCTTTATTTCAAATTTCAAGATTCCAGCTCCGTCAAGTCCGCTCCATTCAAGGCGTACCAAATTTAGTGCCCTTTAGTACTTTTTGTTTACATGAGTGCACACTTCCAAAACTACCTCCTTATGTCGACCCCAATCCTCAACCTTGATTCCCATTCCAAATTATAAGTTTTTAACTCCAACCATTCACATCATACGAAGTGGTACCAAATGTAGAACGTTTTAGTACTTTTCGTATCCTTTAATGAGAATTTCTAAAACTTCTTTGGTACACCATCATACATTCCATCAGTGGCCCTCATTCCCATTTCCATTCCATTTAGTACCTTTAAGTACTTTTTGTTCTAGTACGATTTTTTTAAAACTCAGTCCTATCTGACAACTTTGGACCAAGAGTGACCTTCACCGAAAATTTCATGATTCTACATTCTTCATCAGCGTAAAATGCCGTCTGTCTGTTGTAATAACGCCATATTTCGAAAAAATTGACGTAGAAGGCCAAAATTTTGTACACATCTGTATTTTGTTAGTAGGCAGGTTATGTTTGTAAATGTGGCCATGGCGGTAAACGTTTCCCTATAACCCCCGCATAGATTACATTTTCTAACAGATGACACGTGTATCGGTGTTTCGAAAGTAGAATTTCATAACAAATAAGGACCAAAAAGGCACCTTTGTTAGCTCGCTTGAGGCTTAAAATTTAACCAAAATAATACTTATATAGTTATCTCCAATTTTAGAAATTTTGGACCTGAAGTAGAGATCCGTTCTATCATTTCTTCGTACGAGATATTGTCTTGGTAAAAATATTGATGCCATCAGCAAGAATACCAGAGCAGAATACCAAGCCAAAGACTATATGATGATTTTAATAACCATATAATGGCTTAAATGACTCTCACAGAAACCTCTAGCACGTGGTTTTGTTTTTCAAAATCCTAACAAGAACCAGGGGAGGTAACAGAAGAAGATCTCTACCATATTTATAACAACTCTTGTGTTGAAAATATTAAGATGTACCAAGTCTGAACGGAATTGGATGTTAATTTCGCGTTTATGAGATTCATAATATTCAAAATTTTGTGGGGGAGGTACCAGAGAGATCCGTTCTATCCTTTCTTCATACGAGATCTTGTCTTGGTATAAATATTGAGATGTACGAAGAAGACATTCGAACTCTCATTTCAGATTTTATTAAAGTTATATTTTTTCAAAATTTTGACCCTTTGTGTGGGAGGTACCAGAAGGAGTGGTCATTTCACTTTTTATGAGCTTCATGGTTATTCAAAATTTTGAAACGTTGTGGGTTAGTTACCGATGGTCCGATATATTCCATATTCACACATGATCATGTGTTGATATAAATATTGGGATGTGCGATATTTTAACGGATCAGATGTTTATTTCCTATGTTATAAGAGTTATATTTATTCAAAAATTTGACCCTTTGAGCGGGAGGTGCATGTTGGAATAGGCCGAGTTGCACAAAACTGAATGATATTTTCTTATTTTTTACTGTAAAATATTTTCTGGAATTTTTCGACCTTTTGTGGGGGAGGTACTACTAGGAGTGAACCGATATTGCCCATCTCCAAACTCGATATAAGTTTCAAAAAAAAAAATATTACGATGTACCAAGTTTGGATCAATTCGGATTCTCCCTTCGAGAGTTATTGTGCACACCAGCCAGACATACCGACTGACGCACACCTCTAAATCGACTCCAAATGTCCTGAAACGGACTTGGCCCAAAGAGATCTAGGGTCTAAAACCGTTATTCCGATGAGACGCTTTTCAGCCGTATCAAATGATTAATTGATTAATGAATAGTACAAAATGGTACCAAGCTTTTATTGAACGATAGATACATCTTTGGAACTTCGAAAGGTTGGGATTTTGAAATACATAGAGTAAGTACTAAGAGGTTTAAAACGGCAGCTCAAAGTTCTTGAACGGTGGTAAGAGCTACAACTTATAAATGCAAGAAAATGCCTCTGGGTGTTGCTTGGTACTTGGAAATCCGTAAGGATACGAAGACAGGGTACAAAATTGTACAGTATTTTTTAATGATCTATGAGGTCAATATCGTTGAAAATTTAAATTTTTGTTAAAATAATTGGAATCGCTTTTGAAAGGGTATCAAAAGTACATATGGACCCAAAAGGTACAGTATTGTAACTAAGCGAGATTTTTAAATATATATGATACGACTATATATGAATTATATGATCTTGATGAACCTTAACTGTAATATGCCATTCTTTAAACTCCTATTGTGGTTTTGGGTTTAAGATTTTAAAAATCCTATTTGTAATTTAAATCCGTTATTTACAATTAACCCCACTGGAATTTCTTTATTTACATCATGAACGTCCGATGATTCAGTAAGTTTTTTTGTTTACGTTGAAATATTTATAATTATAAAACAAATTAAAAAAAGCTAAAAACACTTGTTTCTTTGTTTTCTAACAAACAGAAGGCAGGTAACCCAATACGTAATGAAATTCAAATATCTGAACTTACCACAATTGCCGAATAATGTACACTGCCAAAGCGGAGCCAAACACGTTTGTCCAGCGACCAATCGTGAGAAACGAAAAACTTCCTTTCATACCAGACAACACCTAAGTGGTCCCTAAGTGATTCATCGGTGGTCAGGTCATTATAACTTGCTGGCACTGGCATTGCCAGGGTGGGTTTTATCTGCAATCCAAATGGCAGAAGGTTAACACCCCTCTTTAGAATCCACTGATAACACTCAACTTGCCTTATCCAAATCCGTTGCATACCATTTCTCCACCAAGCCTTTGGTGGAGTCATTGTAGCCACCTTTTAGAAAACGCCATATACCATCCAAGGATCTGATATCTCGTGATTCCGATTCGAAGGGATACAATAGACCCTGCGTGGATGGCGGATCTTTTTTAATCACCGTCTTAGCACTATTTAATTTGCCGGCAATACCGGAATCCACAAATAGTACCGCAATGCACAAATAATACCACAACATCGCGTCGAAGAATTGGAAGCGGAATTTGTAAATAAATTAATTTGAACTCGTTTATTTCTATAAATTTTAGCGTTAATGTTTTTAGGTTTTTTTGCTATAGTCACATAATTTGATATTTTATTGCCGACTACGAACTAAACCAAACAATGACTTCTGTTAGACTGACTGACTTGCTGACTGACTGTTTGAGTTATTATGCATATGATTCCTACACCTTATCTCTGCAAAAGAGTACTATGTATACCAACAGCAACAACCCCTGCACTTCCGCTCCACCCTTCTGCAATTTATTGAATACCCCTTTCCATCACGTAATTCTGTGTGAGATTTTTTTTTTCGAGATTTTGCCATAGTGTGCAAAGCATGCGCTACAGAAATTTATAGGTTGCGGTGGGTTTGTCATTATGAATGCTACATTTAATAAGTGCAAAAAGTTTTAGATTCGGTTCGTACTTGTTATATCCTCAATCATGGCTGAAAAGAAAACATCTGATGAAAACAGGGTAGAGATTCAATCTTCGGGTGATTTCAATTTAAAACTACAAAATCACGGTGAAATATGTAGGTGAATGTGGTTAAGATCTGAATACTGTAAAGCGTTTCATACCTTTATGAGGAGTCTATACCGAGTTTCTCATGTGTTTCTGCCAAGAGATTTCCTACCCGGATGCCATCAGCCCGAATATCACCAAGACAAAGACTATATGATGATTTTATTAACCATATAATGGCTTAGATGACTTTCACAGAAACCTCTAGCACGTGGTTTTGTTTTTCAAAATCTTGAACAAGAACCAGGGGAGGTACCAGAAGAAGATCTGTACCATATTTATAACAACTCTTGTTGAAAATATTGAGATGTACCAAGTCTGAATGGAATTGGATGTTAATTTCGCTTTTATGAGATTCATGAATATTCAAAATTTTGTGGGGGAGGTACCAGAAGGAGTGGACAGATATATTCCATCTTCGAACCAGATCTTGGGTTAATAATAATATGGTGATGAAGACAATCCCACTCTTATATCAAATTTTAAAAGTGTATAATTTTTCAAAAATTTGGCCTTTTTGCAGATTGGGATTGCAAAGTTGGAGCAAAATAGGATGATCCTTTCTTTTTCTCTGCAATAAAATATTTTCTTTAAAAATTTTGACCCTTTGTGGGGGAGGTATCAGAAGGAGTGCATCGATATTGCCCATCTGCGAACTCGATCTACGTTTGATATGGATACTCCCTTCGAGAGCCAGATAGACACTCTTCGAACAATCCTGCTCGCGATCAAGTTTCGCTCCGGGAACGATGTGGGTGGCTAGTGAGTTTTACAATTTACCAGACGTTTCGGATGTCAAATGGTCCTGTACAACCGGTTGATCTTCCCTGTCCCAATCACTTACCCTGGGATCAGTAGGGTTAAAAAGACGGAGCTCATCACGCTCATTCGTTAGTCCCGCCGCCTTTATTAGAACATAAAGTCTTATTTTTAGCAAATATATATTGAGCGGCTGCAGTTTTGATGAAGTCTCCGAAAACCTATCTGCTACCCGAACGTCAGAAGACGTTTTTGGACAGATGGTCTGGGTTATCAAGTTACTTCATTTTTCAGACTTACCTGGTATTCAGGTGGGGGCTTCCTTATTTGCTGTGCAAAATTTCGATCTGATCTAATTCTCGCCATCCATTACCTAAGATGGAAACTCACAACTCTTAAAGGCTACTAAAAGTAACCTGATGTCTGGAAAAAAATCTGGTTCACAGTTTTTAACAGGCGAGATATACTTGACTGCGCCCTCATACATTCCATGTACTGGTAACTAGAGACTATGCTGCTCCGAAAGCGAGAAAATAAACAAATACAAACATATATACACTGAAGTGACCCTGGCCGAATCGTAGAACCCGCCGCCATTGAATTGTCTACCAGATTTCGGGTCTTTTGATGACTTTGATCTAATTTTTAAAGAGAATCAGCTATAGAATCGCAATACCTCATCTCGATATTTGCAGAAATTTTTAAATTCGAAAATTGCCTTTCTGCAATACTTCCCAAAATGATTATTTTTAAGATGTGAAAAAATTTAAGCGACGCAAACCAGGCACAATTCAGCATAATCTTTTTTCGAAATTCCCTAAGTTGCATTTCTCTCAGATTTCGAAAACAAAAACGTGCATTTCGCTACAATTGAGTACAAATCAGCACAACTCTCCTTTTTTGGAATTCAAATTAAATTGCTTTATCGGCGGAAACTTATGACCACCCCACCGAAATATTTGTTCTCTTTTTTATTTGCTTTTAGTGAGGCATTTCCAAGTCGACTTCGCCCATCCCATTTTACTGTGTTTACATTTCGAATAGCTTGTTTATACAAAAAACACCGGGGTTGCTTGTTGCTTTGTCTTATCAAAGGGGAAATGTGCCGGTATTCGGGGTATGGGGAGAACTACCTGATTGTTGGTAAACACATTTTCTTTATCGTTGGAGTTGCGAAGCATAAAATCAGCTGTTAAAGTTCTATTGATTTCTTTGTTTCGAGATGCTCTCTCGAAACAGTGGAACCTTCAAAAAAAAAACTAACTAATTGGATTTTCTCACAATTGAATTCTTCTTGTTTTTGTAAATTTCTTAACATTTGGAGAAAGCTATTTTATTGTTTTTGACCCACTGTCTACAGACTGCAAGATTGTCAGTGCGTCCGCCAATATTGTAATGACCATAAACAAAGTGATAAACGGCAAAAGTTCATTTGCATGTAATTTTTTAATTGCCGTTTATGCTGATAATTTCGCATATGCAAGTGATGTTTGCGGCGCTGCGATTGAATAGCATTTGACATTTTGTGAGAATTAACACCGCCTCACTAAGCATTGACAATTAAATTACTCAATACGATACTGACTGACAATAATTATGCAGCTACAAAATAAAACAAAAGTAAATATCATTGACTAAACTTCGAGATACCATTGGCAGTGGGATTAGACTGTCCCAAAAAAATGGATGTACATACAGGGTGAGATAAAAAAACTGCAACAAAGTCAATTGCCACATTTTTTACATTTTTTGTTTTAAATTTTAATAATAGGAAATAGCATCAAACTTTAAAATAAGTTTAAATTTGTTCGAATTGGTCACTTTTGGCACGAATTATGGCTTTCAAATGGCCAGTGAAACCGTCACACGCTGCCCGAATGTTGCTCTGCGGTATTTTGGCCCATTCCCGGCGAAGCGCTTGCTTGAGGTGATCGACACATTGATATTTTTTACTGCCAATCTTTCCAAAATACTCCAGATACAATAGTCCATCAGATAGGTATCCGGAGATTGTGCGCTGGAAGCGAGGAACCTCATTTTGTAACCATTCATGGTGCTGAGTCCTGTTGGAATGTCCAAGGTCTGCGCCCAAAATGTTTGCGTGCCCAAGGCTTTAATACACCCTCCAGAATATTTTCGCGATAATACTCGGCATTTATTCTGATGTCACGGTCGATTAATACGAGCGAAGAGCGATCATCGGCTGTTATAGCGGCCCACACCATCACCATGGCCGGCGCTTGAGTTCTGGTGGTCAAGCGAAGGTGCACAATTTCAGCTGACCTCTTCTGCAAGTAAACACGATAATTTTGTTTGTTTACAAACTGCTGAACAACGAATGTTTTCTCATCGGAGAAAATCAAATTCGGCAGTTCACCACTTTTGGCCAAGCGAAGCAACTCTTTAGCTCATTTGAGTCTATTTTCTTTGTGTTGCAGAGTAAGTTTTTTGCACTTTTTGGAATTTCAATTGCTTTACCCAGAGCTTATTTTTCAATATTTGGCGTATGGAATATTCCAATATGTTCAGCTTACGAGCCATTTTTCGGCCATTGCGACGCGGGTTTCGATCAAGTCGCTTCTTTACTTTTCGAACTATTTCTGCTGATGTTGCTGTTTTCTTCCGTCCACTTCCTTGACGTCGGGCTACGCCACCAGTATCACGGTAACGAGCGATGGTACGAGACACAAAAGGTTGATTCACATTTAAATGCTGGAGTGGTCTAATGATAGCCACTTGTGGTTTTCCAGCCATAATAACTTTTTTCGTGAAAATTCTCACCGAAATGCTTTTGTACGCTTGTAAGCACTATAATGAGCCGTCACTGGCATAATTTTGAAAGCTGTCGGACTACTGGCTTAGAAATAACTGCAGTCTGAAGTTGGTTGCAGTTTTTTCATCTCACCCGAATAGAGCTATATCCAAATCTGAACCGACATGCAGAAAATTTGTCGAATGCAATTCTGAGCTCTATTTGATATATTTCTCCTAATATCGTTGTTACGGAGAGTATATTACGGCTGTGGAGAACAAATGTAACAAATCTGATAAACAATATATATGGGTGCTATAGCTATATCTGAACAGATTTCCACCAAATTTGATATACTTATTTCTAGCCTCGATTTGGTCGTAAGTTTCAAACACAACATAACGCAAATCGGACGAAGATAATCATGGGAGCTATATCTAAATTTTGACCGATTATATCCAATTTCAAAAGGGTTCGCCCTTGGGCCTACTAAACGATTTGTGCAAAATATTATATCGATCGTGAAATAAAACCGACCTGTACTTTGTTTACAAAGATACATGCGCAGACGGACGGACAATTGGACAGACATGTACAAATCGACTTAGACTGTAATTTTATGCAGCTAATTAAAAGGAACTATGAGTGAAACTCGTTTAAAGCTAGATTATTTTCAATTTTGCTTGTGGCCATTCCAGATTTATTTTCTCAAAATAACAAAAATCTAAAATTTGGTATTCTTGGTCCTAACTAAATTTACCATTATTTTCGTTTTATATTCGAAAAACTCAGTCCGGTCGACTTAAAAATATTTATACCCTACACCAAATAGAGGTGAGGGTATTATGTCTTTGTGCATTTGAGATCCATAGTTCCTTATGGCGATCAGCATAGAATCACATTTTGTGTCGATTTATGAATGTCCGTCCGTCTGTCCATACATTTTTGTAAACAAAATGCAGGTCGCATTTATGATTGGATTGAGATGAAATTTTCTAAATAACATTTGTTTTGATCAAGAACGAACCCTACTGAAATTATTGACAATCGGTCCAAATTTAGATATAGTACCCACATATATATCTTCCTCCGATTTTAGGTTTCTTGTTTCTTGATTCTTTGCTACATCCCACCGAATTCAGCCTACAAGTATATGCTTCAAATTTGGTGAAAATCGGTTCAGATATAGCTGTGGCTCCCATATATATATGTGTCATCCTATTTTAGATTTTTGTACACCAAATGGCTAATATCAGTCCAAATGGTGTGAACTTTGGCACTTTCGGTTGAATTTAGTATAGAAATAAATACTTTAAATTTGGTGGAAATCGGTTCAGATATAGCTAAAACTCCAATATATATGTTTCATCTGATTTGGTGTTTAAGTCCCTCACATTCGCAATATACACCCCACAGCCCAGCAAAGCATGATTCAAATTTTATCAAGATCGGTTCAGATTTGGATATAGCTCCCCTATATATCTTCGTCCGATTTTAGGTTTCTTGTGCACCAAACGGCTAATTTATCCCAAAGTGAGTGAAATGTTACGGATTCACTCAAGAAGTGAATACTTAAAATTTGGTGAAAATCGCTTCAGATATAGCTATAGCTCGAATATATATGTTTCATCCGATTTGGTGTTTAAATCTCCAACTTTCGGAATATGCACTCTACCATAATCATATTTTGTACGAGACATCCCATAGAGCTCAGAAATGCCAAATATAAACCTTTCTTTTACGAGAGCTCTACTAAATATACATAGTAGTGTAGGGTATCATATAGTCGGGCTGCCCGACTATTGAGCTTTCCTTACTTTGAGTTTATAATTGATATCAATATTTAAATATTGTAATATAATTTCAAACTTCTTGTGTTGTTAAAAATTATAAGAAAATTGTTCAGAATTAGTTATTAGCACTTCATATAAAATAGTCATGCATTTTGCATATAACTCAAAATTAAAATTAAACACTCTGACCATTTCAATATAAAAAATAGTTTATATTTGCTATTTCCATTCACTATTTTCTATACGTATGTACATAAAAGACACATATAACCGTTTTTTATACATAATAAAATATAAATACGTTTTTTTAAATATACTTACATACGACTATAAAAAATTTCAATAACTTAGATTAATACATTTTCTTTAGAAAATACTAACGAAATAGGCATACAAAAAATGCAATGGAAAGTTTAGAACAAAATTTCACTTAGAGAGCGACTGGCAGTAATGGGCTCTCGAGCTGAAGGCGGCGATTATAAATCGGCATCGTCATGTTTGGCATTACGCGATGGGCCAACATCGGCAATATAGGTGAAGAGATCTTCGGGGAAATTGCACTGATCCACTTCACGGCCTAAGGCAAAGTAACGTTTGCGCAGCAGATGGGCCACGGCTTTGGGCTGGCGGTTGCGGGTGAAGACGCCTTTCTTGTTGCCACCGACACGTGTAACGGCTAAAACATAAAAGGGAACAATTTAGTTATGCTTTTGAGGGTACTACAAAACTTACTTTGAGCCGTTTTAAAATCGGCAAAATTCCACACAAATTCTCCTATAAACCATGGCTGTTTCCTCAGGGTGTCGAATGCTTTGAAATGTCGTGAAAACAATTCCGTTTGATATTCCTCCGACCAAACATAGGCGGGGAGCTAAAAAATTTAATATAACATAATAGGGCATCTAGAGATTTTTTGAAATATTTTTTTAATTACCAAATGCAATCCCTCCACTGTATCGGCACCATATTCCGACATTATAACCGGTTTATTGTGCTTTTTGTGCCAATTTGTAGCCTCATCTATTACCCGTTTGGTAATCATATCCAATCGTCCGGGATTGCTGTACCAACCGTTGTAGCGATTAAAACTAATTACATCTAAGAATTTGGCCTGAAATGGAAAAAAATTGTTTCAAAAATGTTTTGATATTTTTATGGGACTTTTTCTTACAGCTTTATCGTCATTTGAAGACACGGCAATGGCAGCAGTCACTGGTCTCGAAGGATCCAGTTCCCGGGTATGATTGGCTACATATCTGGAAAAAAAGGAAAAATTAAACTTAGTAAGATTGAATAAAAATAACTCATAGGCCAATATTATGACTGTCTGAGGCTTTCCGATATAAAAACATTTTTTAATAGGTCATTCTTTCATCCCTCCATTTCATTCGAACTGAAGAATGAGACCTCTCACAATCTATGACCCAAGCAATGCCAATAAGTTGGGAATACTTACTGGAAATATGATCCTGCATTCAATTGATTTGTTCGGGGCTCATTGGCAATTGACCACATGACAACACTGGGATGATTACGATCTCTATGT
The DNA here is from genome assembly GCF_030504385.1 of Musca domestica. Lineage (NCBI taxonomy): Eukaryota > Metazoa > Arthropoda > Insecta > Diptera > Muscidae > Musca > Musca domestica. The sequence continues at coordinate 755,492 of NW_026712347.1, forward strand.
ATAAGTTGTTCCATGGATGATTTGTGCTTATCCAACAGTTCTTGCTTGAAGTTTCTGAAATAAAAGGGAAGTATATTTTAAAAAAGTGTTCCTTTTCAATTTCACTTTTAATTTAAGGGGGTTGGAGTAGAATGTTTTGGAAGTTGTCATTTTGTTTGTAACTCCTCCAAATACACATGTTGGATCCTACAAAGTATGTATATTCTGGATCAGTGTAAAATTCTATGTCGATTTAGCGATGCCTGTCTGTCAGTCTGTGGTCATCACGCTATCTTTCGAACGAATTCAGACAGAAGGCTAAAATTTTGCACACATTTGAATTTAGCTAGTAGGCAGGATAAGTTTTAAATGAGTTCACGTTTGTCCACATTTTCGTATAGCCCCCATATAACTGAACCTCCCTATATTCGGTATTTTGATGACTTTAGCGATATTATTCGCCAAAATTCGTACTTGAAAATTTTAATAAATGCTTCAGCCTATGACAAAAAAAATGTCTATGCAGGTGCATATCTGCCTATAGCCCACCTATAACTGTACCTCTATATATTCTGTATTTTGATGAATGATGACTTTATGAGCGACATTATTCGCCAAAATTGTTTCAAATTTCTTATTTGAAAATCTTATTAGGTACTTCAGCCTATGACAAAAAATTACATATACACGTCCGCGTCTTCGTATAAAGATACCTCCCGATATTCGGTATTTTGATGATTATAGCGACTTTATTCACTGGAATTGTATTTGAATTTCGAAATCGGTACAGCCTATGAGTTATTAAGTTGTATTTTTCGACGGATTTTCAAGTTCCTTCCAAATTATGGAGGATATTAACAGTTCGGCAAATTGCCCTTTTTCTTGGTTTTTATACCCTATACCATACTGTGGTCAGGGTATTATGTATTTGTGCATTTGTTTGTAAAATGGAGAAGGGACAAGATAGACCCATAGTTCCTTTTGATGATCTGCACTGAATTGCATTGTGAGTCGATTTATGCATTTCCGTCCGCCTGTTTGCAAACTAATTACATGTCACATTTATTGTCTGATTCTGTCCTTTGGACACACTATTATTCTTTAGAAATTTAGATATCGATCCCATATATATATTTATCTGATTACAATTTTGTTGTGCAGCAAATGGGTAAAATTCCTCCAAATTGGATGTGTTTGTGCAAATCCGACCAAATTCACCCTAGAAATAAGTACTTCAAATTTGGAGAAAATCGGTTCAATCGAAAATCGATCTCGGTTCATTTGGCTATAGCCCCCATATATATGTTTCTTCCTATTTGTTGTTTTAAGTCCCTCACACGCGTAATATCCACTAGAATGACTTTTTATAGGAAATAACTTATGGAGCTCAAAAAAACTTTTGTCAAATTTTATCGAGATCGGTTCAGATTTGGATATAGCTCCCATTTATACTTTTATCCGATTTCAGGTTTATTGTGCGCCAAATGTCTGATATCAGCCCAAATGGACTGAATCTTGGCACTTTAGTTGAAATTCAGCCCAGAAACAAGTACTTCAAATGTTTGCGAAAATCGGTTCAAATATTACTATAGCTCCCATATATATTTCATCCGATTTGGTGTTAAAGTCCCTCACATGCCTAATATGCACTCCACAACAATGATATTTGATACCGGACATCAGATGCAGCTCGAAAATTTCTCTGCCAAATTTTATCGAGGTCGGTTCAGATTTTTATATAGCTTCGATACATATCTACATCCGATTTTACGGTTACTGTTCACCATGTACGAAATAGCAGCCCAAATTAGATAGATTTTGTTCATATTCAATCGAATTTTTCCATTTGGTGAAACTCGGAAACAGCCTCCGTCAAATTTGTTGAAAATCGATTCGGAGTTGGGTATAGTTTAGAAATTTGTGATTTCTCTAATGCCATGGTACCCATTCTAATAAGGTACATGGTTGGGGTATATATCTGTCGAAACACCGACTTCAACTTTCAAACGGTTTATGAACTACTATAAACCGAAGACCTTTGAGTCCTTTTATATTTTGTAAAATAAAAAGCAATCTACGCTTCATATATCCTAGACCCAAACAACTTACTCTGTATCAACACTGGGACACTCGTCAATAATCATGATACCATTTTCATCGGCAAATTGCATTGATTCCTCCGAATATGGATAATGTGAGGTACGATAGGCATTGGCACCAATCCATTTCAGCAAATTAAAATCTCTTGTCATCAAGGCCAAATCCAAACCCTTGCCACGTATCTACAAATAAAAAGAAAATAATTTCAATCCAAATTCCAATCAGCAATCCCCCTCGGACTTACATCCGAATCTTCATGCCGCCCGAAACCACGGAAATACACCGGTCGACCATTGATCATAAACGATGTATTGTTCCAACTTAAGGTACGTATGCCAACTTTCTGGCGATAGACATCAAGCAATTCATTATTTTCACCATGTAGGAATATTTCCAATTGATATAGGTAGCCGGGATCGGGATGCATTAGATATGGCCACCAGGGCAGAACTTTTTGTACTTCCAGGACTCCCTTCAAATCGCTATTGGATGTTTCATTGGCCACAATGGCACCGTCTTTGTTGCGCAGCTGAACACGTACATAGAGATTGTTAACTGCCTCATTGGCCGCTGTGCCATTCGCCTTGACTTTGTAATAAACGAAACCAACTGAAAGGAAGAAGAGAAAAATTTATTGAAGAAATTGGCATAGACATTTGTAAGTTAATGGCCAGCCAGAGAACTAGTCCCCAAGGGATGAAGGTATGATTAGGAAGGACTATTCAGAACAGGACACAGATTGTGTGGGGACGATTCCAAAATATATTCCTCTGTTGAAAATTTTCTGTACGATGGTTCTCTACCCACGATTTGAAAATGCGGCCAAGACTCTCAAAAAGCTAAAATCAGGTTGTACCTATAAATAGGCTCTACTCCGCAAAATTTACCCCCTTAGAAACCAAGATGCCAAATAAGGGCCAAATCAATTGAAAAGACACCGGAAATAGGCGAAATCAGGGGATACATTTATATGAGAGTTATACCGATATGAGGACTTTTATTGATCATATTTTGCAATGATGGTTTCTTCTTACTAAGAATTTAAATTATCAAAAGTTACCAAAATTTGTATAAACAAGTAAAAAGCATTAAGTTCGGCCGGGCCGAACTTTTAATACCCTCCACCATTGGGTAAAGAAAGCATTTTTTTATAAAAGTATCTGAATTCTAACGTGTTTCACTTTAAACTACAAATATCTGTTAGACCGTTTGGATAATGCTGTTAAACGTTTCAAAACATAAAGTGGGTGAGGCCGTTATATGGGGGCCATACAAAAACGGGAACCTCTATAGACAATTTTATACTTCAAGGATTGTCATCTACCAAATCTTCTTAAATACCAAATTTGAAACAATTTCGTGGGCAAATATGATTTGGATTATCAGAATACCGAATATCGGCGGGTATCGTTATATGTGCGCTATAGGAAAACGTGGACCCCTAAAGATTCAATGTTTTGCCACCGGAGTTAGAATCCATTATGAACTACAAACACAAATTTTTAGACAAATCCGTGGAAAAATGTGGCAAAAATCATCAAAATACTGAATATTCGGAGGTAACATTATGTGGGGCAATACGAAGACGTGGACCTATACATACTATATTCCGCCACCGGAGCTAGAATCTAATACGAACTACAAATACCAATTTTTAAACAAATTCGTGAATAATGTGACAAAAATCATCAAAATACCGAATATCTGGAGGTACCGTTATATGGGGGCTATACAAAAACGTGGACCTATATATACAATATTTCGTCACCGAAGCTAGAACCCATTATGACCAAAAAATACCAATTTGTAGACAGGTGCGTGAAAAAATGTGCCAAAAATCGTCAAAATACCGAATATTGGGAGTTAGAGTTATATGGAGGCTATACAAAAACGTGGACCTATACCTACAATGTTTCGCCATCGGAGCTAGATCCCATTATGACCAAAAAATACCATTTTGTAGACAAATCCGTGAAAAAATGTGGCAAAAATCGTCAAAATACCGAATATCGAGAGGTACCGCTATATGGCGGCTATACCAAAATGACCGATATATCTCATTTTCAATACCAATCATCCTCCGTCGAAAAATACCATTTAAATAAAAACCGTAATATACGAGCTATACCACGAGCAAATACGACCTATGTAGACAATTCTCTCGCGGGGGATAAAGTTCTCAGAAGCAACTCCTTGTGTGGATTTTGAGACAATTCCATTGAAAAATATGGCTAAAATCATCAAACTACCGAATATCGGGAGGTGCCATGTAACATGATTAAAGTACAGCAAAATATTCGAAGCTTTTTGTGTATGATTAAGGCAATATACATATAATCGGTCCCAAAAAACTTTACCCGGGGAACTCAATTTTTTTTTTTTTTTGAGATTTTGATCTACTAACTTCTACTTAGAATTTCCCACCACCAAGATTGGCTGTTGCATAGAGCAATTTAACCATAAATCATCCTTAAAACGAACAAAATGGGTGTTCTGTTCAAAAAGTTCAAAAAAGGAAAATTGTTTTAGTCATTGGCCGACTATTATTTGTGGGAAGTGTTAAAGCTCATGTCTATACAGACGTGCCCGCTCCAATTCACGCACTGAAAAACAACATTGAAGCATTTATTAAAAATTATACTAGTCGGATGGAGCATTGGGGCGAAGTCGCGGTCTACATATGGACTATAAATTCAAATAAATATTTCGTGCGTTTTTCTGATATTTTTGTTTTTTTTTTATTTTTTTTATATATAGCTTTTAAAAAACCACCCTATATATTTTCACTTGCGCATAACTAACTAAAAGGTTGACATACAAAGCAATTTGAAAAAAGAAAATGTCATGCTTACCATTATTGTCCTTTGCCAGATCGGTGGTAATTTCCATTTCCTCAATATATGTTAGGGGTGTTGTATATAAATGCACAGAGCGGTGGATACCGGCATAATTAAAGAAATCAAATGTATAAGTTTGTACTATGGCAACACCATCATCTCTGCAAATAATTATGAAAAAATATAAAAAAAATAATTTCCAACAAATAAAGCAAACACTTACCTTGAAACCTCTGTAATTTTCCCCTGAGGTACTGTGGTTTGTATCAAGGCATTATCACACATAACGGTTATGCGATTCTCTTCACCATATTTGACTAAATTCGTTATTTCTGCCTCAAAGGGCAGATGGCCCATCTCATGGCGCACAGCCATTTCACCGTTTACATACTGGGGATTACAAATGAGATGAAGAACATTTTTTTAAGAATCCTTTTTTAAAATACTCACCACAAATGCCTCATAGTGTACGCTTCCAAAACGCAACCACACTCTCTGCTTGTTGGCCCATGATCGCGGCACAAAAAATTTCCGATCATACCACACGGTACCAACATGATCACGCAAATCATTTTGTGTTGTAATGTCATTGTAACTAGCCGGCACCGGCATTGGTATCGTATCCTGTACCCGACTCAAGTCGTCCAGAAACCATTTGTCACGAACTCCCTGCGTTGGATTGGTGGGATCGGATTTAACAAAATTCCACAGGCCATCTAGCGAACGCACCTCGCGCGTTTCTGACTCTCTTGGATATAGCATACCGACAGTTGGTGAAATTTCTCTATTCAATATTACCAGTGCTATGGCATAGTGAATACAAAATCCAATAAGGCCCATGGCGATTAGTGATAAGGCTGGAAAGAGAAAAGTGAAAGAATGGTAGAATTAGATGATCAAAAGAAGATAGTTAAGAGTATCATTATGTTAATGTTAATAATTCAGTGAAATCAATTTTCATTTTGCAATCAAATTACAAAAGCTAAAATAGGTCCGCTCTGTATCAAAATATTATTCTCTTTTTTATCGCCCAGCAGATTGCAGTCATAAACCCATAATGTAAAAGACTACTTTTGTATTACCAGTAGGTACAAAATATTGGGTTATTTTTTTTAAAGATCACAGCGAATGAAATTACTTCTCTCATTACCAAGTAATGGGTAAAGACGACCCACTATAAACCCGCAAAGATTGCAAGATAGTCGATGTTTAGTGACCAAATAACACTATTCGACACATTTCGGGTAATGGTGTGAGGATGGGTAATTCCAAGTAGAAGTTATTAGTGTTGGGTTAGTAGAATAAAATTCCAGGCCAAACATCTTTTAGGGCCCTTAACCATACGTAAAGGGTCTCAAATATTTAGCTCTAACTTCTAACAACTTAAGATGGAACTATCAAATTTGATACAGGCCTATGGGTTACATGTAAAATCACTTGTAGCAAATATGGATCATGTCGGTCCATGTTTTGGTGTAGTCCCCATATTAGGGTATAACCCGTATTTTTTACATTTTACCCATATTTTTCATGCTCATTTCGACAAATTTTGATAATTTGAAGTCTTAGGAAGAAGAAGCCATCCTTGCCAAATTATCAGTATAGGAATCATATGAAGTTATCCCCTGATTAAAGCTATTTCCGGGGTCTTGGTTAATTTTTTTTTATTGATTTAGGCTTTATTTGGCATTGTGGCTTCCATGGGGGTGGAAAACTCCTCGCAGAAAATTTTTCAAGGTAGGTCAATGTTTCTTAGTAGGGTCCATATTAAGGCACCTTCTGATTTTATCTATTTCTAGGGTCTTCCTCTCAAAATGTAAGATGGAGAAACAATTGTAGAATCATTTGTGCAAAATATAGGTCAGGTCGGTACACGTTTTGATATAACCCATATAAAAGGGTATATCCCAATTTCAACTATTTTACAAAAAAAAAAAAAAAAAAAAACAACAGTATAGGCCTCATACGAAGATATCCCCTGATTTCAGATTTTTTTCGATATCTTTTCACCAAATTTTTAATTGATTTGGCTCTTATTTCTTGGTTTCTAGGTAGGTACCTCCTGATTTTACCTCTTTCGAGGGCCTTGAACACATTTTCCAATCGATTCGTTTAAAAATGTGGATTTAGGCTACTTTAGGGGTAGAGAACCAAGTCCACGTTCCCAACCAATTTTCTTTGGTGGGTGGACAATTCAAAATGCAGGAGATAGCATTAGGTCAGAATTGTTAAACCCCAAATGGGTTTTATTTTCTCAAGCCAAATTTTTTATTTTATGATGTAGGTCCCATATAGCCGTACATGTCAGGTCCACGTTCTCAATCTTTATTTTCTAGGGATTGAGAAAAAGTGAGAATACATAAAACGCTTTTTTGACTGGCTTAAGTCATCGACTGGCTTCTTCGTAGCAACAAAGGAGTTTCAGGATGACTTGGTTCGGTTTTGACCCTATGCTTCTTTGTTCTTTTCCGATGAAGTCAGCCATTTTAAATATCAGAAAAATATCGGATGAATGAGAATAACTGTATTTAATTTTCAATAATCCTGACAGAAAGCGGTCATAGCCTCGGGCCTGTATGTCAGTAGTTTTACGAAGCGTTTCTACAACCTCCTATTATACCAGGTATACCGTTTATACACAAAAACGTTGGGGTTCACGTCATATTTCATATGGAGTTTGCAGAAATAAAATAGGTTTGCGCATTCGAGAGAACATCAATTACTAACAACATGCCACTTTTTTAAACACAAGGTTTTGATTGGAGAGAAATATGTTTGGAGTTTTGTTACTCTTATGTACTACTACTGACCTAATTTGGAATTCCCTTAAAAATTCGACTACGTCTAATGAGAACAGATTTTGCAGATTGTCGATGTAAGATGAAAATCCATCTTACCTAAGACAAAATATTTCACTTCAACTGTTTTTCATTTTGCCTCCCACATTTCGTAACTGCACCAAATATTTAACCACAGACAGATGGCTTTCTTGATTTATAATGCCATAGCCACAATACTGTACTACAGCTGGATGGGGGTTAAGGCTCTATTATCTAACAAACAAGTCATTCAATTACCTGACATATGCATTTACAAAACGTTCTTTGAAATTTGTAATCATTTGTTCGACTGACGTAAAATATATAAAATAACTCTTCAAATAAATATCAGACGAGGTGTGACTCATTTTTTTAATATTTTCATTTGGGCTATCAGAGAAAGTAAAAGTCAGATCTTTTATGCTATCGACAAAAAACATGCGTACAAATAAAATCTATCTATGGAAAATCTAAGTGAACATGTTGGTATGGGAACCTATTATAACATATTTTGAGACTACTGTGGTATTATCATGATAGGCATTATCTTATCGATATTAATTATTACCTCTGTTATCAAAATACCCTTTGAAAATAGAAATCCAATCAATTCAATATGGTCAGAACCAAAAAAAATTATATGAACGCACTTGATAAAATATTCCGCTAATGAGTTATAAGCCATTAGTCAGTTAATGTTTTTGGGTCATACATATGCGTATGTTTGTATTTGAACTCAAATGATAAGAATTCACCTCAGAAAAAAAAAACTTGTAAAATTCTTCAAATTTGAAAAACAAAAATTGGTAGAAAAAATGGCAAAACTAGCTGCCTGTTGAACAGAATAATTAATTCAGAATATCCATGGTAGAAATACCATGTAGCAACATTGGCGAAAATTACAATAAACCTATTTTTTTGGACACTTGAAATCAGGGCGAATTGATTTGAAGTATAAAATTTGGGGCACATTGGCTACCTTATGTTGAATATACACTTTTTCTATCAAACTCTATAAAAGGCTAGCTTAACATTTCGATTTGAATTTGAAAAAGAAAACACAATATTACCACCATATGGTTTATTATCCATAGACATTTATGGTCCTTTGTTTTTTTTTTCAAAAATTGTGCTACAGATATTAATTCTTTGTGCATTTGTTTGTAACATCAATTCTCAATTTGGCAATCGGTAAGCCTGTTCATGTACTTTGGAAAGCAAATTTCAGATTGCATTTGTTTTTTAACTGAGTCAAAACATTGTACGGTTCATTTATGTATATATCTTCCTCCGAATTCGCATTTAGTATACACTAAATACTTAATATCTGCAAAATTAAAAGTATTTGCCATGCACAATCGAATTCAGCTAAGAAGTAAAGATGAAAACACATAGAACATCTTTTTTACTGGCTTAAGTCATTAGCTGGTTTTTTCGCATAAGTTGAAAGCAGTTTTAGGTTAACTTAGTTCAATTTCGGTCCATAATATATATTTGATCCCACTACTCTCCTTTGTTCTTCTACAAAAAAGCCAGACGATTATTTAAGAAAGCCAAAATATTCTTGTCTTCTTAAGGTGGGAATACATAAAGCGCTTATTTGGCTAGCTTCTTCGGAAATGAACAAAGGAGCCTAGGGCCAAAACCGAACTAACTCGACCTAAAACTCCTTTGTTCCTCTACGAAGAAGCCGGTCGATGACTTAAGCTGGAAATACATAAGGCTGGAAATACATAAAGCGCATATTTGGCTGGGTTAAGTCATCGGCTGGCTTCTTCGTAAATGAACAATGGAGTTTTAGGTTGACCTAGTTCGATTTTGGCCCTAGGCTCCTATGTTCATTTCCGAAGAAGCCAGCCGATGACTTAAGCCAGCCAAATAAGCGCTTTATGTATTCCCAGCTTAAAGCGCTTATCTGGCTGGCTTAAGTCACCGGCTGGCTTCTTCGTAAATGAACAAAGGAGGTTTAGGTTGACTTAGTTCGATTTTGGCCCTAGGCCCCTTTGTTCATTTCCGAAGAAGCCAGCCGATGACTTAAGCCAGCCAGATAAGCGCTTTATGTATTTCCAGTTTTAAGCCAGCCAAATAAGCGCTTTATGTATTCCCACCTTTAGCTTAAGTCTGTCAAATTTTGTGAAAAGCTTCCACATATATGTGTTATCCAATTCTATATTTAAATCCCCCTAAGGACTAGATATCAGATACTTCCTGGCAATGACTTGGCAAAATTTTGTCGACATCGAATCAGATTTAGATATAACCAGCATATACATTACTCGATCTTGATACTTGATATCAATTATGCATCAAACATGGTACGTTCAAGTATCTTTATTTGTTACCATACTGTCAAGTTCGGACTACAATAGTTTGATTTTTAATAAAATAGATTCAGATATAGCTTTAGCTTTCATATATATTTACCATCCAAATTTATAATTATGCCTTGAGACGAGAATACATAAAACGCTTTTTTGACTGGCTTATTCGTAGAGGAACAAAGGAATCTTAGGTTGACTAAGTTCGATTTTGGCCTTACACTCCTTTGTTATTTTCCGAAGAAGCCTGCCGGTGACTTAAGCCAGTCAAAAAAAGCGCTTGGTGAGATAAAAAACTGCAACAAAGTCGAACACCATAATTTTTACATTTTTTTAAATTTATTAAATGAAACAAAAAATCGGAAATAGCATCAAATTTTAGAATAAGTTTAGATTTGTTCGAATTGGTCACCTTTGACACGAATTATGGCCTTCAAACGGCCAATGAAACCGTCACACGCTGCCCGAATGATGCTCTGTGGTATTTTGGCCCATTACCGGCGAAGCGCTTACTTGAGGTGATCGACACTTTGGTATTTTTTAGTGCCAACCTTGCTTTCCAGAATACTCCAGACACAATAGTTCAACGTATTGATATCCGGAGATTTTGGTGGCCATTGTGCGCTGGAAATGAAGCGAGGAACCTCATTTTGTAACCATTCATGGGTGGCGCGTGCTGAGTGCGATGCTGCTGAGTCCTGTTGGAATGTCCAAGGTCAGCGGCCAGAATGTTTGCGTGCCCAAAGCTTTAATACACCCTCCAGAAAATTTTCACGATATTATTCGGCATTTATTTTGATGCCACCGTTGATTAATATGAGCTGAGAGCGACCATCGGCTGTTACGGCGCTTGAGTTCTGGTGGCCAATCGAAGGTGTACTTTTTCAGCTGACCTCTTTGGCAAGTAAATACGATCATTTTGTTTGTTTACAACTGCTGGACAAAGAATATTTTTTCATCGGAGAAAACCAAATTCGGTAGTTCACCAATTTCGGCCAAGCGAAGAAACTCTTTAGCTCTTTTGAGTCTATTTTCTTTCTGTGGCGGTGTAAGTTCTTGCACTTTTTGGAATTTCAATGGCTCATTTTTCAATATTTGCCGAATGGAATATTACGATATGTTCATCTCACGAATCATTTTTCGGCCACTGCGTCGCTTCTTTATTTTCCGAACCATTTCTGCTGATGTTGCTGTTTTCTTCCGTCCACTTCCTCGACGTATCACGGTAACGAGCAATCATGGTACAATGAAGAGAAGGTAGGTCAACTTTGAAAAAATTGCAAGTATAGAGGTCTACCTGTTTGGCTTGTAATGTCAGAATTAGTATCAAAACAATAAAAAAATCAAACAACTTGTTGCATTTATTTTGAATAAATAATTGAAAATCGCGATAACTGAATGAAAGGTCAACAATTCTTTTCAAAATCATGTACTATATATCTCTAAAGGATTATTTCGCTACAAAAACTAGATTTTGTCGATGCATGCGTTGAAATGAACATTTTGAAAACACACGAAATTGCATTTTTTCTGAACAATTTTTTTGTTATTGAAAAGAAAACACATACATAAACAAATAAAGATGACATATTAGGCCAAGAAAATAAAAAAATTAAAATCATATGGTAGCATAGCCCTACCTTGATATCATTGTACCATGCGAGCAATGATACGATACACAAAAGATTTTTTCACATTCAAATGCTGGAGTGCTCTAACGATAACCAATTGCGGGTTTCCAGCCAAATATAAAGAAATCACGCTTGAAGTCCATCACGAATAACTTTTTTTCTGTAAAATTCTCACCAAAATGCTTTTGTACGCTTGTAAACAATATAATGAGCTGTCACTGTAATATTTTTAGCAACTGTCGGGCGAGTGGCTTAGAAATGACAGCAGCCTGAAGTTGGTTGCATTTTTTTCATCGCACCCTGTATGTATTCTTACCTTTAGTGATTTTCCCTTTAGTATTTTTTAAGTGTTGAATACTGGGGCCTAATTACGGCATCTGCTATCGAATCCAGAATCGTATCGACATGAATTACGACTTGAATTTATTGTTAGGATGATTGAATTCGATCGTAATTTAGTATCGAATTTATCGATTTTGTTACATTTGAAAATGTCAAATTTGCCATCTTTATAGCATGTTTCCATTGAAAACCGAACAACGTTGTTCGCTCTCAGAATTAGGTACACGAATTAACCCGTTCATACGGCACGATTCGTAATTCATAGTAAAATAATTATTTTTTTCAAAAATTTTGTTTGTTGATTTGAATGGGAATTTATACAAAAATACATGAAATTCTCACTAATATGAATAGAAGAAATTATTGTTTTTCTTCCAAAGAATAATTATATCATTAATTTTACTGTTTTCATTCATGTTTTCAACTTTTTGTATTAATTTTGACATTTTGAACATATTTTTGTATTTTTCTATTTTTAAATTTTGCTGGAGAGACACTTGTCAACATTTTTTTCTGCAGTTACAAGCATTTTGAAAATATTGCCTCTTTTGTTTGCAGTTTTCTATGGAAATTTCAACTCGTGGACAAAATGCGTACCTCTAATGAAAGAGAAAACAAAATGTACTTTCGTTTGAATGTACATACGCCATTCAACATTGTAGTTTTCATTCATAATTTTCAGTCTTCCCAAAAATTTTTAAAATTTCATTAAAGTTTTTTAGTTTTAATTTTTAAATGTCATAATTTATTTTTTCGATAAATGCTCTCATTTTTTAGGGATGGGACATACTTTTTCGTTGTTCTGAGAGTGATTTGATTTGAACTATGTACAAATATGAGTGTTCGCTCAGGAAATTTTGTGTGAAGAATTAAGTAGTTTTTTCATAGTTAAGGGTCAAACAACGAATAGAGAGCGAATCAAGTGCAGTGGAAACGCCACATTAAGAATAAACAAAACATGTTCTTATTTATTTGGTGAGTGAAGAAAAGTGAAATTTTGCAAAAATGGATGAGGAATTGTGTTTTTTATGTCATCAGATTTAGAAGATGATTTCAAAATACAACATTCCGGGAGGTATGTATATATGATTTAAATGTATTCAAGTTTAATAATAAATATTTAATAATTTTCTTATTTTTAGTAATTGGTTGTATAGATGGAACGCACATTGGAATGCAAAAATCTTCCAAAAAAGAACATATGTTTTTCAATAGATGTGGATATCACTGCCTCAATGCCATGATAGCGAGATATTTAATTTAAGTCGCGATATTAATAACATTTAATTTGAAAATAGATTTGCGATTTGACCTACAACATTTGAATTAATAATAATTATTAAATTATTTAATATTTTTAAAGAAACCTACATTTTGTTTTTGAATTAATGCACAAATTATGCTCCAATCAGAATTAAACACTTTAAATTGTCGTAGACGATACAAAAATAGGGAAAAATCACAAAAAACTTGCATTCGCACTTCCATGTCTAGTACTCAATATCGAACGCCGTCATCCAAAAATAATATTACAATATCGTAACTTCTCGATATCGTATGCGGTAATAGACCCCTGGTAGCGTAATCAGTCGTAAGATTGTGACTGATTTAATTTCCTTTTTTCTTTAACCAATAAAGACTTTTAAACGAAGTCTCCATCATACATTTTCAACATACCGCACAAAATGAAATGGATATTCTTTAAAATTGATCTTCTTAAACAAACAATATCTATTTATAATATAAATCACACAGGTGTATATAGCTTATTATCATTTATATTACATTTATACTTACACGACACAAAAAAAGGTGTTATTTACACACAGGAACAACATTTCGCCCATGATAAACAAAAACACATGAAAAAAGATAAAATTTCAAATTGATTTGCATTTTCCATTTTTACACCTGACAATAACCACAACAACAGTATCAGCAACAATTACACTACTAACAAAATTTTCGCTAAATTGGCTTAGAATTTTACGCTGATCAAGTAGATATTCATTTTATTGAATATTTCGAGGAGTTATAAACGGAATTACAAAGTTATTATTTCCTCCATAGGTGGTTAACTTTTTGGCAACAGTGGGTTAAAAAACGCACGCACAATTCGTGTTTTGTTTCACTTTTATACATCTTCAGTTTGACCGAAATGAGACGTACACGCCCAGTCACTACATAGAAGTTGAACCAAATGGACGTACGAGTTTAGAAATGTAAATATAACTTTAATTGAAGTAAAAGCCGGTTTAATTAATAAGTGATTATCTAAGAGAAGCATTGTAAACTATTTCGTGTTAACTTTATTTAAAATAAACAAGCTGTCAGGTAATAAACTTATGCGATTTTAAAAGAAATAACTTTGAGGACAATAATTTATGCGCAATCTGACCCTTTGGAGAATCTTTCAGTGGCCTCACTGACATATCTCCTGGTCACTTTACGTAGAATTTGGTTTGGGCCCACTTTAAGGAAATTGTCAAGGATGTACCTTTGTTGTGTCCATTTTTGGAAAGAGTATCGAAAATACTTCCAGGCCACTTATGTCATGTTTACGTTTGAACCTTTTGTAGGGTTAACCTACTTTGAGAGGATTTATTTGAAGTAAAAGTAATGGATATGACAATTTAAATCCAAATCCAGTGGGTTAACCCTCATATACATAAACGTACTGTTACTTTAATTAACCAAACCCATCTGGTAATCACACAGTGGCTAGACCCATATTTCATATGGGGACTCTAAGGAGAAATTTGTTTGGGCTCTCTGTAAAGAAATGGTCAGGGATGTACTTTGAGTAGAATTAGGTTTGGGCCCACTGTAAGAAAATGGTCAAGGATGCACATTTGTGGTGTCAATTTTTGGATAGAGCGTCGTAGATACTTCTAGATCACTTATTTTGATAAGCTAAACCCGAATTTATTTTCAAGCACATATTCTCTGCTTTAGGATTTTCTAGCAACCTGAGAAACCAGTAAAAATTTAAGGTGTGGGTACATACGCAGATTGGCATCATGGCTAGGCATATTAATGTCAAATTATAAGGAGCGAGTAAAAAAGCATCTAAGTTCGGCCGGGCCAAACTTTTAATATCCTCCAGCATTTTGAAGGAACTTTCTGACATGAGTATTTTGACGAGTTACACACGGAATGACAAAGTTAGTATACCCTTCATAGAAGGGTGGAGGTTATAAAATGACGACAGGATTCGATGCGGCTCTGGCATCCCATTAGGATATGTCACAAAATATGCTATGGGAAGACTTCAAGCTGCTTATGTACTCCTCCCTTTATTGTTCCAAAAAAGGTGCGAATGATGATAACTCAACAATAGACAGACGGAAGCACTCAACAGTTTATTTTTTTATTACCCTCCACCATAGCATGGAGGGTATATTAAGTTTGTCATTGCGTTTGCAACATATAATATAATATAAATATTCATTTTAGACCCCACAAAGTATATATATTCTTCATAAGCATAAAATTCTATGTCGACTTAGCGATGTCCGTCCATCTATCCGTCTGTGCAAATCACTCTAGCTTCCGAACGAAATGAACTAGGTTGATAAAATTTTACTCAAACGTATAGTATGTCTGCAGGACTTTTGGTATTGAAAATGGGCCATGTAGGTCCATGTTTTGGTATAGCCCCCATATAATGGTACCTTCCTATTTTCGGTATCTTAGTGATTTAAGCGACATTATTCACCGTAATTGTTTCAAATTTGGTATTTAATGTTCATAATGGATACTACAGCCTAAGACAGAAAATTGTCTGTGCGGGTTCACGTCTTCGTATAGCCCCCATATAACGGTACATCCCGATATTCGGTATTTTGATGATTTTAACGACATTATTCACCGGAATTGTTTCAAATTTGGCATTTGAAGTTCATTAAAAGATATTTCGGTCTATGAAAGAAAATTGTCTGTGCAGGTCCACGGCTTTGTATAGCCCCCATATAACAATACCTCCCGATATTCGGCATTTTGACGATTTTAGAGACATTATTCACCGGAATTGTTTCAAATTTGGTATTTGAAGTTCGTAATGGATACTACAAACTGTGACAGAAAATTGTCTGTATAGGTCTTCGTATAGCCCCAATAAAACGGTACCTCCCTATATTCGGAATTTTGATGATTTTAGCTACATTCTTCACCGAATTTTTTTATTCAAGTTTCGCATTTGTAATGGTTTATGACAATAGTTGCCTATGCAGGTCACCGTCGTCGTATAGAACCTAATATAACGGCTACATTCGGTATTTTTAACATTTTAACAGAAGTTTTAACGGATTTTTTTGTTTTTTAGAATTATCAAATTCGTTCCAAATGGTGGAGGGTATTCAAAGATCGGCCCGGCCGAACTTACAGCTTTTTTTTACTTGTTTTTGTTTTTCAAAATTATCCATTTGACAACATCTAATTGTCAAAATGTATATTTATATTATAAATTTATATATAATTTTTTTAAATCCATTGTACATACACAAATCAGAGATGGGAACTTGCTTTCTATGCAGTGAAAATTGACAAGGTAAATTAAAGAAAATGCAAAGATGGGAATGCTTATTTGAAATGACTTTACCATCATAATTTTACCATGTGAAGAAGCTAAATTAAAAACGATTGAGATTAAATTACGAAATTGAAACCTGTTCGATCAGAATCTATAATATCCTTTATTGTTTTCCAAGAAATAATAGACAAATAAACATTCAAATTATATCGGAGAACTGGCTATTAGCATCAGATAGAAGAATCAACCGCCTAAATGCGCTTTACTTTGTAAATGCTGTCAATATTTTATTCCGCACTGTATAAGGTTTGAGAGTCAGTGAGCGAGAGAGAGATAGAGAGAGCAGAATACAAAACATATGCAAAATGTATTACGTCACTTCTTACGTTTTCATCTTCTTGCTTTCGACTGACTGCCTCCGACAGACAAATGTCTGGGGGAAATGTAAACAATACGACGAAGAGAGCCATAAAAGACAAGTGACAAAAATAAACATAAACAGAAGAAAAAAAAATCCGCCGCCAAAGAAATGACTTTTCGGCCCGACTAGTTAGTAACAGCTGATTTGCAGCGGTTGTCATAATTCTGGATATTTATTTTTTACTCATTGCTCTAATCACTACAAAAAGCAAACCAACCGTATTCGGAATGGAATTTGACTGATGACACACACAAATTCTTTTAGCCTTGGTTTAACATTTATTTTCAGCATTTCGAGCCAATAATTCGTCAATGTTATCAGAAGCGGGTTTGAATTGTTGTCGTTATTGATGACACTGCTGCTGTTTCTTGTTGTTGTGGTTGCTAAATTAGTAATTTGTTTCAATTTTTATTTTTTCAGACAAAAAAAAAAACACAAACATTTAAAAAAGCTACGTATTCCCCAGCCCATAATCAATGTGCCGACATTGCCTTTCGTGACAATTTCAAGCTTCTCGTCGAGTTATTTATTAACTTTGTTTTTGTTTTTGGAACCGCACGCACAAAACCCGTTGTTTGTCCACTCCGTTGTCTACGACTTGACAGTTCTCCGGTTATATGTGAACTGACATTTTACGTTATGACGAACCAGCAACTACACCAACCTGATGATTTTACGGCGAAATATAGTTTGTGTGGAATATTAGAGGCGAATACACATTCTCGTTAAGCGTTTATCATCTGTTGGATACTAGAACAGAAATATGAATGAAACTTTTTCCATAATTGTAGAAAGCTTTCACGGTGGGGAAATGACGGTTACAATAATTTCATTTAAATTGAGGATTTCAAAAAATTCGAAAGAAAGAAAAGATTTTATTTTTTCATAGAATAATAGAGAGATCTATAGAAACACACAATTAGCATTTTGGTTCGGGATTTATCTTTCCAAATACGTTAAGACAATTAAGAGTTTTAATCAATGATGTCCCTTTTCACCGTTATTATTTGCTCTCTATATTAATGACTTGGACCACTATATTGTTGGTGGTTTATTAAAAGAGAACATAAGCAGCAGACTTTTTTCATATGCCGATTATATCGTCCCTCTACCCGATAATATACAAATATTATAGAGAATTATCAATAAAGTGAAATGAATATTTTTGATAAATAAATGATTAGTTAAGGAACTAAAGACTCTGTCACAAAGTTTTATTATACCCTACATCAGGGTATTATATCTTCGTGCATTTGTTTATAAAATGAAGAAGGAAACGATAAAGACCAATAGTTACTTTTGAGGATGTTCATAGAATCACTCTCTGAGTCGATTTATGCATGTCAGTTCGTCTGTCCATGTATTTTTGTGAACAGGTTGCATTTATTATTGGATTGAGATGAAATTTTCCAAACAAAATTTGTTTGGCCCAAGGACGAACTGTATTGAAATTGGTGATAGTCGAATCAGATTTACGGAAAACGTACGTTTCCAATTGGTGGAACTCGGCTCCGATATATATTCTTATGCCTTCCACCATACATAGTGGAGGGTATAAATAGTACATAGTATGGAGGGTATATTAAGTCCGTCAATCCGTTTGTAACTTATCGGACTAATAATTTTAGACCCAACAAAGTATATATATTTTTTATCAAGTTCGAAGATGGGCTATATTGGTCCACGATATCGTACAGCCCCCATACAACGGCACCCCCGATATTCGGTATTTTGATGATTTTAGCCACATTTTCCAATGGAACTATCTGAAAATCAACACAAAGGGTTAATTCTGAGTACTTTACTCTCTGGAAGAGATTTGTTTATATAGGTTCACGATCTCGTATGGCCCCATACGGTACCCACTGATATTCGGTATTTTGATGATGTTAGCCCCATTTTGGCAACGAAGTTGTCTGAAAATACACACATAGAGTTCCTTCTGAGTACTTTATCTTCGGGAAGAGAATTGGTTATATATGTCCACGATATCGTATAGCCCCCCGATATTCGGTATTTTGATGATTTTACCCACATTTTTCAATGAAATTGTCTGAAAAGTTCCTTTTGAGTACTTTACCCCTGGAACTGTCTAAATAAGTCTACAATATCGTATAGCCTCCTTAAAACGGTAACCCCAATATTCGATATTAACCAAATTTTTTATAAAATTGTCTGAAAATCCACATAAGGATTTCATTCTGAGTACTTCATCCCCTGAAAGATTATTGTCTATATTGGTCCACGATATCGTTTATCCCCTATATAACGGTACCATCCTAGATTCGGTATTTTGATGATGATTTTAGCAGCAGTTTTCAATGGAATTTTCTAAAAATCCATACAAGAAGTTCTTTCCAAGCACTTTACTCCCTCTATCTATATAGATTCAAGATATCGTATTGCCCACATACAACGGTACTCCCTTTCCCCCAGAAAATTGTCTATGCATGTTCAGCTCTTCATACACGCCCCATACATCAGTAGCTTCCTATATTTGGTTTTTTTGATGATTTTAGCTACATTATTCACGGACTTTGAGCGACAGTATTCACCGGAATTGTCTCAAATTTGGTATTTGAAGTCCGAAATGAATACTACAGCCTAAGACCGAAAATTGTCTGTGCAGGTCCAGGTCTTCGTATAGGCCCCATATAGCAATACCTCGCTATATTCGGTATTTTGGCGAGTTTAGGTACAATACCCACCGAAATTGTTTGAAACGCGTATTTGAAGTTCGTAATGGATGCTACAGCTTATGCCAGAAATTTGTCTATGCTGGTCCAGGTCTTCGCACAGCTCCCATATAATGGTATCTCCCTATTTACGATATTTTGATGAGATTAGCTACATATTCACCGTTTATTTCAAGTTTCGAATTTGAATATGGTAATGGCTAATGGCAAACAATGCCTATGTAGGTCCACGTCGTGTAGACCCAATATAACGGCAATATTCGATATTTTTAAAATTTAACAGAATTTTTTAAAGATTTTATTTTTTTAAATTTTCCAAATTCGTTCCAAATGGTGGAGGGTATTCAAAGTTTGGCCCGGCCGAACTTACTCCTTTTTAACTTGTTTTATTTTGCAAGTTTCTTCCAAATGATGGGGGTTATTAAAAGTTCGGGCCGACGAACTTATTTACTATTTTACTTCAATTCATTAAAATTAAGGATACAACGACAATGTTGAAATTATTAACTTACTCGATTAGTGGCAACTTTTATTTATTATTTTAAGAATTATTTTTCTATTGTTTTACACCTGTTGTTTAATGCAGACTAAAAGCTAACTGGAAATGCTGGCTTCTTTTAAAGGCCAACAGCCAAGAGCCACAACCATAATTTTTGTTATTCCAATATCACAATAAAAATACCACTCAAAAAGTATTTAAAATTCAACGCGTATTGTAAAATATCCAGCTAGGTGCATTTGACCCATTTCTTTGACAAAAATCCAGTTCAGAACTTTTCTTGGCAGCAATGCAAAAATGCAACGACAAACACACACACACACACAATGAAAAAAGTAGAGAGAGCACATATGTATACCTTCTTTGGTATATTCCCTAACCTGAGTCAACATTTCAGGCTCTCCATTGACTTGGTTTGGATTTTTTTTCACAACCCAATTCTTACCATAGACTTCACATTTATTAATTTTTATACGCATTTCAATTAATCTTTGGCATCTAATGTTCGTTTCGAGATGGTATCTTTACTTTATTTTTAAATATTTTATTTATTTTTGGGAAAGACCAACAAGTTTCGTTCTGATAAGAGTTTGGCGCTAAACTAAAGTACCAAGTCCATGCAAAATTACAACGAGCCACCATGGCGTCAACGACCGTTTGTTTTGGACCTAATCTCAATTATCGAATGCATGGATTCCATTTGAATTTCCGTCTAGATGCGTGCGTTTGTCTCTACCTTTGCATTGTGGTCTCAGGTAAATACCCTCTCTATTCGGATTCCCTTAGAACAACAACAAATTTAAATGTAAATAAATAAACAAATTGATAAACCACACTGGTGTTTGGAGACAATGATACTACCGGAGGTCATATTTTTCTTCAAAAAAAAAAAAAAAAAAATCGAACTGAGTTCTGCGGTATATTTTTTTTTCTATAGGTAGGAATCCGACCTCAGTTCTGAACATGAAATGTTTTTCTATATAAAAAAGTCCGAAGTCTAAGGTATTCTATAGAAAAAAAAAACACAGTGCAAAAAGAAAACTGCCAACCAAAAGAACTATCGGCAGAAGCGTAAGCCCCAACCGAGACGATTTCTCGTCACAGAGTGCCGATTGCTTTTTCCATTAGGTTGGCTTATCTTGTAGAATTCACATTGCAAATTAATTTGATTCGACTGTTTTTTCTTCCACTTTCGCTTTTCGAATTTGTTTACATACGAATTGTCTTCTTAAGCCCCCTAGACGAGTAAACATACGTTTGTGTGTATTTAGGTATTTATAGACTGGTGATGGGTCATATCAATGACCATTTGCCGGCTGCAATGCCCCCTGCATACTTAAATCGATGACAAAAAAATAAGGTCAATTTTATCTCGTGACTGACTAATTCTTTGTCCACCAGTTGTCACGCTGAACGGTGGCGGTCGTCTTTGTGAAACGTTCTGACAAAACTCGGTCATCGAGCCTATCTTCTCTGCAATTCACTCGTTTTATCATTACAATTATAATTGTCAGTCTATTTGTATTGCGTTTTGTTTTCTAGGTTTCTGCAGAAGCGGAAGTGCGATGTGCATTTTAGTTATCTTTATTTTGATGAGAGTTACAAGACGGGAAGATATTTATATTGAAAATATATAAACAACAAGTGAAAAAAGCAATAAGTTCGAACCTCAACCATTTGAAAGAAATTTTAAAATTAAAAAAATACGATATTCAAATACTTATCTTGAAACAATTCCAGCTAATAATGTCGCTTAAATGATCAAAACTACGAATATATGGGGATACCGTTATATGGGGCCTATACCGAAACGTAAAACCTAAAATTCAATACCAAAAGTGCTGCAGACCTAATCTTAGTAAAATTTTATCAACCTACTTAATTTCGTTCGGAATCTTGAGTGATTTCCATAAACAGACATACGGCGGACATTGCTAAATTGACAATTTGAATTTTTTGCTGATCAAGAATATACTATGTGGGGTCTAAAATTTATATTTCGAGGTGTTACAAATGGAAAGACAAACTTAACTTACAGTGGTGGAGAGTATAGAAAGGCGGAATTTTCTTCATTCGCATTTGAGGCTATTTTACACATAATGTTATACAGGGTTTGCAAATTAACTATTTCTTTTTAAAAAGGATGTAGAAAAACTATTGAATATTTCCTCAAAATCCTTTAATTAATACGTACCTTTCGGCTAACAATAGATAGTAATGTCATCCAAGTGACTGCCTCCAAATAAAACAAATTGAAAGGGTTCCGATGAAACGGTGTGACACAAATCATAAAAATGCCCAATATATACAGTTATATAAAGACTATACCGAAAATTGGATCTATATAGGCAGTTCTCTGCGTGGATGCTTTTTATATACTTGGAAAACAGAAATCCAATTTACAGCAAATTTGGTTTAAAATTGTGAGTAAAACGCCCAAAACACCTGAAATCTGCCGGCATAATTATATGGGGGCCTATACCAAAACATAGACCTATATTGCCCATTTCCAATGCCAAAAATTCTGCGCACCTGAAATACATCTGAGTAAAATTGTATGAACGTACTTCATTTTGTTCGGAAGTTAGAGTGATGTCCATTGACGGAATTTTATGCTGATCAGGAATATATATACTAAAGTGGATATTTCGTATTACAAACTTTATATACCCTGAATATTATGGATATAGCAACCAGTGTTTGATTGGGGGAAATATCGATAATTTTCGTCTTTGGGTGACATTGCCGATATGCTGGCGTTTTGCGGGTGTGGAGTGGTTCTACTAGAAAAACGGCAGAATTTAAATGGAATATTGAATTGGCGGCTTGTTCAGACGTCCCTCAAGAAGTTCCATGACAAAACGATTCTTGGTCACAAGCCAAGCGTGTCGCATAATCGATGGACAACTCAGGTAAGTCTGTGGTCAGCTTCCTATTTCCGGGTACTGAAACCACACAAAGAAAGAAAGAAACTAAGACCTAAACATTCAAATTTGTTTGAGTCTGACAATTCTTATTCGCGTAGCAGCGCATCACCTGCCTTCTAATGAGCTGCTTAGACTGTTAGACCAGAAAAATTTGTTTATAGATAAAATTTTTAATCAAGTAGTAAGCCACTAGAAATCTTAATCTTAGTCGTAAGCCACTAGAAAAGAAAAAAGTTTCATATTTATTAAAAATAAGTAAAAAAGCAATAAGTTTGGCCGGGCCGAACTTTGAATACCCTCCACTATTTGGAACGAATTAGAAAATTATCAAAAAAAAAAAAAAATTCATTAAAAATTCTGTTCAAATTTTTAAAATACCTAATATCGGAAGGTGCCTATATATGGAGGGATATGCGATATTGTGGACCTATGTAAACAAATCTTTGTCTGGGAGTAAGTTCCCACAAGGAACTCCTTGTATGGATTTTCAGTCAATTCCATTGAAAAATGTGGCTGAAATCATCAAAATACCGAATATGGGGATATACGATATTGTGGACCTATATAGAAAACTCTCTTTCAGGGGATAAAGTACTCACAAATGACTCCTTGTGTAGAATTTCAGACAATTCTGTTTAAAAATATGGCTAAAATCATTAAAATACCGAATATCGGGGGTACCGTTATAAGGGGGCTATACGATATCCTGGAGCGATATAGACCATCTTCGAACTTGATCTGCCTGCAGACAAAAGAGAGATCTGTGTAAAATTTAAGCTTCCTATCTTAATTCGTTTAGACTGTAGCGTGAATACAACGGACGGACGGACAGGGCTAAATCGTCTTAGAATTTTACGCTGATCAAGAATATATATACTTTGTTGGGTCTAAAATGATTATTTCGATGAGTTACAAACGGAATGACGAACTTAATATACCCTCCATACTATGTATGGTGGAGGGTATAAAAATAATGCATGTCTTCCCTAGTCTTTGATGAAGCAACGCGTCTACACAGGGCTCATAGAAAATTCACGGAAAGCCCATTTATATATTATAATTAAAAACTATTGAAATCTAACGACATGTATCAGACCCCAGGTTGGGCGCTATTTTCTAGCAAAGGATGTTTGATCGGGAAAAATATCGTTATTTTTCGTCTTTGTGTGACGTTCACGGTATGCTGGCGTTTTGCGCGGATATGCCTCGCCAGACTTGGGGTGGTTTTTGTCACTCATTGACTTTTCGGTTGGTAAAAATTAGAAATTCATACCGGTCTTAAAGATCATAATAGGGGTTTATTAACCCCTTTTAAAAACTCAGCCATATACTACAAAGGGTATATATTATTTAATACGGGCAAAACGTTCTGGCTAGTGCGCAAGCTAACTCGTAAAGGGAATATCCGCTTTCGGCCAAACTTGGAGATGGGCAATATATCCCTACAAAAGGTCACTATTTTCAATGTAAATAATTTAGCTCATACAAAGTCCAAGAATCATCCGATTAGGCTCAAACCTAGCAAATCCTTATAAATGTATCATTGTAAATTTAGAAATTTAAGAAAATTCGAGGTTCTACACTATTATGCACATTTGACAGAGCTCCTTATAAAAAAATAACTATCTACACACAAATAGCCGAAAGTCGTTATACAGGAGCAAATCAAAAAAAAAACATATTTAAAGGTATAATCTCACAATCATTTTGGTGGTAAATATACTTTTTCTGTCAAAATGTTTTGACTTACTTTGACATTATCAAAAAGTCTATTTGGAGTAAATTTCTCTGTCTCCACTTTTTTTCTTAAATAATAAGAAATTAAAAAAATCTTACCAGATCTCCCCGACGGGGAATTGAACCCCGGTCTCCCGCGTGACAGGCGGGGATACTAACCACTATACTATCGAGGATGTTGTAAGTGGCTTGCTAAAAGCTTTACATTATGGCATAGTCCAAAATAATTAAGCACTCTTTATAACTATAGAAAGAAGAATATTTTACAACTCACACACACGAATGTGAATATTGGAATAAGCTATCAACAGATGGCGCTCAATAATAAATGAAATATTTTTGGAATTCTACTTAAAATGATTTAATCAAGGTAATCTGTAATTAGATGTATAATGAAATCATGGTAGAAGAATTCAGGTAGATGCATCAAAGCTTGCAAACATTGACATGTCAATAATGTTTTGTTTTTTGTTTTTTTTAAATAAGTAGATTTGTATATGTTTTCCTATACGATATTAATAGAATTCATTTTTTATAAGTTTGAAAAATTTTTCCTTCAAAAATTTCAATTCCAACATTGGTTTGACAGTTCATTGTACCAGTGGATGCGACTACCTGTATTCTTTTACCATGAATGAAATGAAAAAAAAAATCGACAGTGTTTTAAAGAAATTGATAAATTTTAAATATTAACTTTTAAGTCAATTTAAAATTTCAGGATATATGTTTCGGAATTTATCCATGCGCTAAAATGAAACTTTTTGAAAATTACCCGTTTTGAGACAAAATAAACTTTGTTGAGAAAAGCTGACAAATTATGGAAATAATGTTTTTAATAAATATTTGATCTTTTCCTGAACCTGCAAGAATTAACTGGTTTTGCAATTTATTTGATATCATGAATGAAAAATCGGGTATCGTAGTAAAAATGTTTACATTCTTTCAGTTCTGAAGCAGACTAATTGTAAACATTAAATCAAATTTATTTAGATATAGCTTCTATATACGATTGCAAAATTAATATAATGAATTATGCAAACAATTATAATTCTGAACCGAATTTTTGAATGCTGTGTTGGGGAAAATTTGAGATAGCAAATAATGCTTAACGTGCTTAGATGTATGGTCATATTTTGGAAGAAAAGAGTGCCATAAGCGGGTTTGGTGAACCTTTTATTTCACGTTTGCACCGATTTATTGGTCATACGATTTGACTATTCCTTTGAACTATTCCTTAGGGGGTTATATGTTAAAGCTCATGTCTATACAGATGAGCCGTCTTCCATTGATGAATTGGAAGATAACACTAAAATAACGATTTCATGCATTTTTTCTGAATTTGATGTGCTTTTCTTAAAAAATATATATAGCTCTTAGAAACCTGTGTAATAAATTTTTTAATCGGAGAACATTACACCTATTGTTAGTACCAAATAAAAATGTTGACTTAATTCCGCTGAACATCAAAATACCGAATATGTGCACCGTTATATGGCTATACAAAGACGTAAACCTGTATAGGCACTTTCATAGAAGTTGCGAATATCTGGAAGCAGAATTTTATGGGGAATATTTCCAAACTTAGACCTATATGGAGAAACAGTTATGTATGGCGGTTCGATTGTGTATATAACTTTTCTATGAGAGAAGGTGGTATCTATTGGCAATACCCAATACCAACTTTGAAATAATTCCTATGGACCTGCATACACAGCTTTTTATACCCTCCACCTTAGAAATGAGAGTATATTTAATTTGTCATTTTGTTTTTAACTCCTCTAAACATTCGTCATAACATAGTCAACATAAAATTCTAAGTCTATTTAACCATGTCCGTCTGCCTGTTGAAATCAGCGAACGAAAACAAACGAAACGATTAACGTACCGCTCACACGAAGTCACAAACTTTTCAAATATAGCATTTTCAGATTAAATGAAACCTTCTGCAATTCAAATGAAACTTTTTGCAACGGAAATGAAACCTTTTGCAGTGGAAATGAAACCTTTTACAGCGGAAATGAAACCTTTTGCAACCGAAATGAAACCATTTGCAACCGAAATGAAACTTTTTGCAAATCAAATGAAACTTTTAAATTTAAAGAAGGAAAAATAACAAAACATTTTTATTTTTAGTAGTTTTTAAATTAAATCAATTAATTATAACTAATATATTGACAAAGAGGATTCTTTATTGATTATAAATATCTACATTTATTTATATTATTTCTTAAATTTTCAATTATTGTAATAACAAATGGTTCTTTATTGATTTGATATAAAATGCTTCCATATTATTAAATTCCAAATACTTAACGCTAAAAAGAGAAATTTAAACAAATTTTGGTCTTTATAGGTATGGCCAGGACTGAAATGTAAAATTAAGCTTTACCATCTTAACCATTACCATTTAATCTTACCTATTAAAGGATTCCCGCTTCGCAGCTTTATTGATTATGGAGATAGAGCAGTCGTGATTTCAATAGGCAGATAAGTGGAAATCATTAAATCAACTATGATCATGATTGTATATACTTTATGGGGTCTACGACGAATATTTAGAGGTGTTACAAACCGATTGAAAAATTTAATATATTCTCCTTTTTTCGGGTCCTATGAAAAAAATACCTTGAAAAACTTTTTTCAATCTTTCTGCATCTACACTTGTGTTTTATGGAAGCTTTAAGAAAAATTTTATAAAAACATAGATATTAATAATCAATAAAACTATATAACTATATATTAGTTATAATTAGTTGATTTAATTTTAAACCTACTAAAAATAAAAATGTTTTGTTATTTTTCCTTCTTAAAATCTAAAAGTTTCATTTGATTTGCAAAAAGTTTCATTTCGGTTGCAAAAGGTTTCATTTCGGTTGCAAAAGGTTTCATTTCCACTGCAAAAGGTTTCATTTCCACTGCAAGAGGTTTCAATTCCACTGCAAAAGGTTTCATTCCCGCTGCAAAAAGTTTCATTTGGATTGCAAAAGGTTTCATTTAATCTGAAAATGCTATATTTTTCAATCCTTTTGTACTTCATACAAAACAAAAACAAATGTATTTAGAGTTGCCATTCTAACTAATGTTTTTATATATTTTTCCGTTGTATGCTAGACATAATTATAAGTTTTTCTCTTGGTGAAAGATCGAAGTATTGTTATACGTTTTCCATATTCCATTTTAAACAAATTTATTTTTTTTTCTTGCTACATAATTAAGGCCATCGCCAAACAAAACTGTGTTGCCTATATATTTTCAACTTAAAATCACGATATAGGCAACATTATTTAACGTAGAGTCAAAATTTGGCACAATAGTTTGTATTGTGTCTAGGATGGTTGGTATTGAAATTGGGATATATCGGTCCACATTTTGGGATAGCTCCCATATAGTCGTAGCTCCCGATATTCGGTATTTTGATGATTTCAGCAACATTTTTCCACGCATTTATCTAAAAACTGATGTTTGTAGTTCGGTATGGGTTCTAGTTCCGGTGGCGGAACATTTTATATATAGGTCCATGTTTTCTTATAGTCTCCATATAAGGGTACTTCACTATATTCGATATTTTGATGATATTTGCAACATTTTTCCACGGCTTTGTATAAAAAAAGTATTTGTAGTTCGTAATGGGTTCTAGCTCCGATGGCAGAACATTAAATTTCTAGGTCCACGTTTTCCTATAGCGCACATATAACGGTACCTTCGGATATTTGGTATTTTGACGATTTAAGCCACATTTTCTAAAAGATTTACCAACTATGATTATAGTTATAATTTAAAGTCGGAAGGAATTTATGTATGAACGGAATATCCTCCTCTGCATCAAGTTTTACTAAATTTGGGGAGGAATTTCAGTCTGAACCGATATCCATCAAAATCCATCTTACTTGTGCTGCTTTATACTCACAATAAACGTGAAATCGGATAAAAAAAGGTATTTTTATGCTATATCAGATAGCTAGCGCTAAATACCGTTGTTGTGGAAAACATTTTACGGGTGTGAGGGGCTTGAATACCAAATCTGATGAAACATATATATGGGACTTATGGCCATATCTTAACCGATTTTCACCAAATTTGATACACGCTAAATTCGTATGTGCCAAAATCCATTCAATTCGGGTTTATATTAACCATTTGGTGCACAATAAACTTGAAATCGAGTAAAGATATAAAATATGGGAGCTATATCCAAATTTGAACCGATCTCGAAAAATTTGCCAAAGGTATTTCTGAGATGTATTTGATATATTTCTCCTATCATCGATGTAAGTAAAAGTGCAAATCTGGCATATATGGGAGCTATATCTAAATTTTGACCGATTATGTCCAATTTCAATAGGCTTCGTTTATTGTCGATCGGACAATAAATGCGACCTGTGCTTTGTTTACAAAAATACATAGACAGACGGAGGGACGAAAAGACGGGCGGACAGGCACAAATCATCTCAAGATGTTATTCAATGCCGATCATTAAAATTAACTACGGTCAATTTCGCTCCCTTTTCTATGTTACAAACATATGCACAAAGACACAATACCTTGACCACAGTGTGGTGTGCGGCATAAAAGCAGTTTGGATAATTTCATCCCCTTAATATTTTGCCATCAACCGCCCTCCCCCAGTAATATGCTGTGACCCCAACTCCATGCTAAATTTCGTGAGGATCAAATCATAATTGAAACATGTAGCGTGATTACAAATAAACATGGATCGACGGACGGACACATACCTATTACTAATGGTATTAGTCGTTGATGCGTAGGGAAATAAAGAGACAATTTCTATTAAATATTTCAAAGAAGGTATTTGATATGATTTTCTTAATTTGTCAAGGCTTAGACAGCATAATGCAATCGAATGTAGTAAAAAAAATTATTAGAATAATAGAAGAAGAATGCGACTAATTTTCCAATTATCGTGGTTTCAACAACGAGTGCCAGAGAACGAACGTAGGAGAACGTCCAAATGTATTAAACGACTTATTTAAATAAACTATTAAAAGAAAACTTAAACACTTTGTTAATCACTGCTGTTTTATTAATACGAGACTTAACAGCAAAATTCCAAGAAACTTCTTAGTCAATCATAACAATATATCCCATATGGTCTAGTGGCTAGGATATCTGGCTTTCACCCAGAAGGCCCGGGTTCGATTCCCGGTATGGGAAATTGTTTTTTTTTATTTTTTGTAGTATTATTCTTCTTTTTAATAAAATCATGAATATTATTCACAAAAAAGTATAAAAAATTCACTTTTAGATGTTTTAAATTTTCCGGGTAAATGACTAATTGCAATAAATGACTATTGAACACATAGTTTGTACGTCAACACGGCGGAATGTTTTTTATATTTCATTATGATTCAAAAACAAGTTCAAAAGTATCAGTCGGTTTAGTAGACTCTCAATCAATGTTCGAATAGTCAAATTGCCAATATTGGCCCATGGCCTATTACATATAAAAAAATTGGTATGGCTTACTACTATAAAAAAATTGGTATGGGCAAAATTACAAGAAAATCGAACATTTATATCCAATTTGAGGGAAATCATACATTCATCTCAGGTTTCTGGTTAAAAGAGATATATTTAGTTATGGCAAGTTCTAAAGAATCGCTGACTTGTTTTGCAAGTCATGGCAGATAAAAGTATTGAAAATTGTAGCCCTTTGTGAGTGAGGTACCAGACGGGGTTCACAGATATATATCATCTGCACAACAGACCAAAAATGTTTGTGTGTGTGAAATTTGAAGAGTTTTGAATGCTTATTTCGCTTTCTGTGAGCGTTTTGTTTTTCAAAATCTTGTTAGCAAAAGAAATGGCCCGACCTCTGCCATCTTTATAACAGATCTTGACGAATATTCAAAATTTCTACCTTTTGTGGGGGGAGGTACCAGAAGGGGTGGACAGATATTTTTAATCTTGGTACCAGACCTTGGGTTAATCAAAATATTGGCATGTTTGAAATTTTAAGACAATTGGGATGTGTGCTATTTTAAGACAATCGGACTCTTACGTCACATTTTATAAGAGTTGTAATTATTCAAAATTTTGACATTTTGTGGGGGTACTTGATGGAGTGAACCGATACTGTCCAATTACGCACCTGACCTATCACTGACGCAAATATTAGGATTTGCAAAGTTGCATCAAAATCGGATTATCGTTTCTCTTTCTGTGAAAAAATACTTTTTTTTTTAAATTTCGACCTTTTGTGGGCGAGGTACCAGAAGGAACGGACCGATACATTCCATCTCAACACCAGACCTTGGGTTGATAAAAATATTGGGATGTATGGAATTTGATGACAATCAGACTCTTAATCCACATTTTATAAGAGTTGTAGTTATTCAAAATTTTGACCCTTTGTGGGGAAGGTACTTGATAGAGTGAACCGATATTGTCCATTTTCGCACTTGACGTAGTACTGACAAAAATATTAGGATTTGCTAACTTGGAGCAAAATCGGATTATCGTTTCTCTTTCCGTGCAGAAAAAATATTTTTTGAAAATATCGATCTTTTATGGGAAGGTACGAGAAGGAGCCAGACAGACGGACGGACGGACATCCCTAGATCGACTCCAAATGTCCTGAAACGGATTTGGTCCAAAGATACCTAGAGTGTAAAGCCGTTATTTCGACCAGGCACGTTTTGACCGTATCAAATGATATATACCTTCTGTAGCCATATGGCTGAGGGTATAAAAAGATTGTTTATAATTTTCATAATCGATAAAAATTATATACGTTTTCTTTCGTTATTTTTAAAATTTCGTAGGATGACATCAAAGCGAGCACCGTGTAGGTTCTCCAAGTCCAACCTTAAAACGATTAATTTAACTTGAGGTCCATAACTGAACTTTAACCATTAACAAATTGTTTGCGGAAATACATAATACGCTGTACATAGTTTGTTGCATTGTATTTTTTGTGATTTATTTTTCACACTCTTATCGCGATTTTCCACATTGTTAACCGAATGACACTGAATACAAACGACAAGAAAATTCAAAACAAATGAAAACAGAATCAAAGAAAACAATCGTAGAAACAATAGCAGAAAATATAGTGTGATAGTCACACGTAGCATTGACACTCAACAAAATAGGTAGGTCGGAGGCGGGAATCGCTTATTTTTTGACATTTTTATACATTTTAAATGAAATAGTTATTTTAAGGCTCAACAGTTGCTATTTTCTCTAATGTGATAGGTGTGGAAAATTGGACTCAATCGGTCCACTTTCAAGCATGGATCCTATATAAATTTAACTGTTGATTTTCAACTATTCACCTACGATTTAACATTTTCGATTCCAACAGGTACAATTTGTTCTCATCAAAAGGTTTCCAGGTTATAGTATTTTTCGCAGCCCCCTGTCATACCACCTACCAACATTTGGCTTCAGGAAAGTTATAATTTGGTTTCAGAGGGAACTAATATATTGGAGACTGAATCGATTTTCACTAACTTTAAATGAGATATTTTTATCTTTTATACCAGGATTATATTATATGGGGCCATACCAAAAAATGTACCAATTTAGACAACCTTATACTACAGGGATTGTTATCTATTGCAAGTTTCAAATGCCAAATTTAAAAAACTTCCGTGGGTAAATGTGACAAGGATTATCAAAATACCGAACATCAGTGGCTATCATTATATAGTGGCCATAGGAAACATGGATATAGATATTAAATGTTCTGCCACTGGAGTGAAACCCTATTTATATTTATAGACAAATCCGTGGGAAATGTGGCGAAAATCATCAAAATACCGAATATCGGGAGGTACCGTTATATGAGGGCTATGCGAAAATATGGACCTATACATACAATGTTTCACCACCGGAACTAGAACCCATTATGACCTACATATACCAATTTTAAGACAAATCCATGGAAAAGGTGCAAAAATCGTTAAAATACCGAATATCGGGAGGTACCATTATATGGGGGATATACGAAAATATGGACCTATACATGAAATGTTCCGCCAGTGAAACTAGATCTACATATACCAATGATCTACATATACCAATTTTCAGGCAAATGCGTGGAAAAATTTGTCTGGAAAACTACAAGTGGCTATCGTTAGAGCACTCCAGCCGACGCTGGTCGAAAAATGGCTCGTGACCAGAACATATCGCAATATTCCATTCGGCAAATATTGAAAAATGAGCTTGGGGTAAAGCCATTGAAATTCCAAAAAGTGCAAGAACTTACACCGCGACGGAAAGAAAATAGACTCTAAAGAGCTAAAGAGTTGCTTTGCTTGGCTGAAAGTGGTGAACTGCCGAATTTGGTTTTCTCCGATGAGGAGTTTGTAACAAACAAAATGATCGTGTTTACTTGCCAAAGAGGTCAGCTTAAAATGAGCACCTTCGGTTGGCCACCAGAACTCAAGCGCCGGTCAGGTGATGGTGTGGGCCGCCATAAAAGCCGATGGTCGCTCTCCGCTCGTCTTAATCGACAGTGGCATCAGAATAAATGCTGGATATTACAGCGAAAATATTCTGGAGGGCGTATTAAACATTTTGGCCGCAGACCTTGGACATTCCAACAGGACTCAGCTCCATCGCACTTAGCACGCGCCACCCAAGAATGCTTATAAAATGAGGTTCCTCTTGTGTATGGAGTATTTTGGAAAGCAAGGTTGGCACTAAAAAATACCAAAGTATCGATCACCTCAAGCAAGCGCTTCGCAGGGAATGGGCCAAAATAACGCAGATCAACATTCGGGCAGCGTGTGACGGTTTCATTGGACGTTTGAAGCCCATAATTCGTACAAAAGGTGACCAATTCGAACAAATCTAAACTTATTCTAAAATTTGATGCTATTTCCGAAATTTTTTGCTTTCCTTCAATAGAATTTAAAAAAAATTAAAAATTATGTGTTTGACTTTGTTGCAGTTTTTTTCTCACCCTGTATATGGGAGCCATAGCTATGTCTGAACCGATTTCACCAAATTTTATGTACTGACTGAATTTCGTTCAGAAGTGCCAAAATTCACTCCATTTGGACTGATATTAACCATCTAGTGTATCGAAATCTGAGACGATCTCGATAATATTTGCAAAAGTATTTCCGAGCTCTATAAGATATCTGGTACCGAATATCGTTCTTGTGAAGTGCATATTACGAATGTGACGGACTTAAAACCCCAAATCAGATGAAACATAGATATGAGAGCTAAAGCTATATCTGAACCGATTTTCACCAAATTTGATGTACTTGCTTTTATTATTTACAGATTCCCAATGAACGGTTTGCAATGATCTCCCTTAATGTCACAAGGAACAACAGAAACCCCAAATCATTCGAAACATTTTAATTAATTTTTTATCAGTGTACTTTTCCGCCGCATGTGACATACGCCGGATGACACTGAAATTCTTTGAAAATTCAATTTCTTACCTTTTCTTTCTCTCCGATAAACAAATGGTTTTTTCTCTGTGATGGACACTGGACACTAATAGGTTAGGTTATTTAGGTTTCAAAGCACACATTTATCGATTTGAATATTAAATAAAGACACAAAATAATTATCTTCGAATAATTTAATTGATTAAATAATCCAAAAAAAAAAAAAAAAAAAAGAGTTACGTTGCCAAAAATAATGCCCGCACAACAAATTTATTGCTGGATTTCAGCAAACATTTCACTTTTTTCCAACTCTGCTCCTATCAAATCAATTGATATTCAGTTTGTGGCACTTTTGATACGGTAGCAACATTAGGTGGGTGCATGCAAACAACAACAACCAGCGACGGTAGCAGAAAACAAAACAGCAACACCAACACCGACTTCAACAATCAAAGGTTTTCTTTAGCGTTTCAAGCCCCGTTTTATTTTAATTCTGTTAAACGCTTTTTTTGTATCGCTTACAACCTCTCCCGTCCAATTTGAAAAACCAACTGAAGCTCGTAACTCAAAACTAACCCTTAAAGAGGCGGAGGTTCGTGCATCACAACTTTGTTGAATTCCGCGTCTGACCATAGCATAAAGAAGAGGCGCAAAAAGTACGTGTCCGCAGAGAAATAAACCAAAAACAAAATCATGTTAACATATTTTTAACACTGGTCTACAAAGTTTCTCTATTGAACGTACATTGAAAATAGTTAATTTTTAGAAATTTAAAATTCAGTTATAGTAGCTATGGTAGAATTAAGAAGGTAAAGTCATGCAATCATATGTTTACAATTTTTTCAAAATTATTTATTTGACAACATCTCATTATCAAAATTTATGTTTACAAATCCATTGTATAAAGACGAATCAGAGTTGAGACCCTGTTTTCTGTGGAGTGGAATTTTTCAATGAAAGTTACAGAAAATACAGAGATGGGTAAGCTTATTTGA
The DNA here is from genome assembly GCF_030504385.1 of Musca domestica. Taxonomy (NCBI): domain Eukaryota; kingdom Metazoa; phylum Arthropoda; class Insecta; order Diptera; family Muscidae; genus Musca; species Musca domestica. The sequence continues at coordinate 790,695 of NW_026712347.1, forward strand.
AGGACTTTACCTTCTTAATTTTAACATGGGTTTAACCTTATTTTATTTAAATTACGTATTGCATTTTCCATCTGAACCACTCTGATGTCTTCAAAATGCTATCTCTTTGTCTGAAATGTACCAAAAATATGAATCGATTAATTTTATATAGAATTAGATGTAATGTTTTCTGAAATTCTGACTTGTGTGAAAATATCGTCACAGCTGGTGCGCAGATAACTCTCGAAAGCAGTATCCGATTTGATCTAAACTTAGACCGAAATCGGAGATATGCAATATCACTCCTTTTGGTACCTCCGCCACTAAAGGTTAAAAATTTCACAGAAAATAATTTACAGAATAAAACAAGAAAATGTAATCCAATTTTGTGCAAACTTTGTAAATCCCAATATTTTTATCACTGCTCGGACAGGTGCGAAAATGGTCAATATAGGTCCACTCTATCATGTACCTCACCCACAAAAGCTGAACATTTTCAATAATTATAACTCTTATGAAATGCGATTCTTTTCAAATTTCGCACATTCCAACATTTCTATCCACACAAAATCGTATGTGAATACAGAATATTTCGGACCACTCCTTCCGGTACCTTCACCACAACGGGTAAACATTTTGAATAATCGTGAAGCATAAAACGCGAAATTAACATCCGATTATTTTCAAATTTCACTCATCCCAAATTTCTACTGGTTTAAGATCTGGTGTAAAGGTGGTAGATATTGTTCAACTCCTTCTGGTATCTCCCCACAAAGGTGTCCAAATTTTATTAAACCTTGAGGGTCATAAAACGCAAAATGAGAATACGATATTTTCAAACTTGGCACATTATAATATTTCTATTAACACAAGGCTAGGTGGGAAGATCCATCCCCACTACGGGTCAAAATTTTGAATAACCATGAAGCTCATAAAAATCGAAATGAGCATTCGATCACTTTCAAACTCGGCACATCTCATTATTTCTGCTAACACAAGATCAGCTGTGAAGATGGTAGATATTGATGAACTCCTGCTGGTACCTTTCCCACAAGGGTCAACACTTTGTATAACCATGAAGCTCATAAAACGCAAAATGAGAATCCGAATATTTTCAAACTTGGCGCATCTCAATATTTCTATCAACACAAGACTAAGTGGAAAGATGGTATATGTCGAACTACGTCTTCTGGCACCTCACACACAAAGGGTCAACATTTTGAATAATTTTTACTTTTATAAAATGTGAAATGAGAGTTCGAATGCCTTCGAATTTCGAACATCTTAATATTTTTACCAACAAATGAAAATCTGGAACGTTGTAATAGTTATATCTGTCTTAGGTCAGATACGATATAAAACCAGTAAAGAAAGTCCTAAAGTCGGGCGGGTCGATTTTATGATACCCTACACCACTTTGCTAATTTAGTTGAGCTCCACATAACAATTAAAAGTTTTTATGGGAGAATTCAATCATACACGCTATAATTATAATTTAAAGTTCAAAGGACTAAATATGCCGAAGCATTTGTATCTTTTAAATTCGGACTTGTATTGCCTATATGGTGCAAAATTAATTTGAAATCAGATAAAGATATGTATGCTATATCCAAATCTGAACCGATCTCTATAAAATTTGGCAAAGATATTTCTGAGTTGTATTTGATATATTTCCCTGAATATCGTTGTTACGGAGTGCATATTACGGCTTTGGGTAACAAATACTAGAAATCGGATGAACAGTATATATGGGAGCTATAGCTATATCTGAACCGATCTTCACCAAATTTGACATACTAGCTTCTAGACTCAATTCGTATGTGCCAAATTCTATCCCATTTGGGATAATATTAGACGTTTGGTGCACAATAAAGGGTAAATCGGACGAAGTTATATATGGGAGCTATGTCCAAATCTGAACCGATCTCAATAAAATTTAACAAAGGTATTTCTGAACTATAGTTGATAAATTTCCCCAAATAGTGTTGTTACGGAGTGCATATTACGGCTGCAGAGGACAAAAATAACAAATCGGATGAACAATATATATGGAAGCTATAGCTATATCTGAACCGATCTTCATCGAAATTGGCATATTACTTTCTAGACTCAATTAGGTCGTGTGTGCCAAATTCCGTCCCATTTGGGCAAATATTAGACGTTTGATGCACAATAAAGGGTAAATCGAACGAAGTTATATATGGGAGAAATATCCAAATCTGAACGTATCTCGATTAAATTTGGCATACTTATTTTCAGGCCTAATTTGGTTGTATGTGCGAAATTCCATACTATTCGGGCTGATATTACACGTTTGGTGCACAATAAAAACCAAATCGGACTAAGATATATATGGGAACTATATCTAAATTTTGAATTTCGGTAGGGTTCGTCCTTGGGTCAAACAAATGATTTGTGCAAAATTTCATCTGCATCGGTCAATAAATGCGAACTGTACTTGGTTTACAAAAATACATGGACAGACGGACGGACGGACATGCATAAATCGACTCAAAATGTGATTCTATGCAGATCATCAAAAGGAACTATGGGTCTATCTCGTTTCTTTTTGCCTGTTACAAACAAATGCACAAAGACATAATACCCTGACCACCTTGTGGTGTAGGGTATAATTATTCCAGTGACAGGTCATTATATTGTTTACAAGCGCACAAAAGCATTTTGGTGAGAATTTTCCAGAAAAAAAGTTATTCGTGATGGAATTCAAGCGTGGTTTCTATCGTTAGAGCACTCCAGCATTTAAATGTGAATAAATCTTTTGTTTCTCGTACCATCGCTTGTTTCCGTGATATTGGTGGCGTAGCCCGACGTCAAGGAAGTGGACGGAAGAAAACAGCAACATCAGCAGAAATGGTTCAAAAAGCAGAGAAGCGGTTTAATCGAAACCCGAGTCGTAGTGGCCAAAAAATGGCTCGTGAGCTGAACATACCGCAATATTCCATTCGGCAAATACTGAAACATGAGCTCGGGGTAAAGCCATTAAAATTCCAAAAAGTGCAAGAACTTACTCCGCAACAGAAAGAAAATTGACTCAAAAGAGCTAAAGAGTTGATTCGCTTGGCCGAAAGTGGTGAACTGGCGAATTTGGTTTTCTCCGATGAGAAAACATTCGTTGTACAGCAGTTTTGTAAGTAAACAAAATAATCGTGTTTACTTGCCAAAGAGGTCAGCTGAAAATGAGCACCTGCGGTTAGCCACCAGAAGTCAAGTGTCGACCATGGTGATGGTGTGGACCGCCAAAACAGCTGATGGTCTCTCTCCGCTCGTACTAATTGACCGAGGTATCAGAATAAATGCCGAATATTATCGCGAAAATATTCTGAAGGGTTTATTAAAGCCTTGGACACGCAAACATTTTGGGCCCAGACCTTGGACATTCCAACAGGACTCAGCACCATCGCACTTAGCACAGGCGACCAAAGAATGGTTACAAAATGAGGTTCCTCGCTTCATTTCCAGCTCACAATGGCTACCAAAATCTCCGGATACCAATCCATTGGACAATTGTGTCTGGAGTATTTTGGAAAGCACGGTTTGCACTAAAAAATTCCAAAGTGTCGATCAATTTTAGCAAGTGCTTCGCCGGGAATGGGCCAAAATACCGCAGAGCAACATTTGGGCAGCGTGTGACGGTTTCATTGGCCGTTTGAAGGCCATAATTCGAGCCAAAGGTGACCAATTCGAACAAATCTAAACTTATTCTAAAATTTGAGGCTATTTCCGACATTTTTTGCTTTCATTCAATAAAAATTAAAAATATGGGGTTTGACTTTGTTGCAGTTTTTATCTCGCCCTGTATATTGGAAAATGCTTGAAGGCTACTTTACTTTGGTTAATTTATTGTATTTTGACTAGCAGTTTGTGAGCGGAACTTGATAAATATATGTTTGCAAATAGCACTGAACTGAACCGCAGCGAATCAAAACCACGGTTCGAGTCTTAAAAATCGTGCCATGGTTCAAAATTTAATGTGAACCACTGAACTTGAGCCTCAAATAAGAAATTTGAAACGATTCCGGTTAATGTCTCTAAAATCTTCAAAGTCCCGATAATCGGCATCGTTATTTGGGGCCTATACGAAGATGTGGACCTGCATACACAATTTTTGTCATAGTACCCATTACGAACTTTAAATACAATATTTCAAAAAAAAAATCCGGTCGAAACTGTCGCTAAAATCATCAGAATACCGAATATCGGCAGGTAGCATTATAACGGGGATGTGCAATATCGTGGTCTTATATAGACAATTCTCTTCTAGGGGGTAAAGTGTGGATTTTCAGTCAATTCCATTGAAAAAATTGGCTAAAATCATCAAAATACCGAATATTGGGGGCATATCGTTATATGATGGGCTATACGATGTCGGGGACCGATATAGCCCGTTTTTGAACTTAACCTGCCTGCAGAAAAAAAACTGATCGGTGTCAATTTCAGCTTCCTATCTTCATTCGTTTTGACTATAGCAGACAGACGGACGGACGGACAGAGCAAGATCGTCTTATAATTTTATGCTGATCAAGAGTATCATCTGTCGTGCGTATTTCGATGAGTTACAAACGGAATGACGAACCTAACATACCCTCCATATTATGTATGGTGGAGGGTATAAAAATATTAGTAAGGTAAATATTTATCTTATAAGAATATAAAGTGCTAAAGCAGAGCTAGTTGTTGGAAATTGTGGCAGAAACATCTGAACTACCGAATATCGGGAGGTACCGAAACTCATCTGAAACATACAAAATACCACAAATCGAGAGGTACCATTAATGGAGTTTATATTAAACAGTAGAGCTTTATCTAATCACTTGTTTGGAAAATGTGGCAGGATTCTTCAAAATATTGAGCATCAGACGTTTCATTAAACCCTACCCAAAAGTAGTTTTTACAAAACATATTAGTACCACAAATTAAATATTCTGAATCCTATTTTATTTAAAAAAACGGAGACATGAATAAAAACTTCTAAGAATAATAAGAATAAGAAGTAGGCGCTAACAGTGACAAATTTTCACAATTTTAAATAAGTGTTTCTTACGTAAGTGAATATCGAAGGAAACCTCCATTCAAAATAGAGTTTAAAAATGTTTACTCACAAAAAACCCATTTAAAACCATTTAAACTTATTTTGCATTCACTTTTTTCGCTTAATATAATATTCAAATATTTTGCAGAAAAGTGTATTCGGTTAAGAAAACTGTCACATTTTTGCAATGTTTGTTGTTATCATATTTCATGGTGTTGTTGTGTTTGCACATATCGAAGAAAGCTATTGTGTGCGGACATGAATGAAAATGGCTTGTCTTAATTTCAGTTAGCCAGCCAGCCAGTCCGTCAGTCATCTATTTGTTTTTGTTTTTATTTTTCAGTTTATTTTATTTTGAAAATGTAAACAAATAAAGTTGAAACGACCATCTGTTGTTGGGAGGGGAAGAAGCGGAAATGTAAATAAAGGCACTGGGTGATGCAAAAAAAGTGTAATTTGTAGCTGTGGCAATGCTGTATCAAAGCTGGCAAGAACCGCTGGGGTTAAGTCGAAACTAAGTAACGTAGTTGGGACAAAATCCACGGAAAACCAGCGAATTCTACAACCATAGAAAAGAAAACATAGTTTATATTTTTGTCTACAGGGGAATAAATGAAGTAGATTGATATAGGACCAAATTACCCAAAATCAATTTCACAAATGTAATTTAAAGCAAGTAAAAAAGTTGTAAGTTCGGCCAAATTCGCAACGAATTTGGCAATTAAAAAAAAAAAAACAAGTAAGCAAAGGCTACAGTCGAGCGGGACCGACCGTTGAATACCCTACAACACTATAATAAACGATACAGTTTATATAGGCGAGATACTCGAAAGAATTCCACAAGATATTGTAACAAATAATAAAAGAAAACCATCAGGTTTCGTTCTCTAATTTTCGAAAAATAGCAACTTTAACTAATTTGCTCATTTCCAATTTATTGGTAGATGTTGCACGTAAATGGTCTTCCTAGATCTGGAACCAATATTTCCCGAAGACCTATAATCTCTCAGAAGTGGCAAAATATTAACATTTATTATTGATTTTTGACTGAAACGCATCTATATGAGATACAGACATTTGACTATGTTCTTCAACGAAATAGTCAGAAGTGCATCTTTCCTGTATTTGTGAATTCTCCAAAAAGTCACTGGAATGGACATTTTCGTATTTTGTCTACAAAAGTTGGCAAACTATTTCACATATTGAATATTTTTGAATGGCCATCCAAAACTGCTTGGCTTTTTGCAATGCCCGTAACCCCCTTTCAAATATGCGTGAGGATCGGGCAGTAATTACGACCTGCTGACAATTTGGAGTCCATTCCATTTGTCCATTTCAACCCCTAAATATATGGCGATCATCTCCAAAAAGAGTAGGCTTCTATTCTAACCCTCATCTGATCCCCATTTCGTTAAGATCGGGCCATAAATGCGATCTATATATGATATCCTGATATCCTAACTACTTAGTTTTGTTAGCTGTAGAAATATTACCAAATGTTTAATTCAAAATTAAAATATGCCAAAAATATGACAAAATTGAAAAAAATATGAGAAAATGTTACAAAATCAATATTTTCACCTTTAGAGAGATATTATTATGCGATTTTTAGACGTTGTTTCTTTCCTGCCAAGAGGCCATTCCGAATTAATGAGAATTGTCGAAATCAGTTCAGCCGTTCTCGACATATAAGAGATCTTTGAAGCATAGTGTTGTAGGGTATAAAAAATAAAATCCATTAAAAATTCTGTTAAAATCTTAAAAATACCGAATGTAGCCATATATTAGGGTCTATGCGACCACGTGGACCAGCAAAGGCAACTTTTGTCATAATGTATTGCAATATTAAAATGCGGAACTTTGAAAAATATCTGTTTATAATGTAGCTAAAATCATTAAAATACCGAATATCGTTGGGTACCGTTATATGGGGGCTATACGAAGACGTGGGCCTACATGACCCATTTTCTGTCTTATGCTGTAGTATCTATTACGAACTTCAAATACCAAAATTGAAACAATTCCGGTGAATACTGTCGCTAAAATCATCAAAATACCGAATATCGGGAGGTACCCTTATATGGGGCTATACGAAGACGTGGACCTGCATAGACACTTTTCTGTCTTAGGCTGTACTTTCCCTTTCGAACTTCAAATACCAAACTTAAAACACTTCCGGTGAATAATGTCGCTAAAATCATCAAGAAACCGAATATTGGGAGGTACCGTTGTATGGGGGCTATGCCAAAACATGGGCCTACATGGTCCATTTTCAATACCAAAAGTGCTGCAGACATAATATAAATTTGAGTAAAATTTTATCAATCTACTTCATTTCGTTCGGAAGCTAGAGTGACAGACGGACATCGCTAATCGACATATAATTGTATGCTGATCAAGAATATATACACTTTGTGGGGGCTAAATTGTATATTTCGAGGTGTTATAAACGGAATGACAAACTTAATATACCCTCCATACTATGGTAGAGGGTATAAAAAGGTGGGAAGGTGTGAATTCATTTAAAAATTTGGATATTACCCTCGAAAATCTCAAATCAGATACTGTAATATGATAGCTATTCTTATTCTCAATTTGAAATATTGAAAATATATAATTTTGTATCCCACCTGGGCTTTTCGACAGGCCATATCAATATCTTATTAAAGTAATAACTCGTTCCCCGCTAAACGGCTATAAAATAGCGTTGGCGTTTTATTTGTCACCAAATTAACCATTAACAATGCATACAGTTCGATTAACATTCGAAGCATTGTTTGTTCCTTGGAGCACGGGTGCTTAATGATTATGACACCTATTTTGTATTTGTCACGACCTACAAAAAAGTCTCCTCCAATACCATCAAAACTTAATCTCTTCTCTTCAAATAGCCGCGGTGACATGTGAGTGCGTTTGTTTTGTTTTAATTTTGTAAATGACTCGAAGCAATTTCGAAAAACAAAACAAAGAACTATTTGGGGATAGGTGATTGGATTGTTTGTATTTTTTTCATGGCTGCCGAGGTAATGGTCTGCCAGAGTATTTTAAGAATTGTTGAAAGTTCAAATGAATAAAATTTCGTTTGGGGAAATGTAAATATTTTGAGTTTGAGCAATTAAATGGACCATAGATGTTGTAAATTTTAAAAGATAGGCGGATCATAATTCGGGTTTTTTGAAAATTCGTACTATAAGGGTATGAAAAGTACTAAAATAAACTACAATTAAATGCTTTGTATTGGACAAACGGAAAAAGCTAAAATTCTGAAATAAGAGTCACTGATGGAGTGCAGGATAGTACAGGGTTGCCCATATTCGTCGGACCATTCCAATCAACGAGGCTTGTCCGCAGGCAACATTCTTTGCGTCAATTGAATTTTGTACGGGAACAAATGCAAATCAATGCGAATAATCCGTTGTAAAGTGGACCGAGCCATGCCCAACTGCTGAGAACGGCGTTTTTGGAATGTTCTTGGGGACCTCTCAACACTGGCTCGTACGGCAGCGATATTCTCGGCCGATCGCCTTGTACAAGTGCACGAAAAGTACTAAATAGTACTACATGGTGAGATGAAAAGACTGCAACCAATTTCAGACTGTTGTCATTTCCAGGCCACTCGTCCGACAGCTGTTAAAATTATTCCAGGGACAGCTCAGTATAGTACTATTTACAAGCGTACAAAAGCATTTCCGTAAGAATTTTCCAGAAAAAAGGTTACTCGTGATGGAATTCAAGCGTGATATTGTGATTTCTTTATATTTGGCTGGAAAACCACAAGTGGCTATCGTTAGAGCACTCCAGCATTTAAATGTGAATAAATCGCTAGTGTCTCGTACCATCGCTCGTTACCGTGACACTGGTAACTTAGCCCGACGTCAAAGAAGTGGATGGAAGAAAACAGAAACATCAGCAGAAAAGTAAAGAAGCGACTTGATCGAAACCCGCGTCGAAAAATGGCTCGTGAGTAGACTTGAAAGAGCTAAATAGTTGCTTCGGCGAAAGTTGTGAACTGCCGAATTTGGTTTTCTCCGATGAAAAAAATTCATTATCCAGCAGTTTGTAAACAAACAAAATGATCGTGTTTATTTGCAAAAGAGGTCAGCTGAAAATGTGCACCTTCGATTGGCCAACAGAACTCAAGCGCCGGCCATGGTGATGGTGTGGGCCGCCATAACAGCTGATGGTCGCTCTCCGCTCGTAGTAATCGACCGTGTCACCAGAGTAAATGTCAAATGTTATTGCGAAAATAATCTGGAGGGTGTATTATAATAGTATTGGACCTGCAAACATTTTGGCCGCAGACCTTGGATATTCCAAAAGGACTCAGCACCATCGCACTCAGCACGCGCCACCCAAGAATGGTAATAAAATGAGGTTTCTCGCTTCATTTCCAGCGCACAACGGCCACCAAAATCTCCGGATACCAATCCGTTGGACTATTGTGTCTGGAGTATTTTGGAAAGCAAGGTTGGCACTAAAAAATGACAAAGTGTGGATCACCTCAAGCAAGCGCTTTGCCGGGAATGGTCCAAAATACCGCAGAGCAACATTCGGGCAGAGTGTGACAGTTTCATTAGCCATTTGAAGGCCATAATTCGTGCAAAAAGTGACCAATTCGAACAAATCTAAACTTATTCTAAAATGTTATACTATTTCCGTCCAATATTTGTACGAAAAATACTTAATGGTACTAAATTTGGTATTGGGTAAAGGGATAGGACCCTGCCGTTGGTTGGTTTGTGCTAAAGAGGTGGTTTAGAAAATGTGTGCTACAAAGGCACGGAAAGTATTAATTGTACTATATTTGGTACAATATTGGGTGAACAGATAGTGCTTAAAATCGGAATTTGGTGGTTGGGTGGCTGTTCATGTGTAGCCTGGGCATATGGAGGTTGTTTCGGAAATGTGTTCTATAATTGTACAAAAAAGTACGGAATAGTACTTGATTTGGTATTGAGTGAAGGGATACGTATAATATTTTGAGTTTTGACTGAATCCTGAATCCTGATAGGTGTCACTATTTGTGTCTGGAAGTGAGATATTGAGGTAGTTTAGGAAACGTGTAGAATTTGGTATTTTGTGAAGGAATAGAGCTGAAATAATGAAATTTGATATAAATGTCACTGTTGGTGTCTGTGTTTAACATATGGAGGTGGTTTCGGAAATGTGTACTATAAATGTTCGTAAAGTACTAAGTGGTAATAATTTAGGATTGGGTGTAGGGATAGGGCTGGAATCTCGAAATTTAAAATGTATTTCTCTGTTGGTATATCGAATTAAGATATGGAGGTGGTTTTGGTAATGTGTACTATCATTGTACGAAATGTACTAAACAGTACTTAATTTGGTATTGGGTGAAGGAATAGAGCTGAAATCCTGAAATTTGATGTGAATGTCATTGTTGGTGTCTGTGGTTACAGTATTGGGGTGGCTGTGGAGATGGGTACTACAATTGTTCGAAAAGTACTAAGTGGTACTAAATTGGAAATTGGGTGAAGATATTGGACTAGAATCGAGAAATTTGATATTGAGATCTTTGTTGATATCGGAAATTGAGGTGGTGATGGAGGTGGTTTGGGAAATTTGTACTATAATTGTACGAAATGTACTAAATAGTACTACATTAGTTATTGGTTGAAGGAATAGAGCTTAAATCCTGAAATTTGATGTGGATGTCATTGTTGGTGTCTGGGGTTAAAATATGTAGGTGGTTCTGGAAGTATGTACTTTAATTGTACGAAAAGTACTAAATGGTGCAAAAATTTGGTATTGGGTGTAGGAATGGAGCTGAAATCCTCAAATTTGATATAGATTTCACTGTTGTTGTATGTTGTTAAAATATGGAGGTTGTTTTGGAAATACAGGGTGAGATGAAAAACCTGCAACCAACTTCAGACTGCTGTCATTTCTAAGCCACCCGTACGACAGCTGTTAAAATTGCCGAATATTATCGCGAAAACATTCTGGAGGGTGTATTAAAGCCTTGGGCACGCAAACATTTGTCCACAGACCTTGGACATTCCAACAGGACTCAGCACTCAGCTATCCGTTGGACTATTGGGTATGGAGTATATTGGAAAGCAAGGTTGGCACTAAAAAATGCCAAAGTGTCGATCACCTCCAGCAAGCGCTTCGCCGGTATGATCCAAACTACCGCAGAGCAATATTCGGGCAGCGTGTGTCGGTTTCATTACCCATAATTTGAGCCAAAAGGTGACCAATTCGAACAAATCTGAAGTTATTCTAAAATTTGATGCTATTTTCGATATTTCTGCTTTCATTCAATAAAATTTAAAAAAATGTAAAAATTATGGCGTTTGACTTTGTTGCAGGTTTTTTTTTATCTCACCCTATATGTGCTATACAGGTTCGAAAAATACTAAATTGGGTATTGGGCCGCTGTTGATATCTAGGATTGAGATATGGATGTATGATTTTGGAAATGTGTCCTATAAATGGAAAAGTACTATATGCTACAAAATTTGGTAAATTTGGTAAAGGGAAACATATTGAATCCTGATATTTCATAATAGAGATTCTGTTGCTATCTGGTACTTTGCAAATACGTTCTAAAATTGTTCGAAAAGTCCTAAATTGTACTCATTTTGGATCACTTTTGGTATGTAGGAGTGAGAGATGAAGATTGTTTTGGATATGCGTATTAAATATTCCTAAATTTGGTATTAAGGTCTGAAATTAGATATTAAGGCCACTGTTGCTTTTTGAGTTTACATATGGAGACGTTGAAACAGTTTTGGAAAGAAAAGTTGGATGTGGATCCAGTGTGATATGGTTTTTCTAATATTTCCCTCCGGAAACTTCAAAATGAAAGGTTTGGAAGCTTATTTCGTATAAAAGATAAACATTTGCTATTACCCTTTCCGATAAAGGAAAAACTTGAATAATATATAGAATATTTTGATATTCTGAAAATTTAGTAATGCTGTCAAACTGAACAGATTTTAAACTTTGAGTACTAAAAAGTCCTAATACAAACTGTTGGAATGAATCTAAAATATTAAGGTGGTCTTTTCCCTGACGAAGTAGCGTGCACTTGCTATTATGATACTAATGAGGAGTATTGGACAGTGAATGGAATATCTTTACAAATTAATCTTGTAAATGCGATTGAAATAAAGGAGAGCTGAAATTAAATTAATTTGCTCATTTAACGAAAGTTGGTAAATATCCCCAGTCGTCATCCTTTTTTTTATCCAATTCTAAATGCAACAACTTACATTTTTATTCCCGTTATAAAACAAATATTTGAATGTCAAGTTCACTAGATAATAAAATGTGTGTATGTGTTTGTGTGTGTCTCTGAGAGCGCGGTGTGTCACTTGTGTAATTATCACTACCTTCAAATGAAATAAAAAATAGAAAAAAAATCCAATTCACTTGGGGCCATTCACTTTTGTCTTTGGCCTCTTGACAGGATAATGACAATAGAACTGTTGCTGCTCACTCGGATGACATTGGACAGTTGGCCACCGAAGATTAAGCGATAGTCGGTGTGAGAGGGCCAATTGGATTAGTCCCATGGAAAACATTAATTACACGTGGTCGTATTCATCATTGTTTCTAAGGACGACAAATAAACAAAAATTGTCCTCATCACCACCAGGTGAGCCATGTGAGTTTGTTAATATCTATTTGCATGTCGAAAAGGACACCTGTCAATTATTTCATAAGCCACTAAGCATTCGCTTTCAAATCACATGGTACTGACTGATATTAGAATTATTAATAACTAATAAGGGTATGATTTTTTTATTTTGGATAATCTGTGGAAAATTTGTATTTGGGGGGAAATTTGTTGGCTTACTAATTGGGAAAAGGACAATTGTGTGAAGTTCTGTGGTTGAATGAACCATTGTGCAAGGAATAATAATTAATAATTGCATTAAATATCTGTTTTTTTGGGAACAGCTTAAGCAAAGGGGAAGTAATAAGAAAAATTTTGGAATCGAAATTAAGGCTTAAATTTAGACATCAACGCTCATACAAAACGATGAACTTTAACCTGGAAACTGTTTACGAGAATTTAGATCAGTTTTTTGGTGAAAAGTCTTACTTTAATTGTTCAGTCAGATGTTAATAATTAAAAGCAATTCAGCTGAAGAAGTTAAAAGATTTGCTGCAAAATGCCGAAAATCTCTGAAGTCCACTTACAGATTTTTTTTGGGAAATAAAAACAAAACAATAATGCATATTTAGTAGAGCTCCCGTAAAAGAAGAATTTATTTGAAGTAGATCATACCACCACCACCAACATTTAGCCTTAGAGCAGTTAAGGTTTGGTTTCAGAGGGAATTAATATATGGGAGGCATGTAAAATTCGGAATCGATTTTCATTAAATTTGATGGAGTCATTTTAATCTTTCATGCCAAATAATATTGCTAAAGATTGTATGATATCACTTCGTGAATGATTATATTAAAAAACAAATAAGCAAAGGCTATAGTCGTGCGGGGCCGACCATGAGATACCCTACAACACTACAATATGTAAGAAGCCCCCCCATGTCCAAATCCATTTTGGAAGATTTCGCTTTTGAAATTATGTTATGAGCACTGCCCAGATATTACCATTAGCATTTTGACCAGGGACATTTTCCCAATTTTCATGCACTCCGTCGTGCTCTTAGTATTTTTAAGGCTAAATAGAATCCAATGGTCATCCAAAATGCCAGAATTCTTCCTTGTGCTTAACTATCTTCTCAAGCGTGTCGATTGGCTTCAATTGTGTGATCAGGATTTTTTTTTTCTGTTTTTGGTTCATCTGAACCCCTAAATATTTTGCGGTTATCTCCAAAAGCAAGAGGCCCCTCTGTGTCTCCAAATTTAGACTCATCTATATGATTTGCAGTTCTACGATATTTGGCTATATTCGTCAACAAAAATCACCATAGAGAAGCCAGAAGTGTATTTCGTATATCGCCTGTAAGTAATGTTGATATTTTTTTCACACAAAAGTAGTGGTCCATTCTACCCGTTGTCTTAAATTTTAATTTCATGCGAGATTTCGTGTCCTTTGGTTTCTATTATTGACCTTTATAACGGCTGCAAAATCAGGAACATTTTGAGTTGCTGGTCCATTTCAACCCCTAAATATATTGCGGACATCTTTGAAAACAATAGGCTTAGCCCTTCTGAGCCTTACCCTACCTTTGTGAAAAATTTCGTGAGGATCGAACGATAATTGCAATCTGTATATAAATAATAACCTCAACCTGTGTTGTAAGGTGAAAAAGTATTACAAAATATACACTTCAATATTATAAGTCAAATTGAAAAAATCGCATGCGATAAAAAATATGAAAAAATAAAAAAAATGTCACAAAATACTACAAAATCTATATTAACATCATTATTGGCATCTTTTTATGAGATTTTTTTAGAGTTTATACTTTTATGCCAAAAGGGCATTCTAAATTGACAAAATTTGTCAAAATCGCTCCAGCCATTCTGGAGATATAAGCATTCTAGTTTACATTCCCCTCCTTTGTATATATACATTGTATATATTTCACTATATATATCCGATATTTTTATTATCGCCATCTACGTAACGGTCAGAATTGATCTGTTCGTCTATTTGTGAAGGCTTCTGCCCAGCCCAAAGCTCTAGCCCCATGCTAACTTTCGCTTCGATTGGTCTATAATTGAGACCTGTAGAGCAACTGCAAAATGAGGATATTTTTCAGTTTTTGGTTCATTTCAACCCCTAAATATTATGCGATTAAAAGGGTGCGATTAAAGAAATAGGGTTCTATTCTGACCTTAACCCCACCTACATTCTAAATTTCTTGAAGATCGGACCATAATTGCGACCTGTAGAGTGATTACAAATTAACATGGACAGATGGACAGACGGACGAACGGACATACATAGCTAGATCGACTCAGCTCGGCGAGATAGGAAGATCCATATATACTTTCCTATGTGGGAAACCAATATTTCGAGGTGTTATATAATTTTTGGCCCAATAAAACTTATAACACCCCCAACACACAGTGTTGTAGGGTATAAATTTGTATCCACAAAATGGAAACGTACGTTCCGAAATTCACTTCATTTTGGCCGATATTAGCCATTTGCACAATAAACCTGAAATCGGATTAAAGATACATATGGGAGCTATATCCAAAAGTATATCTGAGGTCTATAAGATATCTTGAGCCAAATAGCATTTTTGACGAATGCATATTACGAATATGAGGGACCTTAACACCAAATCGGATGAAACATATATGGGAGCTATAGCTATATCTGAACCGATTTTCACCAAATTTGGTGTACTTACTTCCAGACAGAATTCAGTCGGATGTGCCAAAATTCACACCATTTGGACTGACATTAGCCATTTGGTGCACAAGAAACCTAAACTCGGATGAAGATATATATGGGAGCTATATGCAAATCTGAACCGAACTTGATAAAATTTTATCTATGAATTGCTAGGCTGTATCTGATATCTGGTGCTAAATATCAGTCTTGTGGAGTGCATTTAACGAATGCAAGGGATTTAAACATCAAAATCGGATGAAACATATATATGGGAGCTATAGCTATATCTGAACCGATTTTAAACAAATTTGAAGCACATGCTTGTAGGCTGTATTCGGTCGGATGTAGCAAAATTCACACCATTTAAACCGATATTAGCCATTTGGTGCACAATAAACCTAAAATCGGATGAAGATGTATATGAGAGCTGTATCTAAATTTGCACCGATTTTCACCAATTTCAATAGGGTTCGTTCTTGAGCCAAACAAATGTTATTTTGGAAATTTCATCTCAATCGAGTAATAAATGCGACCTGCATTTTGTTTACAAAAATACATGGACAGACGGACGGACATGCATAAATTGACTCAAAATATGATTTTATGCCGATCACAAAAAATAACTATGGGTCTATCCGTTTCCTTCTCCATGTTACAAACAAATGTACAAAAACATAATTCCCTTACGACTATGTGGTGTAGGGTATAATAAATAAGCAAAGGCTTCAGTCGTGCGGGTCTGACCATGTGATACACTACAACCAGGATTCCATATCCTAACGTCAATTTAGCAATGGCAACGAACATTTAAAGCTTTGCCTGTAAAAAATCTTCAAATAAAGTTGTGGCGCCCAATAAAGTGGGTGGAACCGTTATATGGGGGCTACACCATTTAGTGGACCTTAATCGAATATTTTTTTTTGCAAGGAGAGTACATACCTTTCATGTAGCCCAAATATCAAGTTTCAGCCGATTTGGTTGGAAATTGTGGCAGAAACCTTCAAAAGATTGAAAATCGGAAGGTAATGTTATATGGGGGTTATACCCAATAAGTGGACCAATACGAATATTTTGTCTAGGGAGAGATCAGACCTACCCCAAACCTTTTAAAATCTGGAAGTACCGTTATATGGGGTATAAAAGAATTAGTGGACCTGCTCTAGATTAAATATTGTGAACGCTATCGTGATTTCAACAGATAGACAGACGGACATCGCTAAATCGCCTTAAAATTTTATTCTGAGAAGGAATATATATACGCTTTTTGGGGTATCCGACGAATATTTCGTGGAGGATGTTAGTAGAACTATTGTACAATGACGCACATCCAATTTATCTGTAAAGAACTATTTCAATGTCCCTTCAACCAATACCAAATTTATCCCTACCTAATACCAAATTTAACTCCATTGAGATCACCATTCTAAATACCAAAAGTTATCCAAAATGAGTACTTTTTAATACTTTAGTAATAAAGTTCTGAATAGGTGTTGTTTACTACTTTAGTTCATATTTCCAAAAAACCCGCCATATCTCAATTCCATATGCAAACAGACCCCTAAACATCAAATTTCGGGATTCGTGCTCTATTCCTTTACCTAATACCAAATTTAGTACTATATAGGACTTTTCGCATAATTATAGTATACGTTTCCAAAACCATCGCCAAATCTCAACGATTCTTTACAGCTAAATATTTCTCTCAACCAGAAGCCTGAGATGAATGTGGAATTTATGATTTCGCATAAAAGTGGGTATAAATTTTCAATTTCCTATAATTTTTCCCATATCAATATTTTCATCTGTATTTGATGAAGTATTAAAATGGAATACTTCGGTCCATTATACCACTAAAATGTCGGAAATAGCATCAAATTTTTGAATAAGTGTAGATTTATTCGAATTGGTCACCTTGGTCATTGGTCAAACGGCCAATGTTGCTTTGCGGTATTTTGGCTCATTCCCGGTGAAGCGCTTGCTTGAGGTGATCGACACTTTTGTATTTTTTAGTGCCAACCTTGCTTTCCAAAATACTCCAGACACAATAGCCCAACGGATTAGTATCCGAAGATTTTGGTGGCCATTGTGCGCTGGAAATGAAGTGAGAAACCTCACTTTGTAACCATTCTTGGGTGGCGCGTGCTGACTGCGATGGTGCTGACCCCTGTTGGAATGTCCAAGGTCTGCGGCCAAAATGTTTGCGTACCCAAGGCTTTAATACACCCTCCAGAATATTTTCGCGATAATATTCTGCATTTATTCTGATGCCCCGGAGCGGAGCCCGACCATCGGCTGTTATGGCGGCCCACACGAAGGTGCACATTTTCAGCTGACCTCTTTGGCAAGTAAACACGATCATTTTGTTTGTTTACAAACTGCTGGACAGCGAATGTTTCCTCATCGAAGAAAACCAAATTCGACAGTTCACCACTTTCGGCCAAGCGAAGCAACTCTAGATCTTTTGAGTCGATTTTCTTTCTGTTGCGGTGTAAGTTCTTGCACTATTTTCACGAGTCATTTTTCGCCCACTGTGACGCGGGTTTCGATCAAGTCATTTCTATATTTGTCAAATCATTTCTGCTGATGTTGCTGTTTTCTTTCGTCCACTTCCTTGACGTCGCGCTACGGCAACAGTATCATGGTAACCAGCGATGGTACGAGACACAAAAGTCTTATTCACACTTAAATGCTGGATTGCTCTAACGATAACCACGTGTGATTTTCTAGCTAAATATAAAGAAATCACACTATCGCGCTTGAATTCCATCACGAATAACTTTTGTTCTGGAAAATTCTCATCAAAATGCTTTTGTACGCTTGTAAACAATATAATGAGCTGTCACTGGAATAATTTTAACAGCTGTCGGACGAGTGGGTAAGAAATTACAGCAGTCTGAAGTTGGTTGCAGTTTTTTTTCGAAGTTTCGCATTTGAATATTGTAATGGCTTATGACAAAAGTTGTCTATACAGGTCCACGTCGTCGTATAGACCCTAATATAACGGCTGCATTCGGCATTTTTAAGATTTTAATAAAATTTTTAACGGATTTTATTTTTTTGAAAATTGAATAATTGGTTTTTGTACCCTCCAACTTGGAAAGGAGGGTATATTAACTTTTTCATTCCGTTTGTAACATCCTTAAATATTCGTCGTAGACCGCATAAAGTATATATATTCATAATCAGCATAAAATTCTATGTCGATGTCCGTCTGCCTGTCCGCCTGTCTGTTGAAATCACGATACAGCCCACATTATTTGACGTAGACCGCCAAAATTTAGTAGAGCAATTTGTATTATGTCTAGGATGGTTGGTATTGAAAATGAGATATATCGGTCTACGTTTTGGTGTATTCCCCATATAACGGTACCTCCTGATATTCAGTATTTTGATGGTTTATGCCACAATTTTTCACGGATTTATCTGAAAATTGGTCCCAGTTCGTGTGGCGAGACTTTACATGTATAGGCCCACGCTTTGGTATAGCCCCCATATAAAGGTACCTCCCGATATTCGGTATTTTGATTATTTTTGCCACATTTTTTAACGGATGTGTCTAAAAATTGGTATTTGTTGGTCACAATGGGTTCCAGCCCCGCGGTGAAACATTTCACGTATAGGTACACGTTTCGTATAGCCCCCATATAACGGTACCTCCCGATATTCGGTATTTTGCTGATTTTTGCCACATTTTTTCACGGATTTGTCGCTCCACGTTTTTGTACAGCCCCATATAGCCGTATTTCCCGATATTCGGTATTTTTATGATTTTTGGCACATTTTCCCATGAGTTTGTCTAAGAGTTGGTATATGTGGGTCATAATGGGCTCTAATGTTTCCTTTACCCTAAGGTGGAAGGTATTAAAAGTTTGGGCGGCTGAACTTAATGTTTTTTTACTTGTTTTTCCTAAAACTTGTTTGGGTGAAAACTTAGCTTCAATTGCAATTTCTTACCCCTTGGATATTTTTAAAGATATCAGTCACAAATTGATACGAACAAATTTCGAGCTCAGCAAAGAGTTACCACAGAAACTAAACAGCGTTCATTTAGAACATTTTCACTGGACTTAATAATAAAAAGTACAAATTTTTCCTAATCATTAGTGCCTTTAACTTAGTCTCACACTGTATTGAGTGTTGATTGTGATTGCCTTAAACATTGCGATAGACACAAATGACTTACGATAGCTGGAGTAACATATGTAATTAACAACACACTAATATTTATCCACATTAAAATATCCCACTAACTTACCAACTATGAGTAGTATTTGTTTCCATTGAATCCGCAAGTACATCCAGATATTTTTAATCATTTACCAAATATTAACACAATTTTCTATTGAAATAATCACTGACGGGAGAGCGGGAGTTGAAGTATCACATGGCATCATTTGAAGGTGGCCGACATATGCCGTTGAAATGAACTCATTTGAGTAAATTAGACCTTGAACGCCGCGACGAGCACAAAAGACTGGCTGCTTGGCTAACTATAAAATTTAGATTAATTTTATTTTGTTTTGGTTTTTATTTTTGGAGGTCTTTATCCTTTCGTCTGTTTGAAATTTAATAGTTTCTTTGTTTTGTTTGGCAAACACAACAATAAAGACGACTGGGCGAAGATTGCGGCGACAACAGGCCAAATGGACAAGAATGTCTCGACACAACAAAAAGCCAAAAGCCAGGACAACACACATTAACAGGCTAAACACAAAACACTAACTGAATTTATGTTCAAGACGAGAATCGTCTAATCGCTGAACTTCGTTGGTTGGTTATTTAGCACTAGCCCTGCTGCTAGAGCAGCACGACACGGCAGGCGTCTAGTCAGTCAGCCTACCAGCCAGCCGTCCTTGCTTGGCTTTTCTCATGGTTTCCGTTTTATGGTTGTGTTGCCTGCAAGGAACCGTCGAAGGTGGAATGACTCGAAGGAAGGTTGTGGCGTATGACAAATTTGACATTTCTACGTGAACGTGTTTCGGTTTCGTGGTTGCTTGTTTTACTGCTAGTTCACGTTCACTTTTAATGATTCTTAGAATATTGAGATTGCTTTTGCAGAGCAGTACACTCAAAGAAAAATTGATGTAGGTCATCAGAGAAATGGAAATAGGTTTTCAATAACACAGGCATAATAAAAATGTGGTTTTGGGTAGAAAATGTTAGCTTAGAATAGCAATTCGTTTTAATTAAAATAAAAAAAAAATAGCGAAACCCATATTATCATCTATTTTGGTTGGAAATTTTGGTACAAACCCTCAAAATACCAAAAATCTGGATGTATCATTTTATAGCAGCTATACCTATTAGTGGACCAGAATCGAACATTTTTGCCAGAAGAGAATTGCCCTACCGAGAACCCCAATTGTCAAATTTCAGCTAATATGGTTATGGCAGAAATCTTCAAAATAGCGAAAATCGGGAGGTACCGAGGTATGGGGGCTGTCATTTTTTAGCCCCTGGTCCGACAGATGTTTAAAATATTCCAGTGACAGCTCATTATATTGTTTACAAGCGTACAAAATATTTTGGTGAGAATTATAGAAAAAAAAAATATTCGTGATAGAATTCAAGTGTAATAGTGTGATTTCCTTAAATTTGGCTGAAAACCACAAGTGGCTATCGTTAGAACACTCCACCATTTAAATGTGAATAAATCTTTCGTGTCTCGTACCACCGCTCATTACCGTGATACTGGTAGCGTAGCCCGACGTCAAGGAAGTGGATGGAAGAAAACAGGAACATCAGCAGAAATGGTTCGAAAAGTAAAGAAACGACTTGATCGAAACCCGCTTAGCAGTGGCCGAAAAATGACTCGTGAGCTTAACATATCGCAATATTCCATTCGGCAAATATTGAAAAATAAGCTCAGGCTAAAGCCAATGGCATTCCAAAAAGTACAAGAACTTACACCGCAACAGGAAGAAAATAGACTCAAAAGAGCGAAAGAGTTGCTTCGCTTGGCCGAAAATGGTGAACTTCCAAATTTGGTTTTTTCCGATGAATAAACATTCGTTGTCCAGCAGTTTGCGTGTTTACTTGCCAAAGAGGTCAGCTGAAAATGTGGACCTTCGGTTGGCCACCAGAAGTCAAGCGCCGGCCATGGTGATGGTGTGGGTCGCCATAATAGCCGATGGTCGCTCTCCGCTTGTATTAATCGACCGTGACATCAGAATAAATGCCGATATTATTCGAAAATATTCTAGAGGGTGTATTGAAGCCTTGGGTACTCAAACATTTTGGCCGCAGACCTTTGACATTCCAACAGGACTCAGCGCCATCGCACTCAGCACGCCCCACCAAAGAATGGTTACAAAATAAGGTTCCTCGCACAATGGCCACCAAAATCTCCGTTGAGTTGTTTTTTTTTTTTTGTTTCATATAACTCTTTAAAAATCGGCCTCTATATTTTTAATCAGAATAAAATTCTACTTCAATTTAGTATGTCTATGAAATTCACTCTAACTCCGAAAAAATTGAGGTAATTAAATAAAAAACTCGAATTTTCGATCCCCAGATTTTTTGGTAATGAAAATGAGGTAGAAAACATACTCGAAAAGATCTGGCGATATAGATGCAAATTTAGGTATATATCCTAAATATATTCGATATTTTAGTCATTTTCGTTATATTTTTCATTGGAATTGTACATGTATACAGGTCCACTTCTTCCTATATCTCCATATAACTGTACCTCCACATATTTGGTATTTTGATGATATTAGCCTCACTTTCTACCGGAATTATTTCAAATTTGGTATTTGATACGCTTTTTTATAGCCTCCACCATAGTATGGAGGGTATATTAAGTTTGTGATTCCGTTTATAACACCTCGAAATATACATTTTAGATCTCACAAAGTATATATGGGTCCATGTTTTGGTATAACCCCCAAATAACGGTACCTCCCGATATTTGGTGTTTTGATGATTTTAGCGACATTATTAATCGGAATTATTTCAAATTTGGTATTTAAAGCTCGTAATGGATACTACAGCGTAAGACAGGAAATTGTCTGTGCAGGTCCACATCTTCGAAGAGCCCCATATAACGGTATCTTCCGATATTCGGCATTTTAATGATTTTAGCGACATTATTCACTGGAGTTGTTTCAAATTTGGAATTTGGGGTTCGTAATGGTAAAACAGTCTATGACAGAAAATTGTATGTGCAGGTCCACGTCTTCGTGATTCTTATTTCTAATTTCAGAACTCTAGCTTATTCCGTTTGTCCAATACAAAATATTAAATGTTTTGTACATTTTATACTTTTCGTGCACTTTTAGTACGAATTTTCAAAAACCCAGCCTTGCAAAATTCTAACTTTAGCCATTTCGTATGGGCGTTGATTCTAGATCATTCAGTCAGTTTTTTATCTACTCTTTTAGATTAAAAACGTGAAGGCATGATCGGCATGTATGCCTAGAATATACAGTAATATCCAGCGGACACATCAAACTTTGGTGTAATATTTAAGAATTATTTCCGCATGATATTCAACTTATACTTATATTATTTTCTTTAGAATATAAAATCCACAATATTACTACACATTTTCTCTGAGTGTCCAATTTCAATACCGTGTTTCTCAATGCTGCAGAGAGTATTGCGGTTTGTTTGTTAACTTGCGATTGAAATATGACATAAGGAGAGAGTTAAGCTTTGAATTAGCAAAATTACTATTAATTTCGACAAGGACTCGAGTAATAAAAAACAATAACACAAAAACAGCGACAACAAAGAGC
Source organism: Musca domestica (assembly GCF_030504385.1). Lineage (NCBI taxonomy): Eukaryota > Metazoa > Arthropoda > Insecta > Diptera > Muscidae > Musca > Musca domestica. The sequence continues at coordinate 813,757 of NW_026712347.1, forward strand.
GAAATCGTGTCGAATGAGGTACCTAGTAGATGGTGTCTGGCAAACAACAAATAATGTCGGGTGAAAACAATACCGACCAGTAAATACTGACAACAAAGTTCACAGTGTCACAGCTTAAATGACACAGGCGGGGTGTTAAAATGAAAAGTGTTTGTTGTGTGTGTGTGTGTATGGGGAAAACAAGAATGTCTTAAAGGATATTGTGGAATGTTTGTTGGAAATTTTACTGGGTTGCCAAGTTATTGCAATTTAAGGCTTGAAATAATTTGGATATCAAATACTCCAATGAAAAGGGAGAGAGAAGAGCAGCACCGCTGATATTCATTTTTCACCGAGATAAAAAAAGAATCCATTAAAGAGACCTACAGAGATTGTCGCAGAGTTAGAATAGTCTTAGGCTTGAAAAAAGTTGCCTCACTTAATACTTCTCCAAAATGCGTGTTCTCCATTATCAAGTCCACTCAAAAAATTAAAAGGGTTTTTATGTACGTTATCAATATGAGTTGTAAATTTCGTAAACCGCGACCATAGAAACCCCTCTACATGTGTGTTTGCTCATAGAATATGGCAACCCTGTTATAAGCAGGATATACTTGGATATTACTGATAGTATTTGTTTATTAGGGTGGTAAGTGTATACTTCATAAATTACGGCAATGTAAAGTTCGATATATCGAAGTACTACTTTTACTGCGTTAATTGGCCTTTCAATCGAGTATAATGTTAAAATATTTCCAGGAGTCACATACACTCAGTTCAGAATGTCGGAGATTCGTATTATTGATCACAACCTGGCAAACATTTCACTCAAGAAATCTGACAAATGTGCTACTACTTTTATCAGGCAAATTTGGTCTAATAATATTTTTTGGATGAGAGAGATAGAGAAAGAGAGAGTCCGAGAGAGTTAGAGTTCAGAACGATAAAAATATTACGAAAACAAGTTAAAAAGTATCAGTCGGTTTTGTCGACAGCCAATGTTCGGTTGTTAATATATATTATGATGTTGACGCTCTATGGAGTAGGTTCCGAAGGTATGGGCCAATATTGTCCATTTCGTATAGGACCTAATAATTGGTTACTTCTGGACCATATTGGTCAAAATTGTGACCCCTTGTGTGTAAGGTATCGGAAGGAATAGTTTGATCTCTACCATCTTTATAACAGATCTAGTGTTGATAGAAATATTGAGATGTGCCAAGTCTAAATGGAATCGGATGTTAATTTTGCGTTTTTTGAGCTTCATGGATATTCAAAATATTGACCCCTTGTGGGCCAGATACCGGAGAAGTGGAGTGGGTTAATAAAAACATTGTGATGTGTGCAGTTTGAATATAATCTTACATCACATTTTATAGCAGTTGTGATTATTCAAAATTGTATCCTTTGTGGGGGAGATACTTGATAGAGTGAACCGATATTGTCCATTTTCGCGCCTGACCTAGCACTGATGCAAATATTAGGATTTACAAAGTTGGAGCAAAATCAGATTATCCTTTCTCTTCCTGTGCAGCAATATATTTTTTTTTTTTTGTTTTTTTTTGTTTTTTTTTTTTTTTTTGAAAATGTCGACCATCTCCGAGTTTAATCTAAGTTTCGGATGCTCCCTTCCAGAGTTATCGTGCGCACCAGCCAGAGAGACAGACGGGCGGAAATCGCTAGATCGACTCCAAATGTCCTGAAACGTTTAGGGTTTAAAACTGTTATTTCGATTAGGCACGTTTTGGCCGTATCAATTGATATATATAGCCTGTGTAGCCATATATCTGAAGTTATAAAAAAGCTGACGCTTTGTAGGGGAGGTACCAGAAGAAGTGGGTCGATGTATTCCATGTTCACAGCAGATCTTATGGAGATAGAATAATGGAATATGTGAAGAATTGGATGATCATTCTGCATTTTATGCGCATTTTGGTTATTCCATTCTTTTTGTTGGAGAGGTACCAGAGGGAGCGTGCGATATTGTCTCTTCTCATACCCGACTTTGCAGAACTTACAAAGTTAGAACTAAATTCGAGGATTCTTTTTCTTTTATGAGGTAAGATATGGTCTTTGAAAATTTCGAAGGAAGAGACGTCTATTGTCCATTTTCGATTTCGATCTAAGTTTGATAACAACATCACGATGTACAACGTATGGGCGAAATGGTGTACTCCCTTCGAGAGTTATCGCACACACCAGTCAACCAGACAGACGGATGGACGAACGGACATAACTAGATCGACTCTAAATGTCCTGGAACGGATTTAGTCTCTTTGGACGGGTATAAAACCGTTATTTCGATGAGGCAGGTTTTGGCTGTATCAAAAGATATATACCCGCTGTAACTATACGGCTGAAGGTATAAAAATAAATATTGTAGAAATTTAAGGCTACGATAAAAATTCCCGTTCCACAGTATGACTACCCTATTTAACGTTTCCTGCTTAAAGCCTTAAAAGTTAACTAATGTTAAATTCTAAATAAAGGAAACACTTGAAATACAATCAAAAATAGTAACTTGAAAAACAATTATGTCCAACAACGACGACATACACATGTTGTTGTTATCGCATACAAGGAATATATGGTTGAAATATGAATAGGCTAATGAATCATGAGAGTGAAAACCAAAACTCAATAACATTTCACCCCCCGTTTATAACAATAACAATAACTACTACTTTTTTTCGACATGAATAGTAAAGTAGCCACATAAACACAACGCTTAATACTTAAATACGTATTAAATGTTTGGTATATATTTTTTTGTGTATGACCTCTTTAATATTCTCGAATTTGGACGGATACACAGCTTTAAATGTAAGTGGTGTTGTAAAGAAGTTTTTACTAGGAATAATATTTTGCGTTGTAGTTGTTTCTAAAAATAAACTTAAACAAACATTTTTCGCTTTAATTAAAGTGTGGAGAAATTTCGTGGAAATTTCATGGGGGTTTAGGTATTCGAAGTTTGCGCGATTGTGTATGGGTATGTGTGCAGCAATACATCAAATGCTTTGACTTCCTCAGACCTGAGATTCATTCATGAGCTAGCAATTAAAGCTGATTATTTGCTGTATTAGAATTGAGTTAAAGAAAAATTAAAGTTTCCAACTGATTGGAATTCGATCCCAAATGTTATAAAAAATCTCAGGGAAATTTCAGAAAGAGAGCACTATGTTACCATAGACATTATCAGAGGTTGCAAAACGAGCCATTGTTTTGTTTTTGGCCTAAAATCATCAAAAACCCTTGGATGTTAACATTACTCACTTAGTCTTACATTACCTGATGACTGCGCGAACTATGTCATTAAACAAACGCCACAGACTTTTCTGTGTCGCATAGTATTAACCTAATTTGTTGCTATTTGCTAATCAAGGTCAAACGCAACTTTAATTTTGTCACCAAAAAAATGAGAGCATGCAAAACCAAATTAAGATTTAAGTCAAAAACAAGAAGAAGGAGGAGAATGTGGTTTGCATGCATTTATTAATACAAAGGAAAACGTCTGTAAGGAGGACAATCCATGGTAATTAAATATTGGGTGGAAATTGCTTGGAATAATGAGAAACTTTAAAATATATATATTATTATCAACAACTTAAAAAGTATCAGTCGGTTTTGCCGACAGATAGATCATTACCTCAAGAATGATATTAATTTTTTAGTCGTTTAAATTGTGCGTTTGTGTATATGTCTCCCATAAAGTCCATATTTTTCATCATTGTTTAATTCAGTGATAATGTTTCTGCCACAATTTCCGACTGAATGAGTCTTGGTTTGACATTTCGGAGTTTATTTCATATAGACGTGCATCCCAAATCTACGCTTCCAGCCAATATTCTCTTGGGGATAACAAATTCAATAGAAAGTGGACTTGGGAACTATACTTAAATAATGTGGAAACTATACTTAAATAAATGCCAATGTGGACAATTACGGTGGTTCTCTACCCCAGAATAGCCTAAATAAATAGTCTTAGAAACAATGATGACAAATAAGGGCAACAAAATTAAAAAAAGTGACCGAGACCCCGATAATAGCCTTAATTATATGATGTTTATACCAAAACGAGATCAGTTTTGCAAAGAATGGTTTCTTCTCAAATTTCCAACATTTGCCGAAATTAGTATGAAAATAAGTAAAAAAGCAGTAAGTTCGGCAGGGCCGATCTTTGAATACCCTCCACCATTTGGAACGAATTAAAAAGTTAAAAAAAAAAAATAAAATCCATTAAAAATTTAACGGAATGAATGATTAAAATATCTAATATCGAAAGGTACCGATACATGGGGGATATACGATATTGTGGGCCTATATAGACGATTACCTTTCAGGGGAGAAAGTGCTCACAAAAAACTCCTTGTGTGGATTTTCAGATAATACCATAGGAAAATATGGCTAAAATCATCAAGATACCGGGGGTACCGTTATATGGGTGATATACGATATCGTGGACCTATATAGATAATTCTCTTTCGAGGTATAAAGTACCCACAAGGTACACCTTGTGTGGATTTTCAGACAACTCTGTTGAAAAATGTGGGTAAAATCATCAAAATACCGAATATCGGGGGGTACCATTATATGGGGGCTATACGATATTGTGAACCTATATACCTGTCTATATAGGTCCACAATATCGTATAGCCCCCATATAGTGGTACCCCCCGATATTCGGTATTTTGATGATTTTACCCACATTTTTCAACAGAGTTAAATAGTCTTAGAATTTTACGCTGATCAAGAATGTATATACTTTGTTGGGTCTAAAATGATTATTTCGATGAGTTACAAACGGAATGACGAACTTAATATACCCTCCATACTATGTATGGTGGAGGGTATAAAAATATGGTTAACATATGAAATATACATGGAATCGGGTTGTACCCTTACGACCCATATCATGACCTGCAAAACCGATTTAAGGTATCTTAAAAGCTTAGGAAGAAACCCGTCCCGTTTTGCGCCCTCTATATTCCATTTTTTACTGATTGCAGTCCCAGCGTCTTCTCATTGGACGGATTATTGTCATGTGAAAGAACGTTTTGAAATGAGCCCCATAACCCTTTGTCGGTCATTTTTTGTTTGTTTTAATATGTTCGTATCATCCAGCTAAAGCACGATGTAGGTCCTGGAGATGAAAGCTAGATGCCAATTTTAGGCATAAATGATCGCCATTTATCATCGAACTGCCACTCATTTCATTATACCCTCAGCCATATGGCTACAGAGGCTATATATCATTTGATACGGTCTAAACGTGCCTAGTCGAAATAACGGTTTTAGGCCGTAGGTCTCTTTGGACCAAATCCGTTTCAGAACATTTTGAGTCGATCTAGCGATGTCCATCCGTCTGTCTGTCTGGCTGGAGCGCATCACTGGGTACATCGTAATATTTAGATCGAGTTCGGAGATGGAAAATATCCGTCCACTCCTTCTGGTACCTCTCCCATAAAAAATCGAAGTTTTCAAAAAATATATCTCTTGCACAGAAAGAGAACCAATAATCCGAATATGCTCAAACTTTACAAATCCTAATATTTGCGTCAGGTGTGAATATGGACAATATCGGTCTACTCCTTCTGATACCTCCCCCACAAATGGCCGAAGTTTTCAAAAAAATATATTTTTTTGCACAGATAGAGAAACGATAATCCAATTTTGCTCCAACTTTGCAAATCCTAAATAACTAACTACACACATCACAATACTTTTATTAACCCAACGTCTGCTGTGTGGATGGGATGTATCGGTTCACTCATTCTGGTACCTCCCCTACAAAGGGGCAAAATATTGATTGTCGTTGAAGCTCATGAAACGCGAAATTAACATCCGATTCCATTCAGACTTGGCACATCTCAATATTTCTATCAACACAAGATCGGTTGTAAAGATTGTAGAGATCGGACCATTCCTTCTGGTACCTCCGCCCACAAAGGGTCAAATTTTTCAATAACCAAAACGATTAGAAAATTCTAAATAAGCATCCGGCTCTCATCATATTTCATACATCCCATTATTTCTTCGAAAACAGGATCAGCTGTGAAGATGGGATATATCGGTTCACTCCTTCTGGTACCTCCCCCACAAAGGGTCAACATTTTGAATATCCATGAAGCTCATAAAACGCGAAATTATCATCCAATTTTATTGATACATCTCAATATTTCCATCAACAAAAAAGATCTGTTATAAAGATGGTAGAGTATATTGACTCCAAATGTCCTGAAACGGATTTGGTCAAAAGAGACCTAGGATCTTAAGCCGTTATTTCAATTAGGCACGTTTTGGCCGTATCAAATGATATATATACCCTCTGTAGCCATATGGTTGAGGGTATATTGACACATCTCATGGTACAATGAACAGGTCGGGTAGAACTTTTATCTGATTACATTTTTTTCTAAGTGTGCCCGACTTCTGTAAATTTTGTGTATGTATTTATTGCATGATAAAATGTTAAAGGAAGGCGCATCAACACATCTGCTGGTACAATGGACTTTCAAAATATTATTGGAATTCTAAATTTTGAATGAAAAATTATTGAAATTAGTGCAATTCTGATATGAAGCGGGTATTACATTAGAGGTGTAATTCAATAGTCTTACGAAACTGTTCTACCTCCTTATTGCACCATGAATACAAGTGTGTTGTGTAATTGAGTTTTCTATGCGGGAGTCTATCCAAATATGCTTGGACCTTATTTCCATAAAAATCAAAGTTATAAAAAATTATTACAAACAATTATAAAATTGCCCTGACTCCAAAGATGAAAATTTTCATTTATCCCACGCAAGACTTTTTTTGAATTTGGATTGGAATTGAAAACTTTCAATGAAAATTTATTGCAATTTTTTAAAAATTGTTAAAAAATGCATATCATGACATGCCACGATTTGTGTCCTATAAGGAAACATATAACAATCTACGTATTTTTGTCAAAACATTTTAAAATACAAATTTCTTTATTATATCTATCGGGATTGATTTGATTTTCCTTTTGTTATAACCTGATTTGTTTTTTAAAAGTACAACAACAAGGTACATAATAAATGAAGAATGGCTATCTCTGAGTCAGCCTGCTGTTATCTTTATTCACCACCAAACGCTTTAACACTTATTTGAACCACCCTGTGACATAAAATATGTGTCGTTAGTATCGAATCGCCCATTGTTTATGGGTATTTTTATAAACACCACCAATGAAACTACTTTACCCTGTTCATGTTTAGCGTGGTGTATACGGCCACATATGTGTTTCCGTGGTGTAGTGGTTATCACATCCGCCTAACACGCGGAAGGCCCCCGGTTCGATCCCGGGCGGAAACAGTTAGTTTTTTTCAGTTATTGTTTCAATTCATGTAAATTTGTTTTTACGCGAAGGGATTTTGGAAATAGTGTTTTAAAAAATTACTCATTTCGCATATTTTAATTATTAAATCCAGCCTGATTGAAGCGACATTTTCAAACAAATTTGTCGACGATTTTGTATTTGTGGTTCGTAATGGGCTCTAGGTCCCATGGAAAAATAGTGTATAAATATCATTTCGTTTTTTTCAACAGCGCTAATGTATTGCTACATCTCGATATTCGTTATTTTGTCACATTTTTCACGAAATTGTTTCCATTTTTCCATTTATATTTTTAATGGGTTTTATCGCACACTAATAAAAAGTTAGATTCGGATATAGGGTAATTTGACAATTTAAGTCACATTTTTGATGGATTTGTCTAAAATTTGGTAGTTGTAGTTTGTTATGGGTTCTAGCTCCGGTGGTAGAATATTGTATATATAGCTTCACTCTTTCGTAAAACGCTTGTACAAAATACTTTGTACATACTTTTGAGTGCGGTCGAGGCGCTGGGAAAATCTAGCAATAAACAATCAATATTCAAAAATTACATATTTCCCAGCCGCCATAAAATACCACATGTGAACAATTCGGTGATCTTGTGAGCTGACGCATACGATAATGTGTCAGATAATAAAGGTTATGACCCACACGCACAGATGTCGATGCGCTCAGTAGATGCACAAGACCACTAGAATGAAATGACAAGCAGCCCTGCAATGTTCTCCATTTAATATTAGAATAGATAAGAATAATTGTGTGGTTGCGATTAGGTTAAGGTAGATTAGTTTTTGTAGCACTTAAGAAACATATTTTTGAAACAAAATCACAATTGAAACTACATCTAAAGAATAAGGTTGTTCTTTCCTTTCTCATCACCATATAGAGAATAGATTTGACAATCGAAGAGGGAGATTGGACTCTTTTCTCAAACACGCCTATATAACGCTAAAGTGATGAAAGTAATTGATATGGTCCAAACCTGGCAATTTTCATAACTATTGTACTTAGCTGTATGCTTTACTTTGAGATTTATAGCGGAATTTTGTATAGATTATTTCTTCTTTTAACACCTTCCGCCTAAAATGAGATTTTTTATTACTATTAGGGGTCCGCTTGAAAAAGTCCAAGGAAATCTGATCTAAAAATAAGGGAATATATATTTTTTGAGAACATTTATGTAAATATTTTTTTAATATTTTTCTTTTCTACCGTAACTTATAGTAAAATATGATGAACAATATTCTTGTCTTTGACGTCATATTTCTAAAATGAAGATTTGTTGGAAATTTTTTAAGAAATATAAATTCCTGGTGTGCAGGTAAGATTAAGACTCGGACTCGAACCTTTTGTACAATTATATGAGAAATATTTTTGTGGAACATTTTGACTTGTCACTATATACTTAAAACGCATAAATTCAGAAGAATTTTCATCCAAAAATTTCTAAAATTGTTGAGTTGATGGACCTGTCCTATATGCGATGTAAACGTTCAATACGCTGATAGATGTGTGTTCTTCTTCATCATAATCTGCTCGATTTTCTCCGTAATTAATTTTGGTATTTCACAGTGTTATTTATATGCATTTATATGGGATTTCTGTTTCGCCATCAGTAAAGCTTTAAAATCAATTTTTAAGTTCGTTATATATTGTTACCATTATTATATTTTTCTCTAAAAACAAAAAAAAAAATATTTCACCAAATACTCTGAGTAGATAATTCGATAGAAATTTCATTTTCATTTAATGCCGAATAAATAGAAGCAATCGCCTACCCAAAGGCGTCTGTCATCCGGGCACATTAAAATGTATTCTCGATTATTTATTTATGATAATGAAATTATGCAATATTTATTATTTTATGTAAACTTAAGCCATATTAGCAAATTAGAGAAATCATAAATCTCAACAATGGACAAATTGCAGGGTTGCATATGCAATATGTTTGAATGTCTGTCGGTCGGTCGGTTGGTTGGTCGTTTGGTTGGCGGCGGTGGTGTTGGTGGTGACATTCACACTTTTCACACCTACACATATATTGGATTATAAATTATTTATTTATTGTATAGAAATTTGTTGGTTTGTTTTGTCTCTGTGTGTGTGTTAGTGTGGAAAATCTTTTCAAAATTAACAATTCATTTTTATATAATTTTCTATTTGTCCTGTATTTTGATATTTTGTTTGCAAAATGAAAAAAATCCATAATTTTAATTAATATGTTTATATGTGTTTTAAAAATCGGATGGTTATATTTACTGTAAATTTGTGGTTAATTGCAAAGAATATGTATATCATGGAAAATAACATACACACATACAAATGCAATGATATCATATTTGTTATAAATTTTATGATTTAGCAATTTATGTTAATTTACTGCATAATACCACAATATTGATATGGATTTTTTTTATTATGGTCATTGTTTTTATTTGAAAATGTTTTAAATTACACGAGATTACAGTTTAAAGAATTATGGCATTGACATAGAAAAGTTTATAGCCATCAATACGATTGTAAGACTAAAATGTGTCGAAAAAGTTCAGCAATTGTAAACTGAGAAGTAAAACTTTTTGAGTGTGGGGTTGATCGCATGAAAGTAAACCCCATTTTCTGTTGTATAAAACATGAAAAAAAAAAATGTTTCCTATTGAGATCTTATAGATATCCAGAATTGCTGTTAATTTTAATGGGCATGAAAAAATGTTTTTATTATTTTAGCGATAAATTGTTTGAAAAAGATTAAAAAAATTGCTCCTCATTACTATCCCAAAATATCCGATTTTTGCACACTAATTTGAAAATATTGGCTATTTGGAACTAACGTGGTATAGGCGAGATTTTGAATAAAATACCGAATTGAAACCAATTTATTTGCAAAATGTGTAAATAAATATTTTGAATAGTTAAAATTTGGAGGAACTGCTAAATGGATGGGTATCCCAAATAATAGAACCATGTTAAAATTTGTTTGTGGGGAGATATCCTGCATAGTCCTAAACCGAAAAGTCGAACTAAACCACAGAAATATTTATTATATTTAGAATTATGAAAGGGAAATTCAATATATCGAAATTAGGAGATACCGTTGTGTGGGCGCAATATCTTAGCGTGTACCGATATACACAGACGGATCGATACGCGAATTGGGCTGGGCTGAACTTTGAATACCCTCCACCATTTGCAATGAATTTGCCAATTTTCAAAAAATAAAATCCGTTAAAAATTCTGTTAAAATCTTAAAAATACCCTATGTAGCCGTTATACTAGGGTGTTTACGACGACGTGGACCTGCATAGGCAACTTATGTCATAAGCCATTACAATATTCAAATGGGAAACTTGAAAAAAAATCGGTGAATAATGTAGCTAAAATCCTCAAAATACCGAATATAGGGAGGTACCGTTATATGGGCCACACGAAGACGTGGACCTGCACAGACAATTTTCTGTCATAGGCTATAGCATCCATTACGAACTTCAAATACCAAATTTGAAACAAATTTTGGTAAATAGTGTGGCTAAAATCATCAAATTACCAAATATCGAGAGGTACCGTACGGTACCGCTGTAGTATCCATTACGAACTTCAAATAATGTCGCTAAAATCGTCAAAGTACCGAATATCGGGCGGTGCTGTTATATGGGGGCTGTACGAAGACGAGGACCTGCAGAAAGAATAGGGGGTACTTTTATATGGGGGCTATACCAAAACGTGGACCTACATGACCCATTTTCAATACCAAAGACCTGCAAACATAATATACATTTAAGTAAAATTTTATCAACCTTCTTCATTTCATTCGGAAGCTAGAGTGATTTCCACAGACGGATAGACGGACGGACATCGCTTAATCGACATAAATTGTATATACTTTGAAGAAAGAAAATACATTCTTTGTGGGGTTTGAAATGTATATATCGAGGTGTTACAAACGGAATGACAAACTTAATATACCCTCCATACTATGGTGGATTAATCGGATTATCCTTCCACTTTCTGTGCAGTAAATTATTTTCTTTGAAAATGTTGATATTTTATGTGAGATATACAGAAGGAGAGGACCGATATTGCCCATCTTTGAACTTGATCTAAGTTTGACAATAATATTATGATGTACCAAGTTTGGATCAAATCGGATATTATCTTCGAGAGTTATTGTGCGCACCAGCGAAATTTGAAGAGAATCGGACTTTTATTTCACACTTTATAAGAGGTACAAATATTTTAAATTTTGACAATTTGTGGGGAAGATACTTGATGGAGTGGGCCAATAACATTTATTTTCGCACCTAGCTTAGCACTTATAAAAATATTAGGATTTGCAAAGTTTGCACAAATTTGGATGATCATTCACTGTTCTGTAAGGTAAATTATTTTCTGTGAAAATGTTGATCTTTTGTGGGGGATGTACCAGAAGAAGTGGACAGATATTGCCCATCTTCTAACGTTTATTAAATTCTATTACATTTCCTTGATCCGAAGATATACATTTAAACATCATTCAGTATCCGGCCTAAGCACAGAGCTTGAGATTTTCTCCTCTGGGCTTGACTAGAAGTTCTTTCTAAGCACTTTATCCCCTGGAAGAGAAATGCTTACATAGGTCCGCGATATCGTATAGCCCACATAGAACGGTACCTCCCGTTAGTGGATATTTTGACGATTTTAGGGACATTATTCACGGGAGTTGTTTTATTTTAGAATTCATAATGGGTACTACAGCCTATGACAAAAAATTGTGTTTGCAGGCCCACGTCTTCGTATAGCCTCCATATAACTGTTCCTTCCAAGATTCGGTATTTTGATGATTTTTGCGACATTATTCACCGGAGTTGTTCAAATTTCGTATTCAGAGTTCGTAATGGGAACTACAGTATATGACAGAAAATTGTCTACGCAGGTCCAGGTCTACGTATACGCCCCATATATTAGTACGTCCCTAAATTTTTTATTTTGACGATTTTAGGTACAATATTTTCCGAAATTGTTTGAAATTTTGTATTTGGTGTTCCTGATAGGTACTACAGCCTGCAAAAGAAAATTGTTTATGTAGGTCCAGGTCTTCGTATAGCCCCTTATATCTGTACCCCCTATATTTTGATGATTTTAGCTACATTGTTCACCGGATTTTTATACCCTACAACACTATGTGTTGGGGGTATTATTTAATTTTCGTACTTGACTATGTAGGTCGCCGTAAAGACCCTAATATAACGGCTATATTCGGTATTTTTAAGATTTTAACAGAATTTTCAACAGATTTTATTTATTTTTTTTTGGAAATTTCCAAATTCGTTCCAAGTGGTGGAAGGTATTCAAAGTTTAGCCCGGCCGAAATTAATGTCTTTTTTCCTTTTTTTTAGATTTCGTCACACATTGTTTATAGAAGCCTATCAAAACTCGAAAAGCTGTTATTTAGTCATTTTTAACCCACTATATAAACTCATCAATGAAATTATGTGGATTATTGTGTACGTTAAGTTTTCGACTAAGGTCAAATCTCCATTCAAACGCACTCACCATATGTTATGGTGAGACCTACATACATGAGTGTTTTTACTTTCATAATAATACCAGGTACGACTTCATATATGTATATAAATGTCCATAGGTAAAAGTACGTGTGACACTAACTTTCCTAATTATGATCTACAATAAAACTGGGACAAGACTAATGGAGAACTTCAAGCTTATTTCAAAATCACGTAATGATTTAATTTAATTCAGAAAGGATTCTCTTCTGTATAGCCCTACTTTACATATGCATATTTTGGCTGAATAGTTTTGATATCAACCTGTCCTTGCAGGCGAAATTGGTAATGCCTGTCGTTGTTGTTGTTGCAATGGCACAATAATCCCATACTGACTTTACTTTACCACCACCTCCACCAGAGCTGTATCAAAATAAAGCCACCAACATCTGGCAGAAACAAAAAACGGAACAACAAACAAAAAGAAAACGTGAAGAAGATGAAAATTTACCTTGATACTCGTGGCATCGCCACCAATGTTGACAGTATGCAAAACTTTCGGATGTGATTGTGAATGCAATGCCATGATAGGCCACCGTGCACACACACACTCATGCATGCACACTCAGGAAAACAGGAAACAACACCAAAAAGATGACGATGAAGGCTCACACAAACAAACAAACAAATAGTTGGCAATGTCTGCTGCACGAATAGGCCCATAAATGGGGAATGACAAAACAAAAGATCGCAGCATTGAAATGGCATAAAGTCTTTGTCATGCAAGAAGTTTCTCCCTGGCTTTTGCATTTCTGTTTGGAGGTTTTATTTTCTTGTTTGGCTTGGCTTGGCTGAAAGGATAAAGTTAACGATGCTTGTGGTGATACCAATGATAGGATTTGTTGACACTGTGACGTTTCCATTAGTGTGCGACCTTTTCGGCTCTTACGAAATAACATTGATGATGGATGTAAAATATCGACTGCGTGTGATTACTTGGAAGATGTCGGAGTTGTTGTTGGTGGTGTTTCTGTGGAAATGTATTGAGACAACTTTATTTGGGGATAGTACCATTAAATGATATACTAATTTTGGAATTGACGTTGATAAAAAATTGAAAAAAAAAAAAATAAATTTTGGAAAAAGGTTTTTTAGTTTACTTTTTAGGGTATAAAGTGAGGATCTATATGCGGTGCATGGAGGTTAACATTTATATGTTCCTGTTCAAAACCTCCATTTTGTCGCAACCGATTTCTTATTATACCCTACACCTCAAGGTGGTCAGGGTATTATGTCTTTGTGCATTTGTTTGTAACAGGCAAAAGGAAACGAGATAGACCCAAAGTTCCTTTTGATGATCTGCATAGAATCACATTCTGAGTCGATTTATGCATGTCCGTCCGTCCGTCTGTCCGTCTGTCCATGTATGTTTGTAAACAAAGTACAGTTCGCATTTAATGCCCTATCCAGATGAAATTTTGCACAAATCATTTCTTTGGCCCAAGGACGAACCCTATTGAAATTGGGTTCCTATTTGCCTTTTATTGTGCCCCACACGTCTAATATCAGTCTGAAGAGTATGGAATTTTGCACGTACGATCAGATTGAACCTGAAAATAAGTATGCCAAATTTGATCGTAATCGGTTCAGATATAGCTATAGCTCCCATATATATTGTTCGTCCGATTTCTTATTTTTGTCCTCCGCAGCCGTAATATGCACTCACTAACAACAATATTTGGGGAAATATATCAAATACAGCTCAGAAATACATTTGCTAAATTTTATCGAGATCGGTTCAGATTTGGATATAGCTCCCATATATATCTTCGTCCGATTTACCTTGGATTGTGCACCAAACGTCTAAAATTTGCCCAAATTGGATGAAATTTAGCACATCATTATTGACATGTTTTTTTTGCGATTTTTTTTAGATTTTATTCTTTATAAGATCGGTTCAGATATAGGTATGGCTCCCATATATATTGTTCATCCGATTTCTCATATTTGTTGCCCACAGTCGTAATATGCACTCCGTAACAACGGTATTCAGGGAAATATATCAAATATAGCTCAGAAATATCTTTGCCAAATTTTATCGAGATCGGTTCCGATTTGGATATAGCTCCCATATATATTTTTATTCGATTTCAAATTAATTGTGCACCATATGGGCAATACAAGTCCGAAATTAAAAGATACAAATACTTCGGCATATTTAGTCCTTTATTATTTATTGTATATTTCAAAAAAGGTACACATAAATAAATGGTCAAAGCTGAGGGTTTATATTATCAAAATGAAAACTTAACCTATCTCAGCCACACCAAAAAAAATTGGTAAAAAAAATTAATCTTAAAGCAATCCTTCAGATACCACCTGTTTTACAAACAGTAAAAAGTGTCCGTCGGTTTATTTGAAAATGTTTCGAATAGCTTGAAATGTGCGTGGGGTACCACATAAAGTGGACCAATGTTATTTACTAAATCAATGCGAACATTGTTTCGTAAGATATGAGAGATGTAAAAATTGGATATTGTTAGCCTTTGTAGAAGAGATTTCGGAGGAGTGGGCCGACATCTATAATCTTGTGTTGGAAGTGATATTTGGATGTGAAAAATCTCGCGTTTTTGACCCGTGTTGGGTGGGGAAGGGGATACGCCAAGTATGATAGGAACCGGATGTTCATATCTCGTTTTATAATCTTCATGGCTATTCAAAAATGTAACACGTTGAAGGGGGGGGGGGGGGGGGGGTACCAGAAGGGGTGGACCTCGATACTCCATCTTCATATCAGATCTTGTGGTGGTCGACATAATGGGATGCGTGAAATATATAGGGAACCGGGTGCTTATTTCTAATTTTATGATAGTTTCGGTTATTCAACATTTTGACCGTTTGTGGAGGAGGTACCAGAAGGTGTGGGTCTAAATAACTAATCTCCACACAATATCTTGTGCTGGTAAAAATATTAGAAACTGTATAATTTGAACATAATCGGATTCTTATTTCACATTTTATAAGAGTTATAGTTAGTCCAAATTTTGACCGTTTGTGGGGGAGGTTCTTAATGAAGTGGACCGATATTGTCCATTTTCGCACCAATCTAAAGCTGATGAAAATATTAGGCCTGCCTTACCCCCTGGTAAACACTACCATCGTTCTCCACTAATAAACAAAAAATAAGCCTGACCATTTTGCAACAACAATATTAGGAATTGCTAAGTTAGACCAAAATCCAATGATCCTTTCTCTTTCTATGAAGAAGGATATTTTATTTAAATTTTGACCGTTTATGGGGCACTCGATCTAAGTTTGATAATATTACGATGTACCAATATGTTTGGACCAAATCGGATACTCCCTTCTTGCGCACTTCCCAGCCAGATAGACGGATGCACGGACAACTCTAGATCAACTCCAAATGTCCTGTAAAGGATTTGATCTAAAGAAACCTAGAGTATGAAACCGTTATTTCGATAAAGCTAATTTTGTCTGTATAAAATGATATATACCCTCTGTAGCCACATAGATGAGGGTGTAAAACAAAAACAAAATAGGAAACAATATGGACCCATAGATTCTTTAGATGATCTGCATAAAATCACATTCTGAGTCTATTTATGTTTGTTCGTCCCTCCGTCTGCCCATGTTATTTTTTGTAAACAAGAAACAGGTCTCCCAAGGACGAACCGTATTGAAATTGGTGATAATCTGTCCAAATTTATATATATCTCCGATATATAACTTCGTGCGATTTGACCTTTATTGTGCACCAAACGTGTAATATTTGTTGGAAGAGGGTGTAATTTGACACATTTTACCAAATTGAGCCTAGAAAAAAGTGTATCAAATTTCGTAAAAATTGGTTCAGGTATAGCTATAGCTCCCATATATATTGTTCATCCGATTTGACAACTTTTTCCTCCGCAGCCGTAATATGCATTTCGTAAAAACGATATTCAAGGAAATAAATCAAATACAGCTCAGAATTACCTTTCCGAATTTTATCGAGTTCGACTCAGATTTGGATATAACTCCCATATACAGGGTGAGATAAAAAACTGCAACAAAGTCAAACGCCATAATTTTTACATTTTTTATTGAATGAAAGCAAAAAATCTCGGAAATAGCATCAAATTTCGTGACAATATTCAACATTTATTCTGATATTCAACATCTCTGTCGATTAATACGAGCGGAGAGCGACCATCGGCTTTAATGGCGGCCCATACCATTACCATGGCCGGCGCATAAGTTCTGGTGGCCAACCGAAAGTGTAAATTTTCAGCTGACCTCTTTGGCAAGTATACACGATCATTTTGTTTGCTTACAAACTGCTGGACTACGACTGTTTTCTCATCGGACAAAACCAAATTCGGCAGTTCACCACTTTCGGCCAAGCGAAGCAACTCTTTAGCTCTTTTGTGTCTATTTTCTTTATGTTGCGGTGTAAGTTCTTGCACTTTTTGGAATTTCAATGGCTTTACCCCGAGCTCATTTTTAAATATTTGCCGAATGGAATATTGCGATATTTTCAACGCACGAGCCATTTTTCGGCCACTGCGACGCGGATATCGATCAAGTCGCTTCTTTACTTTTCGAACCATTTCTGCTGATGTTGCTGTTTTCTTCCGTCCACTTCCTTGACGTCGAGCTACGCTACCAGTATCACGATAATGAGTGATGGTATGAGACATAAAAGATTTAATCATATTTAAATGCTGGAGTGATCTAACGATAGCCACTTGTGGTTTTTCAGCCGAATATAACGAGATCACACAACCACGCTTGAATTCCATCACGAATACCTTTTTTTTCTGGAAAATTCTCACCAAGATGCTGTTGTAAGCTTGTAAAGAATATAACGAGCTATCACTGGAATAATTTTGACAGCAGTCGGACGAGTGGCTTAGAAATGGCAGCAGTCTGAAATTAGTTACAGTTTTTTCATCTCCTCCTGTATATTATTAGTTCTCTCCACAAAGAATTCATCTAAAAACGAAAATACAAAAATCCTCCAGTAACATTTATTTACTATCCTGATTACAGTCACTTCGTATGTTCGGATTACTTACTCCTCGCTTACAATCACGTATAAATGGGCTACAACTGCTATGACATTGTTCCATATTAACCTGATGAAACATTTGCTAAAGCCAACATTTGAGGTTATGCATTTAAAATGTGAACGTGGTATGTGCTGCTGCTGTTGTTGCCGTTGTTTGTGCCACACATCCGCTTACAACGTCAGCGCAGCGCATTATAATGTGGCATGAAATGATGAGCGAATTGAGTAGCAATAACAACGTTGAAGTCAACGTCGTGGTGATGATGGTGGTGTCACTGAAATCACTGATGACTTTTCTTTAGTTCTTTGTCTGCCTATTTGAATATTTTCGACTGTCAAATCGGAATACTTGGCATCCGAATTTAGCTGAAATGCAATGCATGAGGACGTTGGGTAATGAAATGAATCGATAGATGTTCTTTAGTTCTTTTGTGGGTGCATTTCTTAACGACAACTTTAAATATCATTGAACATACGTCGCGATCCATGTACGAACGCATGCTGAATTACTTGTCAACAGCAAAGCTGGGCTAAGTATGCAAATGTGTGGTGTGATGGGATGTGGTGATGGTCTGGATACTAAGCCCTACACCTAGAGGAGGCGATTTAAAGGAAGTCAATGGGGTTAAGTATTGAAGAAATCAGGTAGCGTTGACAATGGTATAAAGTTAGATTGAATTTTGTGTAGGGAAAGTTTTGCTTAAACATTGTTACATCAAGGTTGTCAATATGCGTTATGACTTCACTTTGGGGTATTTGAAGAAAATGTCAAAATATTGGACACATTAATTTATAGTTGATTTGCAAATTTGTATTTGAAGTTTTCGTATAGTCTCCATATAAAGGGGAAAACGATAATCCATGTTTATACCCTCTACCATAGTAAGGAGGATAGATTAAATTTTTCAATATGTTTGTAACAACTCGATATATATGTACATGTTAGACTCCGAAAAGTATATATATTATTGATTAGCATAAAACTCTATGTCGATTTTGCGATGTCTGTGGAAATCACGTTAACTACCGAACAAAAAGAAATAGGTTGATACAATATTATAAAGATGTGTTTTAGGTATGCAGGAATTTTGGTTTCGAAAAACTTTTGGTATAGCCCCCATATAATGGTACCTCCCTATTTTCGGTATTTTGGTGATTTAATTGGCATTATTCACCGGAAATGTTTTAAATTTGGTATTTGAAGTTCGTAATAGATAGCGATCGTATAGACCCTAATGTAACGGCCACATTAGGTATTTTTAAGATTTTAACAGAATTTTTAAAGGATTTTATTTTTTTGAAAATTGCTAAATTCTTTCCAAATGGCGGAGGGTATTCAAAGTTCGACCCGAACGAACTTACAGCTTTTTTACTTGTTTTTTAAATTATGCCGGTATTTTTCATGGTTTTTTATATTTAGCGAGTTTCTTCTAAAATGTGGACCGTCGATATATCTCTCATATACTTTTCAGACAATTTAAACGTATTATTATAATATATAATTTATAACATTTTATTATACCTTCCCCCATAGTACGGAGGGTATATTAAGTTTGTCATTCCGTTTGTAACACCTCGAAATATACATTTTAGACCCAATAAAGTATATATTCTTGAGCAGCATAAAATTCTGTGTCGATTTAGCGATGCCTATCCGCCTGTCCGTTTGTGGAAATCACTCTAGCTTCCGAACGAAATGAAGCAGGTTGATGAAATTTTACTCAAATGTATATCATGTCTGCAGGTATTGGTATTGAAAATGGGCCATGTAGGTCCATGTTTTTGTATAGCCCCAATATAATGATACCTCCCTATATTCGGTATTTTGATGACTTTAGCAACATTGTTCACCGATTTTCTTCAAGTTTCGCATTTGAATATTGTAATGGCTTATAACAAATGTTGCCTATGCAGGTCCACGTCGTCGTATAGACCCTAATATAACAGCTACATTCGGTATTTTTAAGATTTTAACAGAATTTTTAACGGATTTTGCAGTTTTTTTCTTGTTATTATTCAAAATGTTCAAATATTCATGGGAGAGGTTCGGAAGGATGGGGAATAATCGTATCGTATCTGATCTAAGTCTGATATAAATATTACAACGTGTCAGATTTGAACTATATGGACTACGTCGTTCACTTTATTTGAGATATATGATAATTTTTGGAAAATTTGGAAATAGAAGAGCAATATATCTAAAAACATCTAAATATATCTAAACATCTAAAACTGATAAAATTTATTTAGATGTTCAGAAGGGGTAGGTCAATATCTATCATATTCACACAATTTCTTGTGTTAGTAGAAGTATCAAAATGTGTAAAATTTGAAGAGCATCGGAAGTTTATTTCGCATTTTAAGAAGATATTTAAAATATAATTATTTAATATTTTGACCCGTTCTGGGCGAGGTACCAGAAGGCCGGCATATTCAATCTTCACACTAGTTGATAGAATTTAAATTCAAATTTGCAAGTTTGAAAATAATCCGGTTCCCATTACGAATTTTATGAACTTCATAGTTATTAAAATGTTGACCCTGTTATGGGGGAGATACCAGAAGGAGCAGGACGATATCTACCATCTTTAAATCAAATCTTTTGCTAGTGACAATAATAGGATGTGTGAAATTTGAGAGATACTTATTTCTCATTTTATAAGAGTTTTAAATATTCAAAATTAAATTTCTTTGGTGGGGGAGGCACTGGAAGTAGTGGACTGATGTTGCCCATCTCCGAACTAGATCTAAGTTTGACAATAATATTACGATGACTATGTTTGGATCAAATCGGATACTTCCTTCGAGTGTAATCGTGCGCACCAGCCAGACAGATGGACGGACCGCTTTAGATCGACTCCAAATGTCCTGAAACGGATTTGGTCCAAATGGGCCTAGTGTCTAAAACTGTTATTTCGATTTGGCCTTATCAATTGATACATACCCTCTGTAGCCATAATGATTGAGGGTATTAAAATGTATTTTCTCTGCTCGAAATTTCGTTACAGGTTTTCCCATATAGCCCCCACTTCCTGGGACATAAAACACTGCCGAAAGTAGCAAAAATACGATGTCAACATTTCATTGTTATTTATTTGCATTCAGGATAATGTGCTAACTATTTGGTGTTCTATTTTTTTTAAATAGTTTTGTTATCTAAGCTATTGTTGCACCACACTCACACACAGACACACACTCCCTCTCGCATATTGTCGTTGTTGATATTGTTGCCAAGGAAATGACAGGAAACGGAAATCGCGAATTGCATTGTTTTGCATAACGATTTTATTTGGCGTTTGTAATCGAAATTGAATGCTGCATTGCATTGCGTTTGCTATTTGGCTATTTTTGTGGAGGAGAGGGAATGGTAGGGGTGGTAAGTCCGCTTGAAATTCAAACTCTGATGAAAACTATTGTTTTCATCAATTTTTTATCAGCTACTACTACTACTACCCACCCACATCCATGCTGACACATTGCGAACTTCCTCGATTTGGCATTCTAGTGGCAAAAACTATTCATTCCATGGAGGGTTTACAAAAAGATTTAGGCTTTGCCAAAGCGTATTTGCCTATGACATGGACTTTGCATTGTTTTTACGTAGCTTGAGGTAGGTGGGGGCTACTGTCAAGCCTTATGTCCTTGCCGCCTTGTCTATGCCCTGAGCTCTGGGTAACAAGCTGACATTTTGACGTGATTGCCTTTCGGTTGAGTGTACGAATGATGTCGTTTTTTCTTTTTTTTTTTTGTTTTGACTTACAACATGTGTGTACTCACGTATTTAAGCGTTTTGTTAGTTGTCTTATTTGTCCCCACGTCTGTGTGTGTGTGTGTTTTCAATCTTTCCTCTTTGTAGTTGTTGTTGTTGTCGATGACGATTATACAAGCAAAAGCATTGTTTTACATTTGAAATCGTAGAGTGGTTACCACATTTGAGACCAACATCTAAAAAAAGAGAAGAATGAAAAAAAAATAGCAACTAACTCAATAGATAATGTCTTCGTATGCAAAACTGTACTCTCATCAATTGCAGTTGGATGTTCGAGGCTTGAATGTGTTGCCAGTTTTGGTTGATGATATTGCTGCGTGGCACGGAATATCAATCAGTTGGCATCAGATAAGCAAATAGGATTTTAAATGCGGATACCATTGTCTGCCAAGTCGTATTGTCATCACTAAATATCACATTTGCATGCATTTCTTTGGTATATTTTCTATTAAAAGAATTTAAATTCGTAAACGTCCAATCATTTTTTCAGAGCATATTTTTTGTAAGGTTTTAATATTTCCTGCGTTTTAATATTTCCTGTTAAAAGTTCTTTGCACAGTCGATATATTTTGTAATCCTTAAGCAAATCTAATCCTGGCCTGATTGTGAATATTTTAATACAGGAAATATTTTTTTCGGGAATTATCGGTGGAGTGCAATAGGCATTCACCATTTTACAAAAATCAATCATATCTTGATTACCTCTAAGTTCAAAATAAAACGACTGACTAGCTTTGCCCGTACCTCTGTCTATTTGTTACGAATGATAACTTTCGATCGTGCTCTTCGGATTCATCCAAACTTTCAAACTGTGGATGAGAAATTTAACAAATCGGATGAAGAATATATATGGGAGCTATATCTCAACCGATTTCCAAATCTGACACACTTGTTTCTAGACTCAATTTGGTTATACGTGTCAAATTCCATCCAATTTGGCCTAATATTAGACGTTTGGTGGATAATACAGGGCAAATCCGAAAAGGTATATTTCGGTCACACTTTGCCTAGTTACGAAATTTGACTATATCGTTCAACTTCTTCTAGTCGTCATCAATTCGAAACTTTTTACTTCTCTTTCAAAGGTTTAAAATTAAAAAAATCAAAAAAAAAAAAAAAAAAAAAAAAAAAAAAAACAGTAAAACACCTATAAGAAGACAGGGACCTGCACAAACAATTTTCTGTCTTAGGTTGTAGTATTCATTACGAACCTAAAACACCAAACTTGAAACAATTCTGGTTAATAGTGTCGCTAAAATCATAAAAATACCGAATATCGGGAGGTACCGTTATATGAGTTCTATATGAAGACGTGGATCTGCATAGACAATTTTCTTTCTTAGGCTGTAGTATCCATAACGAACTTCTAATACCAAATTTGAAACAATTCCGGTGAATAATGTCCCTAAAATCATCAAAATACCGAATATCGTGAGGTACCGTTACATGGGGGTTATAACAAAACGTAGACCTACGTGACCCATTTTTAATACCAAAAATCCTGCAGATATAATATAAATTTGAGTAGAATTTTATCAATCTACTTCATTTCATTCGGAAGCTAGAGTGATTTCCACAGACGGACAGGCGGATGGACATCGGTAAATCGACATAGAATTTTATGCTGATGAAGAATATACATACTTTGTAGGGTCTAAGATGCATATTTCGAGGTGTTATAAACGGAATGACAAACTTAAGGTATAAAAATCTGTAAAGAAAGGCTTAAAGTCGGGCGGGACCGACCTTATGATACCCTACACCATTTTGTATATTAAGCTCTAGAGCTACCCAGGCTAAATTCGTTCGTATGTGCCAAAATCCATTCAATGCGGGCATATATTATCCAGAGCTGTATCCCAATCTGAACCGATCTCGACAAAATTTGGCAAATATTGTTGTCACGGAATGCATATTGTGATTGTGGAGGACAAAATAATAAATGGGATGAATATTATATATGGGAGCTATTGATATATCTGAATATCCGATTTGGTCCAATCTTGGTACATCATAATATTATTATCAAACTTACATCGAGTTCGGAGATGGGCAATATCGGTCCACTCCTTCTTTACCTTCCCCACAAAAGGTCGAAATTAAAAAAAAAAAAAAACAAGTACGCAAAGGCTATAGTCGTGTGATACCCTACAACACTACAATATGTTCGAAGTCCCCATATATCCAAATCATTTTGGAAGATTTCGCTTTTGAAATAGTGTCAAAGAGCCCCGCCCAGAGGTTACCCTTAGTTTTTTGGCCCGGAGAATTTGGCAAAAGTTGTGAAAGTTGTGGTCCATTTTACAGCTAAATGTACTTCAATGGTCATCCAAAATGCTAGACTTCTTCCCTGTCCTTAACTCTCTTCCGATGCGATTTTTTTCAATTGTAACCTATAGAGAGACTACAAAATTAGAAAAAATTAATTTTTTTTAGTCCATTTGCACCTCTAAATTTACATCTTAAAAACAATAAGCTTCAATTCTGACCCTAACCCAAATTTCGTGAGGATCGGACGATAATTGCGACATGCATATAATACCCTCAAAACGTAGTGTTGAAGGGTGTAAACATTTAGAAAATTTACAAATCAAAATTGTAACTCAAATTGAAAAAATTGCATGCGATAAAAAATATGATAAGAATTGAAAAATTGGAACAAAAAATATGCACTTTTTCATTGAAATATTTTTCCGCGATTTTCTTAGATTTTCTGCTTCTCTGGCAAAAGACTATTCCGAATTTGTGGAAATCGGTCCAGCGGTTCTTGATTTATAAGCAGAATAAATAAGATCAATTCTTTTACATATATATTGTACATATTTTGCTATATATCCGATTTCTTGGCTATTAGCATCACTGTAATGGTCAGAAGTGATCTTTTAATGTATTTGTGATTTGGATGGGGTTGAAAATATTCGCGGTTAAGTGGAAATTTTCCTACTTTCTTACATAAAAGTTAGGGTCTATTTTAGCCGCTAATTATTGTCCGATGGTCTATTTTAGCCGCTAATAATTGTCCGATGGCCGCCCAAATTGGTAGGTTTCTGCCCACTCCTACACTTTAACTCCATGTAAATTTTCGCGTCGATTGGTTCATAATTGTGACCTATAGAGCAACTGCAAAATCAGGAAAATTTTGGTCCATTTCAACCCCTAAATATTATGCGATCATTTCCAAAAACAATAGGGTTCTATTCTAACCATAACCCCACCTCTATTTTCAATTTCGTGAGGATCGGTTCATAATTGCGACCTGTAGCTTGATTACAAATTAACATGGACAGACGGACGGACATACATAGCTAGATCGACTCATCTCGGCGAGCTAGGAAGATCCATATATACTTTCCTATATGGGTGTGAAGATAAATTGGAAAGTTAAATTGGATGTCAACAGACACAGTTACTTAACAGAGCTCTGTTAAGGACTTAACAGAGCTTTGTTAAAGACAGAGTAGAAAAGAAAATTTTGAAAAATATAATTATTTGTTAATTATTATATAAAAATTTATTACTTCGGTAATAAAATAGCTTGAATACAAATTAGCACTTTCAGCCCATATATAGGTTATAGTCCAAAACCGTTTCAGAGACCCAAATTGGACCCATCCTTAATAATAATAAGGTCCTAACAGATTGAACCACTGTGCAAAGCCTATAAAACCTGTGCGGATCAAACTAGGCTTAAATGAAAGGTCTCTCCGAGCACTTTCAGCCCATATATAGGTTATAGTCCAAAACCGTTTCAGAGACCCAAATTGGACCCATCCTTAATAATAATAAGGTCCTAACAGATTGAACCACTGTGCAAAGCCTATAAAACCTGCGCGGATCAAACTAGGCTTAAATTAAAGGTCTCTCCAAGCACTTTCAGCCCATGTATAGGTTATAGTCCAAAACCGTTTCAGAGACCCAAATTGGACCCATCCTTAATAATAATAAGGTCCTAACAGATTGAACCACTGTGCAATATCGAAATTTTCAAAAAAAAAAAAAAAATATATATATATATATATATTACTGCACAGAAAGAGAAAGGATAATCCGATTTTCATGCATCAGTGCTAGGACATGTGGGAAAATGGACAATATCGATCCACTCCATCAAGTACCTGACCTACAAAGGGTTAAAATTTTGAACAATTATAATTCTTATAAAATATAATGTTAGAGTCCGATTATCTTTAAATTACAATATTTTTATTAAACCAACGTCTGGTGTGAAGATGGGCAATATCTGTCCACTCCTTATGGTATCTTCCCCACAAGGGGTCAAAAATGTGAATATCTATGAAGATCATAAGACTTGACACCTCTCAATATTTCCAGCAAAACAGGATCTGTTATAGAGATCGGGTCATTTCTTCTGGTACAAACAAAACGCTCAAGGAAAGCGAAATAAGCATCTAACTCTCTTCAAATTTCACACATGCAAATATTATAACTATTTTTGCTAATACAAGATCTGCTGTGAAGATGATATATATCTGCGAACCCCTTCTAGTACGTCACCCACAATGAGTCACAATTTTACTTTTATCTGTTGTAACTTGCGAAACAAGTCAGCGATTCTTTACAACTTGTAATGTAAATAAGAATTGGATATAAAAGTTCGATTTTCTTGTAATTTTACCCACACCAATATTTTTATCTTTATTATACAGGGTGAAATGAAAAAACTGCAACCAACTTGACAGCTGTTAAAATTATTCCAGTGACAGCTCATTATATTGATTACAAACGTACAAAAGCATTTTGGTGAGAATTTTCCAGAAAAAAAGTTATTCGTGATGGAATTCAAGCGTGATAGTGTGATTTCTTTATATTTGGCTGGAAAACCACAAGTGGCAATACTGGTGGTACTGGTAGCGTAACCCGACGATAAGAAGTGGACGCAAGAAAACAGCAACATCAGCATAAATGGTTCGAATAGTAATGAAGCGACTTGATCAAAACACGTGTGACAGTGGCGGAAAAATGGCTCGTGAGCTGAACATATCGCAATATTCCATTCGGCAATTATTGAAAAATGAGCTCGGGGTAAAGCCGTGGTAAACTTACACCGCAACAGAAAGAAAATTGATTCAAAAGAGCTAAAGAGTTGCTTCGCTTGGCCGAAAGTGGTGAACTGCCGAATATGGTTTTCGCCGATGAGAAAACATTCGTCGTCTAGCAGTTTGTAAACGAACAAAATGATCGCGCCTACTTGCCAAAGAGGTCAGATGAAAATGTGCACCTTCGGTTGGCCACCAGAACTCAAGCGCCGGCCATGGTGATGGTGTAGGCCGCCATAACAGCCGATGGTCGCTCTCTGCTCGTATTAATCGACCGTGGTATCAGAATAAATGCCGAATATCATCGCGAAAATATTCTGGAGGGTGTATTAAAGCCTTGGACACGCAAACATTTTGGCCGCAGACCTTGGACATTTCAACAGGACTCAGCACCAACACACTCAGCACGCGCCACCCAAGAATGGTTACAAAATGAGGTTCCTCGCTTCATTTCCTGCGCCCAATGGCCACCAAAATCTCCGTGTACCATCCGTTGGACTATTGGTTCTGGAGTATTTTGGAAAGCAAGATTGGCACTTAAAAAATACCAAAGAGTCGATCACCTCAAACAAGCGCTTCGCCGGGAAAGGGCCAAAATACCGCAGAGACGGTTTCATTGGCCGTTTGAAGGCCATAATTCGTGCCGAAGGTGACCAATGCGAACAAATCTAAACTTATTCTAAAATTTGATTCTATTTCCGACATTTTTGCTTTCATTCAATAAAATTAAAAAAAAAAAAATGTCAAAATTATGGCGTTTGACTTTGTTGTAGTTTTTTATCTCACCCTGTATATCATATAAAGTGAAGGAAGTAACCAACCATATTTATTCATTTCCGATACAAAATGGACAATATTGGCCCATTCCATCGAAACCTACTCCATAGAGGTTCAACAGTTTGAATAATCATAACAGAGGTCAAAATATAATTAAATAGTCGAACATTGGCTGAAGGTATATACCTGATAGCAAAACCGACTGATTCTTTTTAACTTTTTTATGATTTCGACGAGGCACATTTTGGCCCTCTGAGTGTAGAAAAACATTTTTGTGTGGGCTATATTGGCGTTCTCGTATCTTGATATCTAAGTACATTTAGACATTCTTTATTTATTTTCATCTTCTGAATATCACTGCGATACGTTTATGTTTATAATAGTATAATTACTTACCTGCATCCTGAATATTTTTAACTACAATTTCATGATCAGATTTTTGTTATAATGAAAATTCTCAAACATATTTGCATTTTTTATTAATTGTTGTTTTGAAACTAAAATAAAATTAAAATTCGCAAATCTCTACGAACAATCAGACACTGTATAACAGTTTATAACACTTTTATGTGCACCAAGTTTAGGCGCTCAAACTTTTGCACACACACACACACAGATTTACCTATCGACTTTACCTCCATAAGCAACTTTAACCTGCAAAGTTCGCACAGTCCTCTCCTGATATAGAATAACACTCTTGAGTGAAATTATCCAGGGACCAGACATTTGGATAAAGCGTCTCGTCGCCGCAAATTCAACGTCAAGACGACACGTTAATTTGATTTCGTGGTTGTTTTCACTATCAAAATATTGTTCACAAACACAAACATACACCGACGCACACACACACTCGCCTTTTTTTTGTTGCCAGACGTTTATGGATTGCAAGTCGGCCACTTGCACCAACGAACTCAACTAAATGTTTTGATGGACTTTTTGTGGCCAAGAAACCTAATTTTTCCAGTTTTCTTCGCCAGTGCCTTGACGTCATTTTAGCTTTGGCCTGCCTGCGTGTGTTTGTGTTTTTATTTTGCAAATAATATTGTGCGAATGAATGAACGGATGGCTGAATGGATGTTTTGCTTTGTGCCTGGCATTTAGTGTTTTATTTGTCTGCCGTCTTGGCCATCGCCACCTCCTTCATCGGCCTGCTGCCTTTGGAAGCAACAAATAGTGTCATCTTCAGATGCTGGAACTTATAGTATGTATGCGCGTAGATTTGTGTATTTATCTATGACCTATGTGTGGCAAATGTAGCCTTCGAATGTGAGTGTGTGTGTGTGTGCGTATGTACGGCTGGGTATAGATGGCAGTCTGGCTGGTTCATGGCGTCCAGGCGTCTAATGCATATATTCATTAGTTTTATTTTATGATGATGGCATGGAAAATCTGACTACTAGTAATACGGGCGCCATGCTAATGGTTGCAATTGTCTCCCTGTTGCTTTCTTCTCATCGCATCGCATCTCATCTGCTCTGCTCTGTGGCAATGCTATGCGCAAAAAGCGAGTGAATGAATGACTGAATACCTGTTGAGAGATGTCGAACAAATAATACTAATAATATAAGTACTGTATGTGGTGGATGTATCCTCTCCCCTGGCTGACGGTGGTGCCCAAGACAATATGACAAATTAAGAAGCTAAAAATAACCTCAAAAGATAATGCAGTGAGAACTTTATCAACATACAAGGTAAATTGATAACCTCTTTTGTCTTCTCGTTTATTTGTCTCTATTATCGGAATAATACAGTAAAAGGTGACTCGATTGCAAGGCAATATACTCCGCCGTTGCTGGGGTATGCTCATGGTGGCTAAGGTGCGTCACAGAAATTTGTTTATATCAGCGACTTGAGTAAGGAGAAAGGCTTGATATATGATTTTGGGAGATATACCCCGCTTTTCATTCAATTTTTATTTATTATTTCGGTATCCTGGAATGGTGCTGGGTAGTGAGAGGTGGTGTGGGTTTGTGGTTCCCAACGGTTTTGGAAATCGCTGGTTCAACTATGTGGGTCCTGGGGGTCGGTTCGAAAACCGTGGGGTACGAGGTTTCCCGTTGCTGTCGAACTTGCGAGAATAAATTTCTCGTATTGGTCTGCCATTTCAGATCGGCTTTTTATTACTCACTCTTCAGCAAAGCAACCTGGAGGACTTCAAAGAATTGAAAACCTGTCGTTGAATGGCTTAGGGAAACTAACTCTTGTTCCTTAGTCGTCGAGAGTCTTACTTTTGGTATAAATGGTGCCCTGCCTCGTACCACGGTCTTATAAATTCACGCACCCGATTATGTTATCGGTCTTCAATTCATCTATCCTGTCTGTTTGCTCCCTATCATAGATCGACCTACAAGAATGGGCTATTGGAACCATCAGCTCTGCGGAAGGGGCGGACCCAGACAAGAGGAGAGTATTTTTCTTTCCCGCACCATTAGCCTCTATATCTGGTGAGGCGAAATGTCAAAACAGATGGGGAAGGCATAGGTGACGATAGGTCTGATCGCCTTGCGGTAGATATGTCTGACGAAAACGGTCGAACCTCTCCTGAAATACTACCTGTAAGTATATCATCTTATCTGACACAGGAAACTGCTCCGAGCCCATTTTAAGAACCGGCTGATACCTTCTAACACTATGCCGTAGCGCAACATTTCCCTATATTCAACTTTAGGCACCATGTAACGAAGTATCGATAGAGAACATCGAGGTACTCGTTAACTCGCCTATTGACCGACCTATCGGGCGGAACGGAATAGGCTAATAAGACGTCATTGGCATAGGTCAAGAGAATACCAGGATAATGAACCGGGATGTCGCAGGAAAATATGTTGTACAACATCGGACCAAGAAGGGAACCATGAGGAACCCTTGCCAACACAGGGCTGCTACTAGAGAGTCCCTCACCAACCTTAATCCAGATAAATCGATCCCTAAGAAAGCTAGCGACCATTCTACAGGATTGGCTATTAAAGCCAAACGATTGGAATTTATATAAAATTCGATCGTGCCAGACAGAGTCAAAAGCCCTGGCGATGTCTAGGGAGACGGCTATAGTTCCGTACTTCTTGTCGAGCCCTTTGTCAACAAAGCTACTAAAAGCCGTTAAGGCATGGCTGGTGGAGAGACCGGACCTGAATCCGAACTAAAAATCTCGTGAAATCCTCCTTTCTTCTACGGTTCGTCACTACTTTTATAGGGATTGGTTTCAGGACGGTGTGCTTTCACATACCTTCGCTAAGTATGTTGTTGCCACAGGTTGTTCTTGCCTCCTTTGTCTTAACATGGCATGTTATTGATGCCTATCTCTTCGCTTGTGCATCCTGTTTGACCCTAGGTCTCTGCCCGTTTGTTGTCTGGCTGGATCGATAGCTCTCGATCGGATACTCCCCGATGTGGACTTAACATATATCATAGATTTTGGCGAATTCCTCATCACTTGTATACGAAAGTCACTCATACATACTTCGTCTATTGACAGAGGTTACAATAACTTATGTTCCTAAACCTGTTAAGCCAAGTTATATTACACCGAAAGATCATAGATCAATTAGGCTATCATCCTTTCTTTTATAGGTTAATAGCTCGAAACTCTTAAGCGTACAGCGAACAGTTTCAGTTCAAATATACCTCAAACAGCCTTAGACGTAATACTAAAACTCGTTCCGTTCGAACTTAGCATACAACACCAGGCTGTACGAAATGCGACAGGAAATACTGTATACTACACCATAAGGTTTAGGCCAGCCTTTGGACTTTGTAAGAGTAGTTTAACAATAATGAGATGCTGATTCCAAACTGGAATGGAGGCAATCTGCCTCTAGTCGGTCTGTGAATTTATACAGACGGATCAAAGATGGAAGAAGTCACAGGAGCGGGAGTGTTCTGTAAGCAACTATGAATGGTCTACAAGTAGGATGGAAAGTGGGATGGAAAGTGCCGTGTTTTCAGGCTAGCGATGCATTTTAGGAATTTCGATTTTTGTGCAAAGCTGGCTTTCGGGACGGTGACAATTTTTAGTTAATCGGGAACTTGTTGATGGTCGCCAGATGTTAACTGGTGTGGGAGATCAGGAATTACGATGTTTGAGTTCGAGATGTTGAAAGTTATTGGAAATTTTGATTTATGGTCGTCGGGGCTGACGAAGGTTTACGATGTAGGTGGTTGGGATGTTGATGTCCAGGCGACTCTAGGCATAATCGTTCGAGTAGGATAGTTCACTTTAGAGATATTCGAGAGAAGATGTCCAGGTCGTTTTACATTGTTCTAGCTTTAGAAAATAATTCTAGGTTGCACTAGGGCTTATGGCTGCCTCTAATTCACTAACAATGTTTGAGATACGATGCAGTCCAACAAGCCTAAGCTCCTGCGGGACAACGAGCCAAAGACACCTGTGAAACAAAGAGTCAAATTCCTTCTTTAAGTTAAGTAACGGCCACTCAGTTCAAAAAAAGTATACGCAGCTAATGATTGTCAGTAAAGCGTCAACGAATATTGAGGTGGTTAGTTTCTGCTGTTTTCTTTGCTATCGTCACAGTTCTTGTGGTCTTGCTGATGCCGTTGTTGATACCATGGTTGTGGTTGCATATTCTGCGTAATTTATGTGATGGAATCATCTCGTTACGAGGTACAAAACATATATTTAAGGGAGCTATACATAAATCTGAACCGATTAAAAAAAAGCTAGCCGAAGAAAATGCAAATTTGAATTAAATATACAGAGTGAGATGAAAAACTGCAACCAACTTCAGACTGCTGTCATTTCTAAGCCGCTCGTCCGACAGCTGTCAAAATTATTCCAGTGACATCTCATTATATTGTTTACAAGCGTACAAAAGCATTTTGGTGAGACTTTTCCAGAAAAAAAGTTATTCGTAATGGAATTCAAGCGTGATAATGTGATTCCTTTATATTTGGCTGTAAAACCACAAGTGGCTATCCTTAGAGCACTCCAGCATTTAAATGTGAATAAATCTTTGTGTCTCGTACCATAGCTCGTTACCGTGAGACGGGTAGTGTACCCCGACGTCAAGGAAGTGGACGGAAGAAAACAGCAACATCCACAGTAAGTAAAGAAGCGACTCGAACAGTAAAGAATCGACATGAGCGAAACTCGCGTCGCAGTGTCCGAAAAATGGCTCGGCAAATACTTAAAAATGAGCTCGGGGTAAAACCATTGAAATTCCAAAAAAATGCAAGGACTGACACCGCAACAGGAAGAAAATAGACTCAAAAGAGCTAAAGAGTTGCTTCGCTTGGCCGAAAGAGGCGAACTGCCGAATTTGGCCTTCTCCGATGAGAAAACATTCGTTGTTCAGCAGTTTGTAATCAAACAAAATGATCGTGTTTACTTGCCAAAGAGGTCAGCTGAAAATGTGCACCTTATTAAAGCCTTAGGCAGCACTCAGCACGCGCCACTCAAGAATGGTTACAAAGTGGGGTTTCTCGCTTCATTTCCAGCGCACGATGGCCACCAAAATCTCCGGATACCAATCCGTTGGACTATTGTGTGTGAAGTATTCTGGAAAGCAAGGCTTGCACTAAAAAAAAAAAAATACCAAAGTGTCGATGACCTCAAGCAAGCTCTTCGCCTTGAATGGGCCAAAGTACCGCAGAGCGACATTCGGGCAGCGGATGACGGTTTCATTGGCCATTTAAAGGCCATAATTCGTGCCAAATGTGACCAATTCGAACAAATCTAAACTTATTCTAAAATTTGATGCTATTTGCGACATTGTTTGCTTTCATTCAATAGAATTTAAACAAAAAATATAAAAATTCAAAATACGCAACCGCATCCATTGCGCAATAATAGCACCAAAAACCACGACAACATGCGTCGATAGCAATGAGGACAGCTTTGACCAACCAACTTAGTTTCGATGGTAGTGAAACTGAAAAATCAGTTTATGACAATATGCCGTTTACCGCATAGGACAGCAAGTTTTCCACGACTTAGTGATGCCTGTCACATATAATGTTGAGTTTTTTGTTTTTATACTCTACACCACAAGATGGTCAGGGTATTATGTCTTTGTGCATTTGTTTGTAACAGGCAAAAGGAAACGAGATAGACCCATAGTTCCTTTTGATGATCTGCATAGAATCTCTTTCTGAGTTGATTTATGCATGTCAGTCCGTCTGTCCGTTCGTCCGTCCGTCTGTCCATGTATTCTTGTGAACAAAATGCAGGTCGCATTTATTATCCGATTGAGATGAAATTTTGCAAACAACATTTGTTTGGCCCAAGGACGAACCCTATTAAAACTGGAGATAATCGGTAAAAATTTACATATAGCTCCCATATATATCTTCGTCCGATTTGCCTTTTATTGTGCACCAAACGTGTAATATCAGCCCGAATAGTATGGAATTTTGCACATACAACCAAATTAGGCCTGAAAATAAGTATGCCAAATTTGATCGAAATCGGTTCAGATATAGCTATAGCTCCCATATATATTGTACATCCGATTTGTCATATTTGTTACCCACAGCCGTAACAACGATATTCAAGGAAATATATCAAATACAGCTCAGAAATATCTTTGCCAAATTTTATCGAGTTCGGTTCAGATTTGGATATAGCTCCCATATATATCTTTATCCGATTTCAAATTAATTGTGCACCTAATGGGTAATACAAGTCCGAATTTAAAAGATACAAATGCTTCGACATATTTAGCCCTTTGAACTTTAAATTATAATTATAATCATAGCGTATATGATTGAATTCTCCCATAAAAACTTTTAATTGTTATTCGGAGCTCTACTAAATTAGCAAAGTGGTGTAGGGTATCATAAAGTCGGTCCTGACCGACTTTAAGGCTTTCTTTACTGGTTTTGTTTGTAAGATGAAGTAGAATCGATATAAATGGTAGCTACAAAACGTGGTTTGTCAGTCTTTTCTATCGCTAGATCAATCGGCTTGGAACCTACCTTGATCTACTTCGTCGGGCATTCCATTTTGTCCTGAGACCCAAAAAAGCTTAATGAATCCACGAATTTCACGAATCACGCTATTTTTCTGACGAATTCAGGTAGAAGACAAAAATTTTCGACACATGTGTATTTTGCGGTATGCAGGTTAAAAAAATGGGTCATGTCGGTCCAGGATTTCTTATAAACCCAATATAATGATACCTCTCAATATTCGTCATTTTAATGATTTTGACGACATTATAGACCGGAATGTTTCGGATTTCATATTGGAAGATCTTAATGGATACTTTAACCTCTGACAGAAAATTATATATGTAGGTCCACGTCTTCGTATACCCCACATATATAGGTTGCTCCCTTTTTCGGTGTTTTGATGATATTAGCTACATTATTCAACGGAATTGTTTTAATTGTTTGAAGGTCCTAATGGGTATAACAGCCAAAAGACAGACAAAAATTGTCTTCGTATAGCCCCCATATAACGGTTTTCAATTAAACCTTATTTTTCGACGAAATATTTTCAAGTTCCTTCCATAGGTGGAGGGTATTAAAAGTTCAGCCAGGTCGAACTTATTTTCCCTTTTACTTGTTTTAATACATGAGTGCCATGCCATTTGAGTAAATGAGTCAAACAGTTGAGTAAATGAGTCGTTACCACGAAGTACATCAATGAAATACCATTGTCCCTAATTACTATTAACAGGACATGATCCGTTATTCAACATTTTGGCCATTTTGAATACTGCATTTAGGTTTAGCCATTTCAATTTGAAATTCCCATTGGCATGATTTTCTTTTTGGCGCATATGTCACAATTTGATGGACATTCACGTTTACTTGCCATCAACATCAAGCTGACCAATGAAGCCTGGTTACTGGATTCGGAGCTAAAGGGCTGACTGACTGGCTGGCTGGTTGGTTGGCTATATTGTTTGGTCAACAAAGTTTTCTAAACTTTTCGTTTCAATACTCGAACAAACAACTCACGTTGTCGTTGACACGTTTGACGCATGTTGACAAAGCTTTCAAAATAAAAGTTTTGTTTTTCGCAAAGCCTTTCTCTGAAAAACAGAAAACAACAACGACAAGAAAACAAACACACGCAAAAGAAGCACCAACAATGCGACAACGGGTTGGCGCAACATGAAACGTCAATGTTAATTGAGATTATGTAATGCAGTTCAGGTGTGGCAGGAAAGGTCTTTTTTTTAAAGGGGCCCTAAAAAATTGCAAATTGAAAGGAAACTTAAATCTGTTAAGAAATTCTTCAATAAGTAATAGATTCTGGTGAGGTAGATGAGAATATATCTGCCCCTACTGCTTGGCGCTCAATTCGTTTCCAGTCATAGCGGTCATACTACTGCAAAAATGCTGTGGTGAGCAATAGTACCACTTCTTCATATCAAAAATTTAATCAACATTTTATCGAATATGTTCCCAAAAACTATCGAATATCAAATCAACTAAAATCTTATTCCATTAAAGATATCAAATTATATGTGCTTAATAATTCTATCAATAATAACTGGGAAATCTTAAAAATATTTAATATTACAACGTGAGATGAAAAAACTGCAACCAACTTCAGACTGCTGTCATTTCGAAGCCGCTCATCCGATAGCTGTTAGAATTATTCCAGTGACAGCTCATTATATTGTTTAAAATCGCACCTAAGCACTTTGGTGAGAATGTGGTTCCAGAGAAAAAGTTATTCGTGATGGAATTCAAGCGTGATAGTGTGATTTCTTTATATATGGCTGGA
The DNA here is from genome assembly GCF_030504385.1 of Musca domestica. Lineage (NCBI taxonomy): Eukaryota > Metazoa > Arthropoda > Insecta > Diptera > Muscidae > Musca > Musca domestica. Next base: position 849,946 of record NW_026712347.1, read on the forward strand.
AAACCACAAGTGGCTATCGTTAAAGCACTCCAGCATTTAAATGTGAATAAATCTTTTGTGTCTCGTACCATCGCTCGTTACCAGTATCATAGTAACGTAGCCCAACGTCAAGGCAGTGGACGGAAGAAAACAGCAACGCCAGCAGAAATAGTTCGAAAAGTAAAGAGGTGACTTGATCGAAACCCGTGTCGCAGTGGCCGAAAAATGGCTCGTGAGCTGAACATATCGCAATATTCCATTCGGCAAATATTGAAAAATGAGCTCGGGGTAAAGCCATTAGAATTCAAAAAGTGCAAGAATATACGCCGCAACAGAAAGAAAATAGACTCAAAAGAGCTAAAGAGTTCATTCGCTTGGCCGAAAGGGGCGAACTGCCGAATTTGGTTTTCTCCGATGAGAAAACATTCGTTGTTCAGCAGCTTTTAAACAAACAAAATGATCGTGTTTACTTGCCAATGAGGTCAGCTGATAATGTTGGTTGGTCACCAGAACTCAAGCCCTGGCCATGGTGATGGTGTGGGCCGCCATAACATAACAGCGTTTTTCATTGTTGCAGTTTTTTTATCTCACCCTGTAATATTGCTATGTTCCAGAATCTACAAGAATTAAGAAAGAATTCAACGGAAATTGATTTCCCTTTTATGATATCGAATTAATTTACAAGTTCTGCAACAAAACTTATATAATCAAAGCTAGATTTAGTGCATAATCATTCTACAAAAAAAAAAAAGATTCTTACTTCTTCAAAATACACTATCCAAATCCCATCCTTCTTTAAAGGCCCTCATCTCTTGGAGGCTATATTGCCACACCTGCCACACCATGTAGCAATCGTGTTGCAACATAGCAAAAGTTTAATAAGTTTAAATTGTACAACGGCAGTGTTCATAAAGTTTTTTAATAACAGAAAACTTATGGCCATAGCAAATTGTTTCTAACTCGACACTTCTTCGCACTTTTTGCTCAGTCATGATTCTATTATCCGGGCACACTTTGGCGAGCCTCAAAAAACACGTGAATAGAAGGGAGGTGTAGTGTCAATGGCTGTTGAAGCCAAGAAGCTTTTATTTTTGTAAGGATGCTTGTGGGAGAATATTACAACACAGAAAAAAAAACTAAATACAAAAAATATTGCCCACTTGTTGATTCCAAACTTGGTTACATGAAATAGTTACGGGACATTTTCATACCCTCAGTCATATGATACATTTAAGCCATTTGGAGTCGATCTAGCGATGTTTGTCCGATTTTGTCGAAGTTTGGTACACCTTAATGTTTCTATCAATTTTAGTTACAGTTCGGAGATGGGAAAAATTGGCCCACCCCTTTGGTACAGACATGTTCTTGCCCTCAAATCATCAATTTACTGAAATACCCCGAGATTTTATAGAAACATTATTGAAAATTTATCGAAAAATGATAACATTATTTTCTATTTGTGACAATCAATTAAATATAATCAGATATTTATGGGTATAAATAAAAAATATCAAATGTTTAAAATGCATCGAAGCTGATAGAATTTTAAATTCATATATTCGTTCCTACAGCTCGTGTTAGGCGTTTTTAGTACTCGAAATATACGATTTGTTCAGTTCGACAAAGTTTTTTTAATCAAAACTTCAAATATCGTACTAATTTTTAGACTTACAAGGTTTTATTTATTATCCTTTTTTGTATTATTTTATTTAAAAATAATAGGAAAATATATACTTTTTATACCAAAAAGTTTTCAACATTTTTTATTTTGAAGTTTACCGAGGAAGATATTAGAAAAACCATTGCACAATGGACCAACATCTTACTTTTCTGTCCAAAACCTTTTCAACTTCTTCATTGTAAACCCTTAAAATCAACACTGATCTCAATATAAAATTTAAGCATTTCAGCTCTATCCCTTCACTCAATACAAAACTTAGTAACATTTTGTGTAGTATGTCCAAAACCATTTGTATCTCTCCAAATTAAGTACTATTTATTAATTTTCGTACAATTTTAGTACTAATTTGCAAATCCGTTTCATATCTGAATCTTAGCTACAACAGTTATCGTACAGCTACATCCCTTCACCCGATTTCAACTTTCGTTCAATTCAGTAGGTTGAGTACACTTAGAGAACACATTTCCAAAATCACCACCAAATCCCAACTTCTGATATCAACAGTTATCTAAATATCACATTTCAGAATTTTATCTTCAACTTATATCCAACTTAGTACTTAGTATTTCCAAAACAACTTCTAAATCTCGAAATCTGATACAAACTATTATCTAAATATTAATTTTCAGAATTATATCTCTATTTATTCAACAAATACTAAATTTAGTACTATTTAACCACCTCCATATCTCAATCCCAGATATCAACAGAGACCTCAATATCAAATTTCAGAGTTCCAGGCCTATCGCTTCACCCAGTACCTAATATAGCATCACCTAATACTTTTCGAACAATTATAGTACAGATTTCCAAACCCACTTACATCACAGACACTAACAGTGCAATCAATATCAAATTTCAGCTCTATCCCTTCACCAAATTCCCAGTTTAGTACCACTTAGTACTATTCAAACAATTATAGTGGATATTTCCAAAACCACATCCGAATCTCAGCCTCAGATACCAACATTTATCTAAATATAAAATGTTAGATTTTTATCTCTATCCCTTCAACCAACACCAAATTTAGTAATATTTTGTACTCTTCGTATAATTAAAGAATACGTTTCCAAAACCACCTTAACCACAGTCACACTAGTCACATCTACATAAAATATCAGGATTTCAGCTCTATTCCTTCAACCAATACCAAATTTAGTACGATTTAGTACTTTTCGTACAAATATACCCCGTACCTTGACCATAGACACCAACAGTGACATTTATATCAAATACCAATACCAAATTAAGTACTTTTCGTATAATTATAGTACACGTTTCCAAAACCACCTCTATATCTCACTTCCAGATACCAACAGCGGGATTCCAATTTTATCCCCTCACCCAATATCTAATATCATAGCACTTAGTATTTTTCTAAACAATTATGGTATACATTTCCAAAACCACATCCAAATCTTAACCACAGATACCAACAGTTATCCAAATATCAAATTTCTAGATTCCAGGTCTATTTCTTCACCCAATACGTAATTTAGTACCAGTTAACATTTTTCGACCAATTATAAAGAGTGATTTGTTAAGAGCTTGATAACTTTTTTTTTTAAAAAAAATGCATAAAATTTGCAAAATCTCATCGGTTCTTTATTTGAAACGTTAGATTGGTCCATGACATTTACTTTTTGAAGATAATTTCATTTAAATGTTGACCGCGGCTGCGTCTTAGGTGGTCCATTCGGAAAGTCCAATTTTGGGCAACTTTTTCGAGCATTTCGGCCGGAATAGCCCGAATTTCTTCGGAAATGTTGTCTTCCAAAGCTGGAATAGTTGCTGGCTTATTTCTGTAGACTTTAGACTTGACGTAGCCCCACAAAAAATAGTCTAAAGGCGTCAAATCGCATGATCTTGGTGGCCAACTTACCGGTCCATTTCTTGAGATGAATTGTTCGCCGAGGTTTTCCCTCAAAATGGCCATAGAATCGCGAGCTGTGTGGCATGTAGCGCCATCTTGTTGAAACCACATGTCAACCAAGTTCAGTTCTTCCATTTTTGGCAACAAAAAGTTTGTTAGCATCGAATGATAGCGATCGCCATTCACCCTAACGTTGCGTCCAACAGCATCTTTGAAAAAATACGGTCCAATGATTCCACCAGCGTACAAACCACACCAAACAGTGCATTTTTCGGGATGCATGGGCAGTTCTTGAACGGCTTCTGGATGCTCTTCACTCTTCACTTGGTCACAATCGCATTAATTGTTTGCTCACTTGGCCGATTATGTAGACCATAAAACGGACGTAAAGCGCGAAACACATTTCGAACCGAACACTGATTTTGGTAATAAAATTCAATGATTTGCAAGCGTTGCTCGTTAGTAAGTCTATTCATGATGAAATGTCAAAGCATACTGAGCATCTTTCTCTTTGACACCATGTCTGAAATCCCACGTGATCTGTCAAATACTAATGCATGAAAATCCTAACCTCAAAAAATCACCCTTTAGTACACATTTCAAAATCAAATTTCAGTATTTCGGCCCTCCCTTCCTTTCACCCAATATCAAATTTAGTTCCACTTAATGCTTTTAAAACAACATTGGAATGCATTTACAAACCCACTTTCATATCTTAATGACAGACACCAAAAGCGACATCTGTATCAAATATCAACTCTAAGCCTTGGGGGTTTTGCTGAGTACTTTACCCTCTGGAAGAGAATTGTTTATATAGGTCCACGATATCGTATAGCCCCCATACAACGGTACCCTCCCTCCCCCGATATTCGGTACTTTGAAGATTTTAGCCACATTTTCCAATGGAATTGTCTGAAAATCCGCACTGGGGTTTTTCTGAGTTCTTTACCCTCTGAGAGGGAATTGTTTTTATAGGTCCACGATATCATCCCCCCATACAACGGACCCCCGTTATTGGGTATTTTGATGATTTACGTTATCGATGACGTTATCGTATATCCCCTATACCCGATATTCGGTACTTTGAAGATTTTAGCCACATTTTTGAATGGAATAGTTTTAAAATCCGCACAAGGAGTTCTTTTTGAGTACTTTATCCTCTTGAAGAGAATTGTTTATATAAGCCCACGTCTTCGTATAGCCTCGATATAATGGCACATCCCAATATTCCGTATTTTGATGACTTTAGCAATATCATTCACCAGAATTGTTTCAAATTTCGTATTTAGAGTTCGTAATGGAAACTACATTCTATGACAAAAAATTGTCTATGCATGCCCAGGCCTTCGTACAAGTCCCATATATCAGTACGTTCATATATTAGGTATTTTGATGATTTTAGCTACATTATTCACGTATTTCAATATTGTAATGGCATATGACAACATTTGCCTATGCAGGTCAACGTCTTCGTATAGACATTCGTATAGACAGGTCAACGTCTTCGTATATACATTCGGTATTTTAGATTTTAACAGAATTTTTGGCGAATGTTATTATTTTTTTTTTTTTGAAAATTTCCAAATTCGTTCCAAATGGCGGAGGGTATTCAATGTTCGGACCGGTCGAACTTACTGCTTTTTTGCTTGTTCGTACACTTGCAGTACAAATTTGCACGTTTTTATCACAAACTTACCACCAATAGCGACCCGAATACAAATTTTCACAATTCCAGCGTTATCACTATAAATAAACTATTCCAAATTTAGTACAGTTCGCACACTTAGTACACATTTCCAAAACCACTTTCATGTCAAGTTATACCAATACAGAAGTTTAGTACCATTTTGAAACTTTTCTTATCCTTACAGTTTGAATTTTCCGAATTTTCGGAACTGTAGCTCATTCATACAAAGTGTTCAATTTTTAGTTATTACTTGCATAACCACCAAGACTGGCCCTCGTGCAAAATTTCAAGATTCTAGCTTCAACGAGACATAGGTGTATCAACAAGACATGGGTTATAGTTCCCAACTGGCAACATATTTTGAAAAAAAAAATAAGTTAAAAAGCAATGAGTTCGGCCGGTCCGAACTTTGAATACCCTCCGCCATTTGGAACGAATTTGGAAATTTAAAAAAAAAAATAAAATCCTTAATAAATTCTGTTTAAATTTTAAAAATACCGAATATAGCCGTTTTATTGGGGTCTATATGACGTGGACCTACATAGGCATTGTTTGTCAAAAGCCATTACCATATTCAAATTCGAAAACTTGAAATAACCGGTGAATAATGTAGCTAAAATCATCAAAATATCGAATATAGGGAGGCACCGTTATATCGGAGCTGTGTGAAGACCTGGACCGGCATAGACAATTTTCTGTCATTTTCTGTCGAAGTTCAAATACCGAATTTGAAACAATTCAGGTTAATAATGTCGCTAAAATAATCAAAATATCGAATATAGGCAGATACCGATATATGGGGGCTATATGAAGACGTGGACCTGCACAGACAATTTTCTGTCTTAGGCTGTAGTATCCATTTCGAACTTCAAAGACCAAATTTGAAACAATTCCGATGAATAATGTCGCTAAAATCATCAAAATACCGAATTTTGGGAGGTACCGTTATATGGGGGCTATATGAAAACGTGGATCTGCATGGTCCATTTACGAACTTAAACTGCCTACTATAAAAATAAACACGTGTGCAAAATTTTAGCCTTCTATCTCAATTCGTTCGAAAGATAGCGTGATTACAACAGACAGACGGGGAGACTGACAGACGGACATGGCTAAATCGACTAAGAATTTTACGCTGATCAAGAATATATATACTTTGTTGGGTCTGACATGAGTATTTCGAGGAGTTACAAACGGAATGACAAAGATAATATACCCTTCATAGTATGTTGGAGGGTATAAAAATAAATAAATAACGAATAATAAGCTGTAAATTCGGCCGCCGAACTTTGAATAGCCTTCACCATTTAGAACGAATTTGGCAATTCTCAAAAAAAAAAAAAATCGTATAAAAATCCTTAAAATACTGAATGTAGCCGTTATATTAGGGTCTATAAAACGACATGGACCTGCATAGGCACCTTTTGTCTTAAGCCATTACAATATTCAAAATCGAAACGTGAAAAAAAAATTCGGTGAATAATGTAGCTAAAATCATCAATATACCGAATATAAGGAGGTAATATTATATGGGGCCGATAACAAAAAGTGTTATTACGCACTTCAAATAACAAATTTGAAACAATTCCGGTTAATAATGTCCCTAAAATCATCAAAATACCGGATGTCGGGACGTACCGTCAATAGGAGCTATGCACGGACATTTTTCTCTCATAGGCATAATATTCATTACGAACTTCAATTACCAAATTTAAAACAATTCCAGTGAATAATGTCGCTAAAGTTAGCAAAATACCGAATATACCAAAACGTGGACTAACATGGCCCATTTTCAATACCAAAAGTCCTGCAGACATAGTATACATTTGAATAAAATTTTATCAACCTACTTAATTTCGTTCGGAAGCTAGAGTGATTTTCACAGACGGACTGATGGACGGACATCGCTTAGTCGAAATACAATTTTATGCTGACCAAGAATATATATACTTTGTGGGGTCTAAAGTGTATATTTCGAGGTGTTACAATGACAAACTTAATATACCCTCCATACTATGGCGGAGGGTATAAAAGGACGTGGGTTAGATCAGAGATCTTTAAATCAGATATCATTATTCGCCTTACTGAAGGCATAATAACGTAGGCTGGACACAGTTTTTACATGTTGAATGTGTCCAACAAGTGTTGGAAGGTATTAACACTATTCCTAATTTCCCCCACCACACACCAACTGTGTTCTCCATCAGATAGCAAAACACGAAATTCATAAGTGAAATAAAAAATGGGTAACATCTTTGATAATAAATAGTTGGGTAAGCCATAAATTTGTACCAAGTTTTAGTAGACTTTCAACAGTTCTCTTTTGTTTGCCATTCTCTCCATTTATAAATACGGGTATCTTTTCGCATCCTCTTTTTGGTTAAACTGCTCAATTTGTTTGCTGTGGTAGCGTTGGCAGGAAGCAAGACTAGAAACAAAACTGCTAAACCGTATGATATATGGCCTGCTGGTTCTGTGTGTCCGATTGCTGTTGATTCTAGTGTTTCAACTCCCACATTTGGCCATTGGAGTAACAAATACACAAACACACGCATGCATACACTTTTTCATACACACAGACACGCATGTGTGTGTGTGTGATGGCATTCGATGGACTTGTGCAAGTGAATAAAATGTCAGTGACTGCAATAAAAATTGATTCACTTTTCCCACATTTTTTATTTTATTTTCATGCCACACTTATGCAATTCTCTAATACTTCCCATTCTCGATGGTGGCCACAAACTTCTATTGGAGTGTGTTGACTTTAAAACAAACTCCGATGAGTAAAACTGCCAAAGGGAGAGCAACCGATTTGAATTACGCTTCAAGGAAAAATGTTACAACAAATCAAGAAAAATGCCATCGCAAGAACACATGGAACGTCACAGACCTCAAGAAACTGATATTAAAATTTCATATGAAATCTGCATGCTTTCAAGAGGAATAGTTGCAGTGCAGTACCACACCCCCACTATTTTCCATCAAATGTTGATTTCCCTAACATATAAAGACATTTCCATGACATTTAAAGTACCAGTCGCGTTTTCCGACATGACTTAGTGTCTGTGGGAGGGCAGGCCATTCATCTTGGGGTTGGGTTATGGAAATGTCAACTTTTTGAAATTATCATTTGGCAAAGTTTGCCATTCTTAAGGAGAAATGCAAATATCCCAAGGATTGTTTTTTTTTTTTGTCTTCCATATCTTCGTAACTGCATGCAACTGATGATCGATTTATGGCTAGGGATGACATTATGTTGAAATATGAAGTTATGGTTATTTATTTGTTTGAAATGAAGTTATTCTGAAGTGTATGAAATAAGCATTTCATGGAGTTTTTTTCGAAACTTGCATAAGTTATGGGTATTTCAAGATGTTTAGGTATACGTCTGGATGTGTCACAGATTGATTCGGATGGCGTACATAAGGGAAATTTACATTAATTTGTTTAAAACTTATTAAAAGTCGAATTTATCGTCTGAAGAGTTTAGAATTTGGCCTACATCATCATTTGGACATAGTTCCCATATATATTATCATCCTCTTGTAAATAAAGAATACACAAAATTGCTATTTAAGTCCAAAAATACAAAAACTTAGCGCATGCATTAAAAACTCACCTAGAAATGGGTTCCGCGTTGCATGGTCGGTCCATACGGCTATAGCCTTTGCTTACTTTTTATTATATGTAATGACTCCATAGTAATTTCTAAATAGAAATATAGAATTTCTAGATAGAACAAGTAAAAAAAAAACATTAAGTTCGGCCGGGCCAAACTTCTAATACCCTCCACCTTAGGGTAAAGGAAACATTAGAACAAATGTGGTAAAAACCATCAAAATACCGAATATCGGGAGGTACCGTTTTATGGGGGCTATACCAAATCGTGGACCCATGCAATGTTTCGCCACCGAAGCTGGAACCCATTATGACTAACAACTACCAATTTTTAGACATATCCGTGAAGAAATGTGGCAAAAATAAGCAAAATACCGAATATCGGGAGGTACCGTTATATGGGGGCTATACCAAAACGTGGACCTATACATGCAATGTTTTGCCACACGCACAGGGACTCGTTATGACCTAAAAATACCAATTTTCAGACAAATCCGTGAAAAAAAGTGGCATAAATAATCAAAATACCCAATATTGGGAGGTACCGTTATATGGGAACTATACGAGAACGTGGACCGATATATCATTTTCAATACCAACCATCCTAGACACAATAAAAATGTTTCTGCTAAATTTTGGCACTCTACGTCAAATAATGTGGGCTGTATCGTGATTTCAACAGTCAGACGGACAGACAGACATCATTTAATCGACTTAGAATTTTTTGCTGATTATGAATATATATATACTTTGCGGGGTCTACGACGAAAGTTTAAGGATGTTACAAACGGAATGACAAAGTTAATATACCCTCCTTTCCAAGGTGGAGGGTAAAAAAATAGAATTTCTAAATAGAAATAAATATTCATGGCAAAAATTTTAATAGATGTTCACCTACCTTCGGATTTAGATATTTTATTTTATTTTTCAGCCATAGACTTTAATTTGAGTGTTAAAATCCTATAGAACTTCTATAATAGCCCCATCCATTGGTATTGCTATTAAAAAGAGCTTAATTAGCTATAATTTGGAATTTTTATTTCACAACGTTTAGAATAACGAGCCGGTTGGTATTTAGATTTGTCCACCTCATAATTAAGGACAGAATGATTTCAGAATAGTCAAAGATAATTACTTTTTTACACCCATTACCGTAAGAATGGAATTAATTTGTTTGTCATTTAAATTAGGCGTTGGAGACCCCATAAGTCCAACCGTTCTATGGAGGGTATATTAGCTTTGTCATTCCGTTTGTAACTCCTCGAAATATTCAAAATAGACCCTACAAAGTATATACAGGGTGAGATAAAACAAGTAAAAGTATTAAGTTCGGCCGGACCGAACTTAGGGTAAAGGAAACATTGGAACCTATTATGACCAACAAATACCAATTTTTAGACAAATTCATAGGAAAATCTGCCAAAAATCATCAAAATACCGAATATCGGGAAATACCGCTATATGGAGCTATACAAAAACGTGGACCTATACATACAATATATCGCCAAAAGAGCAAGAACCCATTAAGACCTACAAATACCAATTTCTAGACAAATCTAGACAAAGAAATGTGGTAAAAACCATTAAAATGCCGAATATCGGGAGGTGCCGTTAAATGGGGGCTATACTAAAGCATGGACCTATACAAACAATGTTTCGCCACACAAACTAGGACCCATTATGATTTCACACAAACCCGTGAGAAAATGTGGCAAAAATCCGGGAGGCCCGTTACATGGGGATTATACCAAAATGTGGACCGATATATCTCATTTTCAATACCACAATTGTGCTGCTAATTTTTAACGCTCTACGTCAAATAATGTGGGTTGTATCGTGATTTCAACAGATAGACGGACATCGTTGAATCGTCTTAGAATTGCATGCTGATTATGAATACATGTACTTTATGGGGTCTACGACAAATATTTAGGGATGTTACAAACGGAATGACAAAGTTAATATACCCTCCTCTCCAAGGTGGAGGGTATAAAAACTGCAACTAAGTTAAGCGCATAATTTTTACTTTTTTTAATTTTATTGAATGAAAGCAAAAAATGTCGGAAATAGCATCAAATTTTAGAATAAGTTTAGATTTGTTCGAATTGGTCACCTTTGGCACGTATTATGGCCTTCAAACGGCCAATGAAAACGTCACACGCTGCCCGAATGTTGCTCTGCGTTATTTTGACTCATTCCCAGCGAAGCGCTTGCTTGATGTGACCGACACTTTGGTATTTTTTAGTGTCTACTTTCCAAAATACTCCAGACACAATAAATAGTCCAACGGATTGGTATCCAGAGATTTTGGTTGCCATTGTGCGCTGGAAATGAAGCGAGGAACCTCATTTTGTAACCATTCTTGGGTGGCGCGTGCTGAGTCCTGTTAGAATGTCCAAGGTCTGCGGCGAAAATGTTTGCGCGCCCAAGGCATTAATGCACCCTCCAGAATATTTTCGGCATTTATTCTGATGCCACGGTCGATTAATACGAGCGGAGAGCGACCATCGGCTGTTATGGCGGCCCACTCGTTAGTTCTTTTGAGTGTGTTTTCTTTGTGTTGCGGTGTAAGTTCTTGCATTTTTTTGGAATTTCAATGGCTTTTCCCCATTTTTGAGCCACTGCGACGCGGGTTTCGATCAAGTCGCTTCTTTACTTTTCGAACCATTTCTGCTGACGGTTCTGTTTTCTTCCGTCCACCTAATTGACGTCTGGCTACCAGTATCACGGTAACGAGCGATGGTACGAGACACAAAAGGTTTATTCACATTTAAATGCTGGAATTCTCTAACGATAGCATCGTGTGGTTTTCCAGTTAAATAAAAAGAATTCCATCACGAAAATCTTTTTTTCTGGAAAATTCTTACCAAAATGCTTTTGTACGCTTGTAAACAATATAATGAGCTGTCACTTAGAAATGACAGCAGTGTGAAGTTGGTTGCAGTTTTTTATCTTACCCAGATACGCGTTAAATTCTAAGACGATCTATCAATGTACGTCTGTCTACTGTAATCTCGCTATCCTTCGAACGAATTGAGATAGAAGGGTAACATTTTGAATACAAGCCTAGTTTACCAGTACGCAGGCTCGTAAAACATTAATCACCGGAATTGTAACAAATTTCTTATTTGAAGTAGGTAATGGGTACTACAGCCTACGACAAAAATGTTTGTATGCAGGTCCACGTCTTCGTATGGGCCACATATAACGGCACCTCCCGATAGTCGGTATTTTGATGATTAAAGCAACATTATTCCCCGGAACTGTTTTAAATTTCGTATATAAAGTTCGTAATGGATACTACAGCATATTACAAAACATTCGTAAGCAGGTCGTCGCATGGTCTTCATATAACGGTGTTCAATTAAGTGGCAGTTTTCGGATTTCTTTTTTTTTTAATTTTCCAATTTCTTCCGAATGGTGGAGGGTATTAGCTTCTGTTTTACTTGTACATCATAGTATATTTCAATGACGATCACACAAACTATAGTCGTAATTTTTTTCATGTTTCTGTAAAAATTTTTTTACGGGTCAAAAAAAAAGACCTCGAAAATAGCTTAAATCATATGATGGTTATACCAAAAATGATCTTTTTTGCATGCATGGTTAAATTTCATATTACCAACATTTGCCGAGATTAGTATGAAAAATATGGGTAAAATTTAAAATATACGTGAAATCGGGATGCAATCTTATTCGGGGGTAATGACCCATATCATGACCTGATCTAGCACTGAGGCAAATATTAGGATTTGCAAAGTTGGAGTAAAATCTTATTTTCGTTTCTCTTTTTGTGCAGTAAAACATTTTTTGAAATGTTTGACCTTTTGTGTGGGAGATACCAGAACTCGATCTAAGCTCGATAATAATATTACGATGTACCAAGTTGGAACTAAATCTGATACTCTCATCAAGAGTTATCGTGCGCACAAGCCAGCCAGGCAGACGGACGGACGGACGGTCGGACAGCGTTAGATCGACACCAAATGTACTGAAACGGATTTGGTCCAAAGAGACCTAGGGTCTGAATCCGATATTGCGATGAGACTCGTTTTGGCCGTATCAAATGATATATAAGTAAATAAACTTTTTCTGTTTATTTTAGTAAATAAACTTTTTCTGTTTTTTTTTACTTTATTTTTTTTTTAAATAAAAATCACTTTTTGTTTTGTTGTATTTTATTTTTTATTTATAACATTTTTGCGGAGAGAACTATGTTCTCTATAGTCCTGTTTTTATACCCTACAACACTATGTGTTGGGGGTATTATAAGTTTGATTGGGCCAAAAATTATGTAACACCTCGAAATATTGATTTTCCACATAGGAAAGTATATATGGATCTTCCTAGCTCGCCGAGCTGAGTCGATCTAGCTATGTATGTCCGTCCGTCCGTCTGTCCATGTTAATTTGTAATCACTCTACAGGTCGCAATTATGGCCCAATCTTCACGAAATTTAGAATGGAGGTGGGGCTAGGGTCAGAATAGAACCCTATTTCTTTTGGAGATGATCTCATAATATTTAGGGGTCGAAATGGACCAAAAACTGAAAAAATGTCGGATTTTGCAGTAGGTATACAGGTCGCAATTATAGACCAATCGACGCGGAACTTCGCATGTAGCTAGAGTTTAGGGCTGGGAAGAAGCCTACCAATTTGGGTGGTCATCGGATAATATTTAGCGGGTAAAATAGACCATATCTTTTGTGTTGAAAAGTTCAAAATTTTTCATTAAACCGCGAATATTTTAAATCCCGGCGAAATCACAAAGCCATGACAAGGTTACTCCTGATCTTTACATTGATGTTAACATCCAACAAATCGGATATATAGCAAAATATGTGCGATATATATGTCTATCAAAGAAGATATGTTTGAAAGATCTCTTATATGTCGAGAACGGCTGAACTGATTTCGACCGTTCTCATTAATTCAGAATGGCCTCTTGGCAGGAAACAAAAAACGTCTAAAAAATCGCATAAAAATATCTCTCTAAAGATGAAAATATTGATTTTGTAACATTTTCTCATATTTTTTTAATTTTGTCATATTTTTGGCATATTTTCATTTTGAATTAAACATTTGGTAATATTTCTACAGCTAACAAAACTAAGTAGTTAGGATATCAGGATATCATATACAGATCGCATTATTGCCCGATCCTCACGCACATTTGAATGGGGGTTACGGGCATTGCAAAATGCCAAGCAGTTTTGGATGGCCATTCAAAAATATTCAATGTGTGAAATAGTTTGCCAACTTTTGTAGACAAAATACGAAAATGTCAATTACAGTGACTTTTTGGAGAATTCACAAATACAGGAAAGACACACTTCTGACAATTTCGTTAACACTGATTTCGTTGAAGAATATAGTCAAATGTCTGTATCTCATAAAGATGCGTTTCAGTCAAAAACCAATAATAAATGTTCCAGATCTAGGAAGACCATTTACGTGCAACATCTTCCAATAAATTGGAAATGAGCAAATTAGTTAAAGTTGCTATTATTCGAAAATTAGAGAACGAAACCTGATGGTTTTCTTTTATTATTTGTCACAATATCTTGTGGAATTTTTTCGAGAATCTCGCCTATATAAAATGTATCGTTTATTATAGTGTTGTAGGGTATTCAACGGTCGGCCCCGCTCGACTGTAGCCTTTGCTTACTTGTTATTATTTATTATATTATTATTTTATTATTATTATTATTATTATTATTATAT